>NC_041390.1:579912263-579954772 GCF_002162155.2 Triticum dicoccoides
TATAAACGGGCATGTACCGATAGCACGTTATCAATTAATAAAATTTTGTTTTATGACAATCAATTCCAAATCCTAATTTTCCTAATGCATCGATCTTTGCCTTTTTTAAGTAGTTATTTTGATAGGGAGGGTTTAGCCACGAAAATCATCCCTCCATCCAGTGGCGGAGCTTGGGCTGAAATCTAGGGGGGGCAATGGGCTGGGGGGGCAAACAATATGTATTTTGGGCTGATTTTGCTTGAGATATGGGCCAAATACTAAGGGGTATTTCAGAAAAAATTCATGGGCTGGGGGGGCAACGGCCCAGGTTGGCCCCTGAGAAGCTCCGCCACTGCCTCCATCGTCGGCTGCATCCCTCACCCACGTCGCTGTTGCAGGATCTTCATCCGTCATCCTGAGCAATTGGGGCGGCGATGCGGGCGAGCTTCACGATAGTGGGGAGGACCAGGCCGCGGTGAAGGCAGGTCATGCGCTCCTCACGCTCCACGAACGGAACCTGCGCACGAAGGCGGTAGCGCGGGGTGGCAGCCGGCAATGAGGCGGCCGCGCTACGTGACGAGCTACGGGTCCCCCTTTGTGATGTTTTGGCATCGCTCCTTCATCGCACATCCTCAGGTTCCTCTTGCCCTTCCCTTCCTCTGTCCTCCTCTCCCATCTCTATGCTTTCACGTGCATCCAGTTTTGATTCCTCGTGTGATATATACCAAACATAGGTACGTCAATTCACTTCCTTCCCTTCCCTTCATCCCTCGGTCCCACGCTCGTGGCGCTGAAGTGGTGGCAACAGGCGATGGCGGTGGTGTCGCTGATGGCGGCGAGGACAGCATGTGGCAGCTCCCGAAGCATGAACACGACCGCACCTCGGGCCTGCCGTCTGCCAAGATATGGGTGAGTTCTCGTGCTGCCAACCATAAACCCTCATGTCCTACAAATTCCTCAAACCCTACCGTCTTGATCCCGTCCATGCTCTGATCCAAAGGACGATGCAGCTCTGGCCGATTGACAATGGAGGTTTGGGATCCTTCCTCTCAGCACCCACTCCTGGAAGAATCAGCGGTGCGCCACGCCGATTGAACCCCGTCGAGATCACTCGCCAAGATTGCTATTCTGAAGTTTATTGTAAAGAAAGTGAAGAGTGAGACAGGATCCGTTTATTTTCAACCGGTTTATTTCCATCAAATTACCCCCACCCCCACGCCCACCCACCGAAACGCGCCCAGCGAACCGGGGAGAGATCCATTGATTTGGCTAAGGTAGGAAAGAATCTATTATTTGTTTGCTAAAGCAAATTGCATTAATGGGAGAGATCCGTTGATTTGGCTAAGGTAGGAAAGAATCTATTATTTGTTTGCTAAAGCAAATTGCATTAATGAAAGAGATCCGTTGATTTGGCTAAGATAGGCAAGAATCTATTATTTGTTTTCTAAAGAAAATTGCATTAATGAGAGAGATTTGTTGATTTGGCTAAGATAGGCGGTTTTGAGTAAAGTTATCTTTACTGTAGACATATAATGACAATTAATCAAGTATCAACATCATTGCATGCTTATTGTGTGGAATGTGTGTCCCAATGTTGACAGAAGGTATAAAAAGATTGTCTTGGAATTATTATTGTCTTGGGAAGATATTGCCCTGAATTCTCATTTCTCATCAGAAATTTAGTATCCATTTTCGTTGATCTTATTTGCAACATGTACAAGTCAGTAATAATCTAAGGGGGTGCCCTACCGGAGAAGATTATGATAGTTGGACAAGAAACTTGGTACTGTCGTGTAAGGTAAAGGTAGGAGAAATAGGAGATAAAAGCATGCATGGTGGGAGAAGGAAGTCGAATGTCGCGTGGTAGCTCAGACATGGAGTGTGGAAGAATGACAATGACGAGATGTATGTATCTACTAGATCATGACCATGAGATATCATCCCATAGAAATGACCTTTGACTCTCATGTCACATGAATTTTCTCTTTGTATATATATATTTGTTAATCCGTGGCAACGCACAGACACTTAGCTAGTCTATCAAGGATATAGTTCGGCCTCTCGTCTTTACGATTGTTATCCAAATTAATGAGAGAGAAAATATTCGGACCTTTTCGCATGAAAATGACCTTTTCTTCTTTATTCACGAATGGTCAGCATCATGATCGATTATTGAGGACGAAGCCCGGCTGCCATTATTATCACAAGCACAGTGGCCGATTTTGTAGCCTATCTTGGTTTAGTTTATCAATCTTGGTTCAGCCTCCCCAATCAGGAGATGCCTCATCAAGCTTTGCTCGGTTGATTAATTGATGAAATATGGGTGCCGTGCCATCCTCCACTTGACGATATCATTAGCCCATGCCTGCTGGATCCAAGACCATGACCTGCCCTGCCCTGCTGCTGCTGAGAGTATTCTTGCATATGTGGTCCTGTTCCTGCAGCTGGTGTGGATCCACAAACTGGATGATAACTGGTTATTCTGTCTGGTTTTCCGCATGATTACGATAAGAAATTGCACCAACTTGAAACTCAACTCAAAAGACATGACCAATTCATGTGCTGTTTGCTGGACGATGTAGGATATGTACCTGCAGATATGCATGATGGCGTGGCCGTCTGCGTTCTACTGCACCAACTCCCTCTGACCTACTTAGATAATAATTAGACGAAACATTCTGCTAATCAACTCGCAGGTTACATGCTGGTTCTGCACTGAACCGTGACGACGTCCGACACTGATGCCTTGCCGTCCTGCTGGTTTATATTACCAGAGTGACCAAGTGGTGGTCCGTAGTTGGTGTATTCTTCAAACGTTAGTCGCTGGTTCAGTAATGACATCGCGCTTCTCTTGAAAGGTTGAATACTTCCATTTCCATAAGACGTATTCGTGCTTGTGCCTTTGTTCTTTTGTGGATCGTTCAAGCCCGGTTGAACGTACATCTAGGCGACGACTCACGACAAGACCCAAAAGATGAAGGCTTGCTGTACTTCTTGCGGCTGGCGGTTGGTATCCCCATTGGCCGGATCCTTCGATGAAGACAGACGGTGCCGAATAATCTGGGCTGCTCGTGTACGGCCGAAAGTGTTGGCGTTGCCTATGGTTAAGAAGTCCTCTAAAAAAAAAGAAGTCCTCTCTGGTACGAATTTGTGCGGGATCAAGTTACCCCGACTTGTGCGAGCGTGTTTATTTTTTAACACATCATAGACATATACGCTTATACATACGTATATACACTCGTCTCTATGAATGTATACACGCACACAGACGTCCTCGAGAGACTGAGCCGACACATAATCTTGAGGTTGACGAAGTTGTCACGGACGCATTCGTAGTCGCCGGGAACGTCTCATCCCACTGACGCACATCGCCGAAAGGACTAAATAAATTCAGGAAAAGACGATTACCGATGTCAAATCTAGAACTTTAACTCCAGTGAGTTGGGATACCACAGTTCTGCTAATCATTCAACCCAAGTTGGCTCGCAATAGAGCGTGTCAATTAATCTTCGTAGAACCTGCTACTGTTAACTTTCAGTGCGTGGACTACTAGGATGTTTCCTTTTTCTCTGTTTCTGCACAATACATGAGCCTTATAACTACTAAATCAACAAAAAAAAGATACCCACCGTGTCTTCCTTTCTCAGCTAATTTCCCAACAACAAAAAGAGCTTTTTTTTTCTCTATTTTTTTGAAATACATTTCCCACAAATTCTATGCAGTACATAACTTTTTTTTGAGGGGATATGCAGTACATAACTAAGGGGCCTCATATACGACCCTCTCTAATTCAAATTGCTGTCAATTCGCACAGGCACGAGCGACCAGGCCGGCCCATTAAATTACACGTGTCTCGCGGTATTTTGCCCATACGTACTGTCGCGTCCTGGAAGACTACAGTGACCCAAAACATTGTGGCACCCCAAACACAATAGTACACATGTGAAAAACACTGTAATGTGTGTTTTTAGGTCTATTTACAAAAATATTTTCCATAGTTTCTAACATGCAAATATTTTTCGAAAATCTGAACATTTTTTAAACTCAAACATTTTTCAAAAGCATGAACATTATTTCAAAAACATTTTTTAAACACGAATATCTTTTTGGAAACACAAACATTTTTTGAAAAAAGGAACATATTTAAAATTGTGGACACCTTTTGAAGTTCCATTTTTTTGAAAAAGCAAACAATTTTCATATTTTTAAACAGTTTTGAATATTCTTTGGAAATGGTGAACTATTTAAAATTCAGCTTTTTGAGAAACACAGATAATTTTGGAATTCCCATTTTTTTAAACGAGAACATCTTTTGAAATTTTTCAAAAAAGGTAAAAGAGAAAACAAAAAAAAGGGGCCAGAACCTTCTAGAAGGTTTAGAAACCAGTAAATAAACGGGGTATGTAGAACCCACAATACCTCAAATTGGCGCTCAGCTCTCCGGGCGAAATGACGACATCTGGACGCAAAATAGCGTCAAATAAGAATTCGCAATTTTTCGAGTCTAATAAGAATTGCACACAATTACTAAAGAACTACTCCAACAAAAAGAAGGAACAACTCGAGGCCATCCCAGTTAAAGGAGATAATCCAACTACGCCAGACCAAAATGGACAAACAAGTAGTAGAAGGGGATCACCTTCGACTGGGCATTTCCTAAACGGCGCTTTTGCTGCCTGTTTCTTCGCTATTTGCAAAGGGACGCTCCCCCCGCGCACCACCCCGCGCGAGCGATGGCCCGGCCCGTTCTCCCCCTTTATAAAGTTCAAACAAAAACACCGCAGGTCGTAGTGATATTCGGACAAGAGATCTCTTACTCACAGGTTTTTCTTCTTATCTTCATTCTTTTTTATTTTTTCCTTTTTCTCGGAGCAGTTTTCTTCGGGTTTTTTCTTTTCTTTGCTCAATGTGTGAACTTTTCTCAAAAACAATAATTTTTTAAGAAAAAACAACTAATTCTTTTTTCAAAATCGATGACCATTTTTTAATTTTTTGAACTTTTTTTTCAAATTCGATGAACTTCTTTTAAAAAGCATGAACTTTTTTCCAAAATTGATGAACTTTTTCTAAAAATCATTAAACTTCTTTTAATATTGTGAACTCATTTTCAGGCTTGAAGTTTTTTTTGCCAAAATCGATGAACTTTTTTCAAATTTAATGATCATTTTCGGAGAATTGGAAACTTTCCAAAGTTAATGATTTCTTAACTTTTCTTAACTTTGTTTTCAAATTTGATGAACTTTTATTAAATTCACCATTAAAAAAATCGTGACATTTTTCTGCAAATCTATGAACTTTTTTGAGAAGTCAATGGTCAATGTTCGCCCAGTCAACAGAACTATACAACTTTTTTTGAGGGGTACAGAACAATTCAACTATGCGAGGGAGACCCGAGCGGCTCGAGCGAGTGAGCGAGGACTGCAGAGCGGTATTGGGCCTGCCCAAATGACACACATGTGGGTGTCAGGAAATTCCCTGGCAAGAACTTCCCCTCTCGTTAGGGTTTTTCATCCTCTCGGCGATGGCGGCGGCCGACCCATTGAGATCCGTTCTCTCCCCTGCTTTCCTTTCCTCGCCGGCGATCGCCGGGGCTTGCGGGCCTCTGTGGGGTGCGATACGAAGGAGTGTTAGGGTTCATACCGCACGCAGAACATCAGAAACCTCGGGCTAGAGAAACCATGGATACGGCTGCATCGAGTTCGGCCTCGGCCGCTTCTGATCTGGCAGCGATGATGGAGGAATTAGGGCTAAAGGAAGACAAGCTCCAGGAGGACGTAATCGTGGATGACAATGAGCTACAACCCGAAGCAACTCGTTGAATGGTGATCGCTAGGGTTCACTCAGATAAAACCTACAACCAATACTGGTTCTATAGGAACATGCGAGTGGCTTGGGACCTCGCCCAGGAGGTGAAGATCAGGCCATTGGAGGGGAACTTGTATACGATGCAGTTTTCATGCCTTGGGGATTTGGAGAGGGTGATGGAAGAAGGCCCCTAGAACTTCAAGGGCAAAGCAGTGATCTTGGCTGAGTATGATGGCTTCACCAAACCCTCTTCCATAGAACTCAATAAAATTGATATATGGATTCAGATTCATGACCTCTCGGATGGATTCTTCTCCAAAGTTAAGGCTCTCTCTGCTACAGTGGGCGAGTTCATATATGCTGAACCAAGATCTCAAGATTTTGAGAGGAATTTTGCTCGGGTCCGTGTCAAAATAGACGTCACCAAGCCTCTCAAGAATGCGGTCTCTCTTGTGGTAAGGAAGAAGGATGGCATGGAGCGTGTGATTTTTAGAGTTAAATATGAGAGACTTCCTGATTGGTGTGCCGTGTGCGGCTACCTGGGTCACCAATTCAAGGAGTGCGGCGATGGCGTTCACCTCCCCAAAGCCCTGGTTTTCAAAGATCTGAAGGCGACTTGGTCCAGAGGTCCTGGAAACGGGCCGGGTGACGGTAAAGGAACAAGCGGCGGCCGTGGCAGAGGCCGTGCTGGTAGAGGCGGGGGCAGAGCGAACTCACAGTGGTCCCAGTACAATTCAATGAAGGAGCAGCGACAGAGCGGTGGAGGTACTGAACTGGATATGGCAATGGAAGAAGCCGATCAGAATAGGAAGAGAGGTGCACTGGTAACCGGTGATCCAAAAGCTGCTAATGTTGAGCCACCTCCGATGGAACAGGCCAACAAGCTTCTGTTGCCGCCCCCTCCTACAGTTCCAAGCAGTCCTTCCACACAGGAGCCAAAGAGGACCAAACCAAGTCCATCCATCAGCGATTCGTCTACCCCAAAGAGTGTAGTTCTTACCAAAAACCTTGATGCGCGTTTGGCGGGCCCCAACAGTGGGTCACGCCGAGCGCAATGAGTACCCTAGTGTGGAACTGCCGTGGGGCTGGCAAACCCGCGAAAGTTCGAGAGCTTCGAGATCTTTCGAAGCAGTATGCCCCCTCTATAGTTTGCATTCTTGAAACACAAATAGAGGGATCTCGAGTGGAAAATTTATCCGGTTCTTTAGGGTATAATAAAAGTTTTGGTGTAAGCAGTAGTGGTAGAAGTGGTGGACTAGGAATATTCTGGAATGATGAAATAAATTTGGAAGTTATTGGTTATTCTGAGTATCACATTGATGTTACTATTGATGCTATGGTTGAGACTCAAACGAGGATCACATTCGTATACGGTGAAGCTCAGGTCAGTGAAAGACACAAGACTTGGGATATGCTTCGAGGTATTGCAGGACTAAGAGACATGCCGTGGGTGGTGATAGGAGATTTCAATGAAGTGCTTCTATCAAACAAACATGACAGAGTGGGCCAGAGAAGTCAAGCACAAATGGAGGCATTTTGGGATGCTCTGGATACGTGCGGGCTATCAGACATAGGCTACCAGGGGTTGCAATGGACCTGGGAGAAGAGAGTAGCGGGGGGCTCCTTTACCCGCGTGAGGCTGGATAGAGCAGTGGCCAACCCAGCCTGGGTGTTGGCATTCCCGACATCCACGCTCAAGCATAAAACAATGGCGAGCTCTAATCATGTTCCACTGCTGCTTCGTTTCTCCGACGTGCATGCATGCAGACGGGGCCCTCGGCCTTTTAAATACGAGGTTTGTTGGGAAAGGGACGATTCCCTCGCCGAGGTGATTGGAGGTGCATGGGAGCGGGCCCCAAGAGAAACAGTGCATGACATACGTGATAAACTACAGGATCTTTCGGCTGATCTTTCTACCTGGGACCGCATACAATTTGGCAATGTCAAACAGGAGATCGCTAGACTAAAAAAACGAGTTACAAATTATGTGATCTGTCCAGGAAAGAATGGGTCCACCTCGCCAAGAAACCAAGATCACAGATAGGCTAGTGGAGTTGTACCACCGTGAAGAAATTCTATGGAGACAGAGAGCCCGAGTTGAGTGGTTAATTCACGGGAACAACAACACATATTTCTTTCATCTTCGGGCAAGCAGGCGCAAGAGGAAAAGTCAGATTAAAGCACTACAACGTCCGGATGGGCAGCTAACTGAGCAAGTAGCAGAGATGGAGGCACTCACCACATCTTTTTACAAAGAGTTATACACGACGGAGGGGGTACAAAATATGGACCAGGTCCTAAACTCAGTTCCAGTCAAGGTGACACAACAGATGAATGATATGTTGAATGCACCATATACACAGGAGGAGGTAAAAACCGCACTCTTTCAAATGTTCCCAATCAAGGCCCCAGGGCCAGATGGCTTCCCAGCCCATTTTTTCCAGCGACACTGGGAGGTGTGTGGCAAGGATGTCACCAAGGTGATTTTGAAAATTGTGGAGGGAACGGAGTCTGCATCTTGCATCAATGAAACTGTGTTGGTATTGATACCCAAGGTAAAAAACCCTACACAACTATCCCAGTTTTGTCCCATCAGTCTATGTAATGTACTATATAAGATTGCTTCCAAGATGATTGCTAACCGTTTGAAGTCAGTACTTCCTGAGATTATTTTAGAGGAGCAATCAGCTTTTGTGCCAGGTAGACTGATCACAGACAACATAATTATAGCGTATGAATGTTTGCACTTTATGAAGCGCAACAAGGCAAAAAGGCACCAAGCTTGTGCTTTGAAGCTTGACATGATGAAAGCCTATGACAGGATTGAGTGGCCCTATTTGAAGGCCATCATGTTAAAGCTGGGATTCACTGACAGATAGGTGGATATTGTGATGAATTTGGTGTCTACAGTAAAGTTCTCTGTCATGTTTAATGGCAAGAAGCTTGAGGAATTTCAGCCATCCCGCGGAATCAGACAAGGGGACCCAATATCTCCATACTTGCTCTTGTTGGCAGCAGAGGGCCTGCCGTGCCTGTTAAAATCAAAAGGAGAGTCATCAAACTTGCATGGTCTACAAGTGGCACCTTCGGCGCCACCACTTAACCATCTTTTATTCGCTGCTGACAGCCTGCTGTTCTTCAAGGCAAATAGTGATGGAGCGATGGAGGTGAACCATGTTCTGGAAAGTTACTGTCAGGCCTCAGGACAACGGGTAAACCTATCAAAATCCTCTATTTTTTCAGCAAAGGTGTTCCTGAGAGTACAAGGCTATCAATAAATGGGTTACTAAATGTGCCAAATGAAACACTTAATGAAAAATATTTGGGTATGCCTTCCGATATTGGGAGCTCTAAAAATGGCGTTTTCAAGTACTTGAAGGACCGGCTATGGAGTAAGGTCCAAGGTTGGCTCGAGAACACTCTATCATCTGCGGGCAAGGAGGTTCTGGTCAAGTCAGTGGCCCAAGCTATACCAGTCTTTTCTATGTCTTGTTTTAAGCTTCTAAGAGGTCTATGTGAGCACCTGAATATGCTGATCAGGAGATTCTGGTGGGGGAGTAAGAATGGAAGAGGAAGTCGCATTGGGTATCGTGGAAAACAATGACTCAACCTAAAGCTATGGTAGGGCTAGGTTTTAAGGACTTTGAGCTCTTCAACTTGGCCATGTTAGCCCGACAAGCATGGCATCTTTTGCAAGACCCTGACACCCTGTGTGACCGCCTCCAAAAGAGCATATACTACCCAGCCTCTTCTATATTGCATGCAGAAATGGGAGGTCACCCCAGCCAGGTATGGTGAGCAATGATTGAAGGGAGGGATACACTGAAAATTGGGCTGATCCGACACATTGGAAACGGGACTACTACCAAAATCTGGGAAGATACATGGCTACCTAGGGAGGAGAATATGAGACCATACGGATGCAGGGTTGCCAATCCCCCAACGTTGGTCTCAAAATTGATTGACGGTGCAAACGCGACATGGAATAAGGCCCGGGTCGAGGAGGTCTTCTTACCCATGGATGCCAGAACTATAATGAGCATTCCATTGTGTACGCGAGCGATGACTGATTTCTGGAGCTGGCAGTTTGAAAAGCAGGGGGTGTTCACAGTCAAATCAACATACAATATGCTAGTTGCGACCAGACAACGGAGAGAGGCGTGGCTCGAGGGTTCACCAGGCTCTTCTAGAATGAATATGGAAGCAGGATCCTAGAAACTGCTCTGGAAAGTTCAGGTCCCGGCTAAAATCAGAATGTTTCTTTGGAGGCTTGCTACCTCTTTTAGCACTGTGTTGGTTTCCCCCGAAAAGGAAGGGATGATGCAGCAAAGTAGCGTAAGTATTTCCCTCAGTTTTTGAGAACCAAGGTATCAATCCAGTAGGAGGCTACACACGAGTCCCTCGCACATACACAAAACAAATAAATCCTCGCAACCAACACAAATAGGGGTTGTCAATCCCTATAGGGCCACTTACGAGAGTGAGATCTGATAGATATGATAAGATAATATTTTTGGTATTTTTATGATAAAGATGCAAAGTAAAATAATGGCAAAGTAAATAACTAAGTAGTAGGAGATTGATATGATAAAGATAGACCCGGGGGCCATAGGTTTCACTAGTGGCTTCTCTCGAGAGCATAAGTATTCTACGGTGGGTGAATAAATTACTGCTGAGCAATTGACAGAATTGAGCATAGTTATGAGAATATCTAGGTATGATCATGTATATAGGCATCACGTCCGAGACAAGTAGACCGACTCCTGCCCGCATCTACTACTATTACTCCACTCAACGACCGCTATCCAGCATGCATCTAGAGTATTAAGTTAAAAACAGAGTAACGCCTTAATCAAGATGACATGATGTAGAGGGATAGACTCATGCAATATGAAGAAAACCCCATCTTGTTATCCTCGATGGCAACAATACAATACGTGCATTGCTGCCCTTACTGTCACCGGGAAAGGACACCACAAGATTGAACCCAAAGCTAAGCACTTCTCCTATTGCAAGAAAGATCAATCTAGTAGTCCAAACCAAACTGATAATTCGAAGAGACTTGCAAAGATAACCAATCATACATAAAAGAATTCAGAGAAGATTCAAATATTATTCATAGATAGACTTGATCATAAACCCACAATTCATCGGTCTCAACAAACACACCGCAAAAAGAAGATTACATCGAATAGATTGATACATCCATTTTGCATCATGCTTTTATATAAATATTTATTGCATTATGGGTTGTTATTACACATTATGTCACAATACTTATGCCTATTCTCTCTTATTTTACAAGGCTTACATAAAGAGGGAGAATGCCGGCAGCTGGGGTTCTGGCTGGAAAAGGAGCAAATATTAGAGACCTATTCTGCACAGCTCCAAAAGTCTTGAAACTTCAGAGATGATGTTTTCCAAATATATAAAAAATATTGAGCGCAAGAACTTCACCAGGGGGGCACACCCTGCCCACGAGGGTGGGGGGCGCGCCCCCTACCTCGTGGGCCCCTGGTGGCCCTCTTCAATGGGAAAAAAAATCATAAGCCATCTTCTCGGACGAAACTCTGCCGCCACGAGGCGGAACCTTGGCGGAGCCAATCTAGGGTTCTGGCGGGGCTGTTCTGCCGGGAAACTTCCCTCCCGGAGGGGGAAATCATCGCCATCGTCATCACCAACGCTCCTCTCATCGGGAGAGGGAAATCTCCATCAACATCTTCATCAGCACCATCTCATCTGAAAACCCTAGTTCATCTCTTGTATCCAATTCTTGTCTCCAAGTCCGGGATTGGTGCTAGTAGGTTGCTAGTAGTGTTAATTACTCCTTGTAGTTGATGCTAGTTGGTTTAAATGGTGGAAGATCATATGTTCAGATCCTATATGCACATCAATACCCCTCTGATTATGAACATGTTTATGCTTTGTGAGTAGTTACTTTTGTTCGTGAGGACATGGGAGAAGTCTTGCTATTAGTAGTCATGTGAATTTGGTTTTCGTTTGATATTTTGATGAGATGTATGTTGTCTCTCCTCTAGTGGTGTTATGTGAACGTCGACTACATGACACTTCACCATTATTTGGGCCTAGAGGAAGGCATTGGGAAGTAATAAGTAGATGATGGGTTGCTAGAGTGACAGAAGCTTAAACCCTAGTTTATGCGTTGCTTCGTAAGGGGCTGATTTGGATCCATATGTTCCATGCTATGGTTAGGTTTACCTTAATACTTTTGTTGTATTTGTGGATGCTTGCAATAGAGATTAATCATAAGTGGGATGCTTGTCCAAGTAAGGGTGAAAGGATCGATATGGTTGACTAGAGAGGGGGGGGGGGTGAATAGGCAACTAACAATTTTTAACTTTTTTTTACCAAATTAACCTTTGCATCAAAGTAGGTTGTCTAGATATGCAACTAGGTGAGCAACCTATATGATGCAACAACAACAAACAAACACGCAAGCAAGAGAAGTAACACTAATGAGCTTGCACAAGTAAAGGTAAGAGATAACCAAGAGTGGACCCAGTGAAGACGAGGATGTGTTACCGAAGTTCCTTCCTTTTGAGGGGAAGTACGTCCCCGTTAGAGCGGTGTGGAGGCACAATGCTCCCCAAGAAGCCACTAGGGCCACCGTATTCTCCTCACGCCCTCACACAATGCGAGATGCCGTGATTCCACTATTGGTGCCCTTGGAGGCAGCAACCGGACCTTTACAAACAAGGTTGGGGCAAACTCCACAACTTAATTGGAGGATCCCAACGAAACCACGAAGCTTCACCACAATGGAATATGGCTCCGAGGTGACCTCAACCGTCTAGGATGCACAAAGCACCCAAGAGTAACAAAATCCACACAATAAAGTATGGGAAGCAAATATCCTTTGGTGGAAGTGTAGATCTAGGTCTCCTCCTTCAATCCCTAGCAAATCAATAAGTTTGAGTGGCTAGAGAGAGAGATCGGGCAAAGAGAGCTTGAGTAGCATTAATGGTGGAAAGAGAGAGGTTAGAGGTGGATGTGGTAGGTGGAAGAAGCATACTTATATAGCAACCCTAAAAATAAAACCGTTACTGTGTTCTCAGTGCTGTAGCGGTACAACCGCTCCTGGTCCCGGTACAACCGGGACTCATAGTTTACGTGTAGAACCCTACCAGGCGGTACAACCGGGCGACCAGGCGGTAGTACCGGTTGAGAAGAACAACCGGACCAACCGCCCAGCCACCGCCCAACCACCGCATAGGAACAGAAGGGAGTCACCCCTGAGTGCGGTAGTCGAGCGGTACCGGGCCGGTGCAACTGCATGGCCTCGAGTGCTCGGGCGGCTAAGTTCTGACGGTGTCCTGGACTAGGGGGTACTCACCACGTCGTCTCTCGATCTATTAGATTGGGCCGAGGACCCCCGTGGCCGTATACTCATGGGCCAGTTCGGACGGCTACCGCATACAAGGAAGATTCCACAAGACTTGGCGATCAAGACAAGGACTTCTCCCCACTGGCTATTCGGCTAGGACTCTTGTTATCCTAGGCCTCCGGTGCATTATATAAACCGAGGCCAGGCTAGTCGATAGATATACAATATATACAACAATCATACCATAGGCTGGCTTCTAGGGTTTAGCCTCCTTGATCTCGTGGTAGATCTACTCTTGTATTACCCATATCATCAATATTAATCAAGCAGGACGTAGGGTTTTACCTCCATCAAGAGGGCCCGAACCTGGGTAAAACATCGTGTTCCCTGCCTCCTGTTACCATCCGGCCTAGACGCACAGTTCGGGACCCACTACCCGAGATCCGCCGGTTTTGACACCGACATTGGTGCTTTCATTGAAAGATCCGTTGTGTGATCGACAAAATGATCGATGGCTCGCCTGCAGATCAACTGCGACTTTGGCATCTTCATCACCAGCTCGACTGGCCCCCTTGGTTCGACCAAGAATTGCGCCATGTGTTCGGATCACCATGTCCGAACGAGGGCCTTCATCAAACATCAACTCCAATCTCTATCAAGATCACGGAGGAATCATCTATGGAGCTCGGGGGCTCAACGTCAACATTGCCCTCAAGCGACCATGCTGTTTTTCCGGACAGCGGACGCGTATTCGCCGCCACCGCCTCCTCGAGCGTCGCTTTAACGATCGCTTCGGTGGAATTGTGCGGAATCGAGTCTACAACAACCCTGGAAAATTTTGTCGAGTTCCAATGGAGGAATCTCCAGCAATCTATGATATACCGGAGCCTTGTCAAATCTGGACGGGAATCTGGACGAGTTTAGGGCGTGGTGTCCAGCTTCTAGCTCGGACGTCCTTTGAAAGATCCAACCATTGATCGGCTACGGAATTCCTATATCTACCACCTCTCAAAATTTCAGCTCGATCCGATCGTCCAAACTCCGGGAACCTTCCGATTAGTGCATCACTTTTTGGATCTGTTTTCTGCGTGAAAACGAATCCGACCCGAGTTTGTCTTTTTTATGAATAGGATTTCGGACATCCCTTTTGAAGGAAGTTTTGTATGGGGTATTGTGTTTTGTTTCCGAACACATCCCACTAACTTTAAGATCTTTTGAACATGATCTTCAAGATCATGCTAGTGTCAAACCAGTCCGGCAATATTGGTCCACGGCTGCCGACCTGCGCCAGACACGTCGTCACTTTGTTGAGCCGAGCTCAACTTCTTCGGATCATCATCTCGGCAAGCCGAACAAGAGTCCGGCATCGCGAAGGATAAATCATCACCAACATCGCCGCCCCACGGATTACATGGAGCGGGCATACCGGCATCACCGCACGGTCGCTTCATCAAGCCGGCATCGACCACGTCACGACCTGCATCGGCAGGGCCGCACTATTGCTTCTTCAAGCTGGTGTCCATCACGCCGACCTACTTCGAATCATCGGCTGACATCGAGGTTTCGACATCTCGGCTGGACCGGGGGCTTTGCCATCTCTTCATCAACCTACTCCGGACACTTCAGCGTCACTAGCCGACCAGCTCTGTCACGTTAGCTGGGCCGAGGGCTTTGCCTCGGCGAGCCAACCTTTGCCAGCATTGCCATGCCGTCGTTTTATCGCCCATCAGGCAGTGGGTGTGCAGATCGAGTCCCAATTTTGGGAATCACCTTCCTTCAGATTGCTACAACAAATAAACCAGGTGCTATTAATCCCAGTATTTTTTGCTTGTTTGGGTTCATTTTCCCAATGAATTATTACTCTGATTTGTCCATCATATGTACACAGGTCTATCAAATGGTGGCCGCATTGACGACAGTCGCATGGTGGTTCGGTCAGTTTCCGTACATAGTCCGGCGAACGCCACATCCGGAGCTCGGACCAACCTGCGAATTCAGGCTTTGCCATGCCTTTACCGCATCACGCCGACGCCCTGCATCGACTTGACTTCGGCGCCAGGCCATATTTCTTTTATTACTCACTTTGCATAAATTATTTATTATGCAACAATTTTTTTTAATTATCAT
The DNA here is from genome assembly GCF_002162155.2 of Triticum dicoccoides. Taxonomy (NCBI): domain Eukaryota; kingdom Viridiplantae; phylum Streptophyta; class Magnoliopsida; order Poales; family Poaceae; genus Triticum; species Triticum dicoccoides. The sequence continues at coordinate 579,927,520 of NC_041390.1, forward strand.
TATTACTATTATCTCCGATTTGCACTACTTTTTGTGCACAGGAAAATGATCTGGGGACTTCGACGTCACTCTGCCGGTCTGCATTGATCGTGCTATGTCACCACTTCGGTGTGTCAAGCTCTCCGCTCCGCTACCTCAGGACCGGCTTGAGGGATGGAACCTTGCCCCGCATCAAGCTTGGACCGCGTCATCAATACCGAACACATTAACCAGCTAAGTCGCTTTCATGCTCAAAGCTTTAATTTCTAACTTGTGTTCGGTTCGACCAAGCATTATACTTTTTTGGAAAAAAGTTGCTTCTAAAAAATTTCCTTGTCCAAACTTTGTTTATGACGCATAAATTCAAATACCCCGTTCACTTGGGGGCTTCCTTTATGAAGCTTTTCCTGTTGCATATGGTTATACTTGTACGGCTTCGTTCCTTGTTCGTGTATTACGCCACAATATGCACCACATTGACTTAAGCGATTTGCAAGCTGGGTTGCCTCGCTCCTGTGTTTACCCCTACGTTCCCAATTGTTCGGCTAGGGAGTAAAGGGAGCACCTCTGCGATTGTCACGATCGGGTCACCCGAGCCAGACCTCAGACTGGGTGAAGCCGAAAGCTAGCGCTCTTATAGTTATTCAATGATGGTCGGCACACAACGAAACTCATGAGTACAAAAAATCTATTGCACAAGTCTCATAATAACAATGAGCACCGAAGAAAGGTATCGGTGGGGGTACTATTTTCTTTGAAGATGCTTCTTACTCTTCGCAGTAATATAGCATAAGTTCCCTAAGCGCGCTTTGTCTGTTACAGCCTTATGGCCTGATTGCCTGGTTATTGGAAAGACCATCGATATTCTCGACCGATGGAGTACATAACACTTTTCGGTCCTTAACCGAAAAGGGAGAAGCCGACGGTCGGTTAAGACGCGTTTAAAGTTCGGTTGAACATAGATATGATATAAGTACTTCGGTACATGCAATCATTCTTTTACCCAAGTCACTTGGGGGCTCTTAAGTTTATTTGAGCCGTTTTATAATAAATGTTCTTCTTCTTAGTCGTTGCAAAGTTTTATTATTATTACTTATCACTCCTTTTTTCGACACGAGTGTGCGGTCACTAGCCGAGGAGCCTAATTTCTCTCTCAAAGCTGCTAGAGTTTAGTTTGCTAAACTCGCCTGATGAGAAGTACTCCGCCCTCGGGATAGGAGGTTGAAGCCGTAGGCTGGCCCACTCGAAGTCTTGAGATAGGATGTATCATGTTAAAGCACGATAGAAGCACTTCTTTTTTCTAAGACCAACTTTCGGATCGGCACCGAACACTTGATATTGTTCGGACGTCATGTTTTTACTGACGTTTCTTGGTTTTCCAAGCCTTTTGGCACTTTTAAACTATTTGTGCTTTTCCAGCATTAATCTCGCAGTGCAACGCCGGACACCTTTAGGGATTCGGCAAAAACATTCTCAGATATTGCTATATATGCATCGGTTTCGAATTGTGTCTTCGGTCAATAGTTGGGTTGCCCGGCTCCTGCACTTGCTTCCTACGTTCCGTTTTGTTCGGCTAGGCGTGCAAAGGGAGAACCACTGCGATTGTGCTTCTAGCTCACATGGTTAAGCACCTTAGTGGAGAAAGCCGAAAACTGACTGTCACAATAAGCGTAAACTGGTCAGCGATCCGATGACTATGACGGGCCATTCATAACATTGGCCGAAGTGTTTACGGCTTGACCTCGACTGTCGCCGAACACTACCGGGGGCTATTAACTGGCCTCCCAAACTAAATCCTCGATATTTTGCTCTTACATTCGAGCTGAGGTTTCATGATCATGCTTAGCATGACAACCCAAAGAAAGGAACTGATAGAGGGACTATTTTCTTTGGAATACATTTCTTCTGTTAAATAGTAATATAACATATCTCTCTGCATACCTTTGTTTATAAAACCGTGTGGCCATATTGCCTTGTTTGTCGTAAATCTTTGCCCTCATAAAGGATTTATAAAGTAGGACAAGCACTCCTCGGCTACTGGCCAGGTGGAAGCCAATGGTCGGTCAACAAAGTTTTGTACAATGCGGATCCGAGCATTAATGACGTAAAGTACTTGGATACATAGAGTCATTACACATAATTTGTTGATCCTTAATTCGGCCACCCGTGCCCGCATTAAGGCTCGGGGGCTACTGGGCTTCGGGCCTATTATTTACAAATACTAAAGGGGCACATTGATCCCCTGATCTGGTGTTGCCACCCGACCAGTGTCTCGGGGGCTACTGCATTGCTTGTCCAATGCAGAAAATTTTATGTGCAATATAGTTTCCGAGGAGATTTTGATCCTCAGGTTGGTCGGCCGCACCCAACCTGAGTCTCGAGGACTGAGCACGCCGCTTTTGTGTCCCGAAGTATTCTGCCGAGCTAGGACTTGATCCTCAGGCCGATTTTGCAAATCAACCTAAGTCTCAGCGGCTACTGGGATCAGCGGTCTTATGTCATCCTTCATGTGCATCTCGGGTTTTAGACCGATACACACCTTGAGGGCTACTGGCTATATATCTCGGCAGAGAATAAATTGCACCAATAAAAAATATTGACAAAAAATCGGCCCATAGTTGGGGTGGTGCACCACCTCGGAAGCAGTCCGGCATAAAGCTCGGGCGCTAGTGGCTGGCTCCATAGAGGGCATTTCCGGCATTAAGCTCGGCTAAACTCCTTCAACTTATTTGAACCAAGGTGATATGACACCTCAGATATAGTTCGGCATTGGAGCCTGGACACAGTCCGGCGTTGGAGCTCGGATATATTTCGGCATTGGAGCTCGGATACATAGTCCGGCGTTGGAGCTCGGATACATTCCGGCGCTAGAGCTGGGAAGCAGTCCGGCATTGGTGCTTGGCTGCAAAAGATACCTCGAATGTAGTCCGGCGTTGGAGCTCGGACGCAACAGGACCCTGCCTCCCGGGAACAACTTCAAACCCGAGGTGTGGCATAAAATAAACAAGGCATTGATAAAGGCCGGAAACTTAAAGGGGCTCCTCGGATACCCGACGTGTAAACTCGTCGAATGCATTTCGGCGATCCTCAAGATCGAAGATAAAGAAGATTTGTTGAACCAGTTTTCAAGACCGGCAACCGAAGATGAAGAACAATTCGGAAGAATCGAGGAGCGTCCCTAACTTGAAGACCAGTTCAGGGGGCTACTGACGGTGTCCTGGACTAGGGGGTACTCACCACGTCATCTCCCGATCTATTAGATTGGGCCGAGGACCCCCGTGGCCGTATACTCATGGGCCAGTTCAGACGGCTACCGCATACAAGGAAGATTCCAGAAGACTTGGCGATCAAGACAAGGACTTCTCCCCACCGGCGTATTCGGCTAGGACTCTTGTTATCCTAGGCCTCCGGTGCATTATATAAACCGAGGCCAGGCTAGTCGATAGATATACAATATATACAACAATCATACCATAGGCTAGCTTCTAGGGTTTAGCCTCCTTGATCTCGTGGTAGATCTACTCTTGTATTACCCATATCATCAATATTAATCAAGCAGGACGTAGGGTTTTACCTCCATCAAGAGGGCCCGAACCTGGGTAAAACATCGTGTTCCCTGCCTCCTGTTACCATCCGGCCTAGACGCACAGTTCGGGACCCACTACCCGAGATCCGCCGGTTTTGACACCGACAATCCTCCAAAACACAAAGTAGGGAAATGACCTTACAATCTCCCCCTTTTTGGTGGATGATGACAACACCACGATTTGCAAGTGAAAAGTCTAGAAAATGTAGATGGGACTCCCCCTAGATGTGTGCCCCAAATTTAGAAGGCTATTTGAGAGCACATATTAGGGACGAGACTCCCCCTAGATTTTATAGACTCGCCACTCCTACTAAACATGGTGAGCAATAAGACCATAATACGAAGGTAAACATAATAGTGGAATACAAAACAATATCACGGAAAAAAAGATAGATAGCTAGATACGCACATGTCTTACACCATGCAAGCAGAGATAAACAACAAGGTTCACATGCCAAAGTTCAACACAAACGACAGAAAAGGAAAAACACAAGCAACAAGGCAAATAAAACCCATGCAAATCCCGAGACCTAAAATTCTCTCCCCCTTTGGCATCAAGACACCAAAAAGGAAAAAGAGCGAAGCTAGCGTCCCAAGGCTTAATCGTCCTCCTCCGACTCCTCGGTAGCATCTGGATCCGCATCATCATTAGACTCGTCAACATCGTCTTGATCGGATTCCTCCACGGAATCATTAGCTGAAGCAAAGGATGTGGATGGATAGGGAAGAGCTTCATCATCAGACCAGGTGTTGTGGGTAGATATCCAACGCTCCTCCGGTGTGATGCTCTTCTCAAAGCCACTCTGAACTGGCATATTGAGGTGCTTCATCATTGCAATTTGGCGACGCCATGCATGCTTCTCATTGACATGGGCCTCATACATCCTCTTCTGGATGTCAGACTGGAGGCAGAAGGTCTTCTTCACCTTGGCAGCGAGCTTCTCCACCCAAGAGGGCTTGGCCCCTGGCTCCATCTCAAAGTCCTCATCGTCAGAAGTGGCATAGATATCCTCAGGAGCATTGGCAGGGAAGCGAGGCTCGGCGTGCTTCTTCTTCTTAAGAAGCTTGACCTCATGAACAGTGAGATTATCGGGAGAGGTGAGAGCCTCTCCGGGATGGCGAACCTCCCATACTGAGTTCAGAAAGCACATGACAAACGGAGCATAAATGGGGACCTTCCTGTAGATGACCATGTTGTACATCTCGTGCCACAGCCAGTTGGACACGCCAAACATTTCCCCAGAACCCACCTTGGTCTTCATTGCAACCATCAAGTCAACAAGATAGCCATGGATTTCATCTTGATTTCCCACCTTGGGCAGAAGCACATTGCGAAACACATGATGCATGATGTCATAGACCTTCACCAAATCCTTAGATTCTCCAATAATACCACGACCCGAATGTACAGAGGGGCAAGCTTCTCCTTAGGCATAGACTCAGGATGGTCATGAGGGCGAATGCCACCTCTACTTTCCAGACTGGTATCGTCATACCCAAGAGCATTGCAAAAGGCCCTCCAGGGAACTTGAAAGAGCTCATCATGACACATGAAAGTGAGAGTGCGCGCGTCATCTTCTCCAAAGTGAACCGTGGCATAGAACTGATGGACGAGTTGAACATCAAAGTCACAGTTGACAGACATGAGCTTGACAAGATCAAACTCCTCACAGAGAGCCAGTGCCTCACCAAAATACTACAAGTTGTTCCTCCAATGGTCAAGATCAATGGTCCACTGCTTGGCATACCTGTTCTTGTTGTGCTCAAAGAGTTCATGAACAATCCGCACTTGCATCTCATTCCGGAACTGAATAGTGGTCCAACGAGGAGCAATGGGAACCTCATAAGGATTCTTTGAGCGGAAAGCTTCCCAATCTTTGGCTTTCCAACAATGCAAGGGCAAAACCACACGTTGCTTGGCAGCGGCAGACTTCTCATGGCGAGTGGGCTTGGTGGGAATCACAACCTCTTCTTCGTCATCAGACACAACCGGACGCAAGGTCCGTCGTGCCCTCTTCTTGGTCTTGCGAGGAGCAGAGTGAGAACTAGAGCCACCTGAACACACGCATAAGGAGAACACAAGAAACCCAGCAAAGATGAGAGGATTGCACACACAAAAAGAAGAAAAGATATATTGCACGAACTTAGAAAATGAAACAGAGCTACATGGTGCAGATATCCCGGTTGAACCGGTTCTCCTACCGGTAGTACCGCTCCAGCGGTTGTACCGCCCGCAGAGGCGGTAGAACCGTTGAACAGTGGTACTACGGGTAGGGACTAGATTTAACTGCGAAATATGAATCATACTAGCCATATTCTACTCTCAAAGACGTGCAATCTAAGCAGGAGACAAAAAGGGATCTCTTCCACCCAATAGTTTAAACAATAAACACAGAATGTCAAGTAATGCCCTAGAACAAGGGGAACAAACCCTAGAACGAAGAACGAAGGACAATGGGGCATTATCGGCATCCATGGGAAGAAATCGGGAAGGAGGAGGCCTCCTTGGAGAGGATCCACGAAGACCCCACAGACCCAAAGCGCGAGAAGCACTCTGGGGCAGAGGCAATGGCGGCCGGCGGCTAGGGCACAAGATGGGAAGGGCTGGGGGAGAGGGAAAAGAAACCCCCACCAACCCCGGTGGGAATATATAGGCCCAAAGTCGCGCGACGGTTGTACCGCTGAAGGAAGCGGTTGTACCACTGCTTGGTACGAGCCAGTGGTTGCAGGCAGTACTTCCGTCGCCAAGAGGCAGCGGTAGTACCGCCGTAACCAACCAGTAGAACCGGCCAGATGGGCACCCCAGTGGTTGAGCGGTGGAACCGCTCAAGCACCGCTGGGAGACCGCCTGGAGAGCACCAGCGGTAGAACCGCCTGTGACCCCGGTTGTACTGCCCGGTCACCATCACCAAAGCCATGGACAAGTGTGTGCAATTAGACTAGATGGCTTGAGGAAGGGAAGGCTTGGGATAGAGAAGGCACGGGGAAAAAGGTGGGTCTCCAAGAAAAAAACAAAAAGAAAACGAAAGAGAACAACACTTGGAGACCCCAACACCTAGTGCCTAAGAAAACAAACTAAGGCAAGGACAAGAAGGACTAACACAAGGCACAACACTATCAAGGGGGGGGCGGAGGCCGTAGCCACCTATGTATGAGTCAATTGGTATGGCACCGCGAAGAATTATCCTTGGGCCCATGACCAAAACTCGTCTTTTAGCAAGATAATGTGAAAGAGTTGATCAATTTATGCATAATGGGGGGAGGAAGAGTTCACTGAGAGAACACCACTCCCCCTATGTCCATGCCTACATATAAACAAGATAACAAGTTGAGTATGGTGGGGTGTGCAAGGGTTCAAGCAACATTGCTCGAATCAATGATATTTAGCTCATGCCTTAACTCGCGAAATCTTGCTTCATCCAAGGGTTTTGTGAAAATATCTGCCAGGTTATCATGAGTGTTGATGTAGTTGAGCTTGATTTCCCCTCGCCTTATGTGATCCCGGATGAAGTGATACCGAATCTCAATATGCTTCGTCTTGAAGTGTTGCACCGGGTTGAGAGAAATCTTGATGGCACTTTCATTGTCACACCAAAAAGGCACTTTGTCACAAATGACACCGTAATCCTTTAAAGTTTGCCTCATCCATAAAAGTTGAGCACAACAACTACCGCCAGCCACATACTCCGCTTTCGTGGACGAGAGAGACACACAACTTTGCTTCTTGGAAGACCAACTCACCAAAGAGCAGCCAAGAAATTGGCACCCTCCGGAAGTGGACTTCCTATCCACTTTGTCTCCCGCCCAATCCGAGTCTGAATAACCTACAAGCTTGAAGTTTGCTCCTCTTGGGTACCATAAGCCAAAGTTTGGGGTATGAGCCAAATATCGAAAGATTCGTTTGACCGCCATATAGTGACTTTCGGTGTGGCTTGAAACCGTGCACAAATTCCCACACTCAACATGATATCCGGTCTAGATGCACAAAGGTAAAGCAAGGAGCCAATCATGGAGCGATATACCTTTTGATCCACCGCTTTACCATTGGGATCAATGTCAAGTTGGCACTTGGTGGGCATGGGAGTGGACGCCGGCTTGACATCACTTAGCTTGAATCTCTTAAGCATGTCTTGAGTGTATTTGGCTTGGTTGATGAAGGTTACTTCTCTCCTTTGCTTCACTTCGAACCCGAGAAAGAACTTCAACTCTCCCATGGAAGACATCTCGAACTTTGAGGTCATGAGAGCGGCAAATTCCTCATTGAAAGCTTTGTTAGGGGAACCAAAGATAATATCATCAACATATAATTGGCACACAAACAACTCCCCTTTGACCTTCTTAGTAAAAAGAGTGGGGTCGATTAGCCCAACTTCAAAACCACGGTCTTGTAACAACTCGGTAAGGTGGTCATACCACGCACGTGGGGCTTGTTTAAGGCCATAGAGTGCCTTATCGAGTTGATACACATGATCGGGAAAGTAGGAATCCTCGAACCCGGGGGGTTGCTTGACATAAACCAATTCATTAATAGGACCATTAAGAAAAGCACTCTTCACATCCATTTGTTGTAACTTAAAGTTATGATGAGAAGCATATGCAATCAACATGCGAATGGATTCAAGACGAGCAACGGGAGCGAAGGTTTCACCGTAGTCGATACCCTCGACTTGGGAGTAGCCTTGTGCTACCAAACGAGCCTTGTTGCGAATGATAATCCCATGAGCATCTTGCTTGTTCTTAAATATCCACTTGGTTCCAATGACATTGTGGTTCACCGTCGGCCTTGGCACCAATCTCCACACTTTGTTGCGCTCGAAGTTGTTGAGTTCTTCATGCATGGCATTGAGCCAATCCGGATCTTTGAGTGCCTCATAGACCTTGTGGGGTTCGACACAAGAGACAAACGCGTGGTGTTCACAATAGTTTGCTAATTGTGTATGAGTGCTTACCCCCTTTCTTAAGCTTCCAAGCACATTCGTCATGAGATGATCCTTGGTGGAGAGCTTGGAAGCAACCTTGGCTGCACGACGCTCCAATTCCTCCTCGGGGGTGAGACGAGGAGTGGTCACTTGATCATCTTGAGCGTTGTCTTGAGCTTGTTCTTGATCTCGTGAAACTTGATCTTGAACTTTCTCGGTGGAGGGAGCTTGACCTTGGGCATCACTTGATGTTACAACACCATCTTGAGATTGATCTTGCCCTTGGTCTTATTCTTGAGGTTGAGGGCCCTCACCATGTTCTTCGGAAGCGTGTGGGTCTTGGGTTGGTGAAGGTTCCACTTGAGTAGAACATTGTCCTTCTCCTTCGGCCACAAGGGGTTCCTCAATGGGTAGGATATGACCAATACCCATTCTTCTTATGGCTTGGGGAGGAATTTCATCACCTACATCACAAGTACCACTTTGCTCCACTTGGGAGCCGTTATTCTCATCAAACTCCACATTACATGTTTCCTCAATAAGTCCCGTGGACTTATTGAGAACACGGTAAGCATGAGAGTTTGTAGCATAACCAACAAATATTCCCTCATAAGCTCTAGCCTCAAATTTAGACAAATGGATACCTTTCTTGAGAATGAAACACTTACACCCGAATACCCGGAAGTACTTGAGGTTGGGCTTGTTACCGGTGAGTATCACATATGGAGTCTTGTTCAAGCCTTTGTGGAGGTAGAGACGATTAGATGCGTGACATGCGGTGTTGATGGCTTCAGCCCAAAAGTTGTAGGGAGACTTGAACTCCGCTATCATGGTCCTTGCCGCATCCATCAACATCCGGTTCTTCCTCTCCGCTACACCATTTCGTTGAGGGGTATAAGGTGCGGAATATTGATGCTTGATTCCCTCATCACTCAAAAACTCATCCAAGGTGTAGTTCTTGAACTCGAAGCCGTTGTCACTTCTTATTGTCAAGATCTTTGCATTGTGTTGTTGTTGAGCTTCATTTGCAAAGTCGATGGTGGTTTGTTGGGTCTCGCTCTTCCTCTTGAAGAAATATACCCAAGTGTATCTTGAATAGTCATCTACAATCACCAAGCAATACTTTCTACCCCCAAGACTATCAAAGGATGGAGGTCCAAAGATATCCTTGTGAAGGAGCTCCAAAGGCCTCTTCGAGTAGATGATAGTCGTGGGAGGGTGAGCCTTCTCATGTAGCTTTCCTTCGATGCAAGCACTGCAAGCACGATCTTTAGCAAAACTAACATTTGTTAGTCCACGGACATGGTCCCCCTTGAGAAGACTTTGCAAAGATCTCATATTGACATGGGCTAAATGGCGATGCCAAAGCCATCCCACGTCAACTTTAGCCATTAGGCATGTCGCGGTCTTAGTGGGTCGCTTCAAAAAGTTAATCACATAGAGACCATTCTCGACATGCCCAACAAAGGCTACTTTAAGAGTCTTGCTCCACAAGAGGGCCACTGAATCAATATCAAAGAAAGTGGCAAAGCTCATGAGTGCTAGTTGACAAACGGAAAGTAAATTGTATGCAAGGGACTCAACAAGCATGACTTTCTCGATCGTAAGATCATGAGAAATGACACCTTTGCCGAGTCCCAATACCTTAGAAGACGAGGCATCACCCCACTCAACATTGGTGGGTGAGGGAGTCCTGGATTAGGGGGTCTCCGGACAGCCGGACTATCTCCATTGGCTGGACTGTTAGACTATGAAGATACAAGATTGAAGACTTCGTCTCGTGTCCGGATGGGACTCTACTTGGCATGGAAGGCAAGATAGGCAATATGGATATGGATATCTCCTCCTTTGTAACCGACCTTGTGTAACCCTAACCCTCTCCGGTGTCTATATAAACCAAAGGGTTTTAGTCCGTAGGACAACAACCATAACATACAATCATACCATAGGCTAGCTTCTAGGGTTTATCCTCTCTGATTTCGTGGTAGATCTACTCTTGTACTACCCATATCATCAATATTAATCAAGCAAGACATAGGGTTTTACCTCCATCAAGAGGGCCCGAACCTGGGTAAAACATCGTGTCCCCTGCCTCCTGTTACCATCCGGCCTAGACGCACAGTTCGGGATCCCCTACCCGAGATCCGCCGGTTTTGACACAGACATTGGTGCTTTCATTGAGAGTTCCTCTATGTCGTCGTCGTTAGGCTTGATGGCTTCTACTATCATGGATAGCGATGCGGTCCAGGGTGAGAGTTTTCCCCTCGGACAGATCTTTGTTTTCGGTGGCTTTGCACTGCGGGCTAATTCGCTTGGCCATCTAGAGCAGATTGAAAGCTATGCCCCTGGCCATCAGGTCAGATTTGGAAGTTTGAATTACACGACCGACATCCGCGGAGACTTGACCTTTGACGGATTCGAGCCGCAGCCGGGCGCGCCGCACTGTCGCGATGGGTATGACCTAGCTCTGCCGCCGAACAGTACCCCAGAGGCTGCGCCCGCATCAGCTCCGACCCTCAGCTCGGAGCCAACTGCACTAGTTGAGGACGGGTGGTTAGACACCGCCTCAGGGGCTGCAGTCTCAACGGCAATCGAGCCGAACACCAGCCTAAACCTCTGCGCAGCCCGTGACTCCAAGGTGTCGGACTCTTTTCCAGACTCCGAACCATCCACGCCCCTGCCAATCGAATCCGATTGGGCGCTGATCATGGAATTCACCACCGCGGATATCTTTCAACACTTGCCCTTCGGCGACATTATTAATTCACTAAGGTCTCTCTCTCTCTTTGTCAGGAGAGCCCTGGCCGGATTATGGCCAACAGGATTGGGATGCGGACGACGAAGAAATTCAACGCCCACCCACCACCCACTTTGTAGCCACTGTCGATGATTTAACCGACATGCTCGACTTCGACTCCGAAGACATCGACGGTATGGACGACGATGTTGGAGACTAACATGAACCAGCACCTATAGGGCACTGGAAAGCCACATCGTCATACGACATATACATGGTGGATACACCCAAAGAAGGCAATGGCGACGGGATAGCGGAGGATGACCCCTCCAAGAAGCAACCCAAACGTCGATGTCAGCGGCGCCGTTCTAAGTCCCGCCAAAGCAAAAGTGGTGATACCGGCGCAGGAGATAATAACACTTCGGATAGTGCCGAAGAAAACAACAAACCCCTCCAGCAAGAGTTAGAGCAGGAGGATGAAGGAGCCAGCTCTCCTGAGAGAGCCGCAGACGGAGAGGAGGAGGATGACAATTACATCCCCCCCTCCGAAGACGAGGCAAGCCTCGGCGACGATGAATTCGCCGTCCCAGAGGATCCCGTCGAACAAGAGCGCTTCAAGCGCCGGCTCATGGCCACGGCAAATAGCCTGAAGAAAAAGCAGCAGCAGCTTCAAGCTGATCAAGATCTGCTAGCTGACAAATGGACTGAAGTCCTCGCGGCCGAGGAATATAAACTCGAGCGCCCCTCCAAGAGTTACCCAAGGCGTAGGTTACTACCCCGACTGGAGGAAGAAGAGTATGATACGGCCGATCGGCCACCTTGTGGCCGCGATAGAGAGGCATCCCAACCAAAAGCTCAGCCTCCACCCCAACGCCATTCAAATAAAAAGGCATGGGGAGATATGCCAGACCTGCGAGACATATTGGAGGACAAGACAAAGCATTCAAGATCGATCTACGGATCAGAGGGCGCACCACTATGCGAGACGACAAACGTCATGCCGGATACAGTAAAAGCAAATCCGGCCGGGTCGAACACAGCGGGCAAGACCCAATACAGAGGCGCCGCACACCCCTTATGCTTCACAGACGAAGTAATGGAACATCAATTCCCAGAAGGTTTCAAACCTGTAAATATTGAATCATACAATGACACAACAGATCCTGCAGTATGGATTGAGGACTTCCTCCTCCACATCCACATGGCCCGCGGCGATGACTTACACGCCATCAAATACCTCCCACTAAAGCTCAAAGAACCAGCGCGACATTGGCTTAACAGCTTGCCAGCGGACTCCATTAGCTATTGGGAAGATCTAGAAGCCGCATTCCTCGACAACTTTCAGGGAACTTATGTGCGACCACCAGACGCCGATGATTCAAGCCACATAATTCAGCAGCCAGAAGAGTCGGCCAGGCAATTCTGGACTCGGTTCCTTACAAAGAAAAATCAAATCGTCGACTGTCCGGATGCGGAGGCCTTAGCGGCTTTCAGGCACAACATCCGAGACGATTGGCTAGCCCGACACCTTGGTTAGGAAAAGCCAAAATCTATGGCAGCCCTCATGACACTGATGACCCGCTTTTGTGCAGGAGAAGACAGCTAGCTGGCTCGCAATAATAACATATCAAAGAACCATGGTACCTCAGATACAAAGGACGGCAATAGCAGGTCACGTCGCAACAAGCATAAGCGCCGCATTAATAGCGAAAATACTGAGGATACGGCAGTCAATGCCGGATTCAAAGGCTCTAAACCCGGTCAGCAGAAAAAGCCATTCAAACAAAGTACGTTGGGTCCGTCCAGCTTGGACTGTATACTCGATCGCTTGTGTCAAATACACGGCACCCCTGACAAGCCTGCCAATCACACCAACAGGGATTGTTGGGTGTTCAAGCAGGCCGACAAGTTAATCGCCGAAAACAAGGACAAGGGGCCACATAGCGATGACGAGGAGGAGCCCTGGCAGCCGCACACTAGAGGACAGAAGAGGTTTCCCCTGCAAGTGCGGACGGTGAACATGATATACACAACCCACATCCCTAAGAGGGAGCGGAAGCGTGCGCTCAGGGACGTATATGCATTGGAGCCAGTCGCCCCAAAGTTCAACCCTTGGTCCTCCTGTTCGATCACCTTCGATCGCAGTGACCACCCCACTAGTATCTATCATGGCGGATTCGCCGCACTGGTCCTAGACCCAATCATCAACGGATTTCACCTCACTCGAGTCCTCATGGACGGCGGCAGCAGCCTGAACCTACTTTATCAGGACACAGTGCGCAAAATGGGTATAGACCCCTCAAGGATCAAACCCACAAAAACGACCTTCAAGGGCGCCATTCCAGGTGTAGAGGCCCATTGCACAGGCTCAATTACACTGGAAGTGGTCTTCGGATCCTCGGATAACTTCCGAAGTGAAGAATTAATCTTCGATATAGTCCCGTTCCACAGTGGTTATCACGCGCTGCTCGGGCGAACCGCATTTGCTAGATTCAATGTGGTACCGCATTATGCATACCTCAAGCTCAAGATGCCAGGACCTCGCGGAGTTATTACAGTCAATGGAAACACAGAGCGCTCTCTCCGAACAGAGGAGCACACCGCGGCCCTCGCAGCAGAAGCGCAAAGCAGCCTCTCAAGGCAATCAACCAGTTCGGTGCTTCAAAACCCAGACATCTTCAAGCGCGCTCGGGGAAATCGGCAAATAGACCGCCTGGCGCGATCTGAGCCTACGTAGCAATACGGCGGCCACCCCAATCCCAGCCCAACGGCGAAGCTCATGCCGCGCGTACATAATTACGCATTAAAAATACCATGGGCACAAGTGGGGAGGGGGGCACAACTATGGCACGCCCCAAGACGCGGCCAAAACCGCACTAGGGGCTACCCGTTAGGTTATTTTTCTTTTTCTTTCAGGACCTTAATCTCTGGAAACACTGTCCGGCAGCACTATTGCTGAACACATGATGCAGCAACCAAGGAGGCAGACAACTACGTTATACCACGGAATTCCCAGGTTGATCACAGTAACGAGTGAAATATTCAATTTAATATCATTCCTCAGCTTGCCCTTGGAAGGGACATAGTCCTACTCCTTGCTTATCGCACTATTTGTATCATGCTGCTTTAACGCAATTTTTTAATAAATAATGCATGACATTACGACTATTATTGCATTCTTGTTATATATATATATATATATATATATATGTGTGTGTGTGTGTGTGTGTGTGTGTGTGTGTTCATTAATGACGCCTTGCAACCGTACACTCTGGTACGACCAATACACCAGGGGCTTATGTGCCCCACAATGCGGTGTGAAAAGTCCGAACACTTTCACAAGTACGGCACCCCGAACTTATAGCATTATATGCATCAGCTCCGAATCATGTCTTTGGTCAAATGTTGGGTTTGCCCGGCTCCTATGTTTTGGTACCTTACGTTCCGCTCTATCGGCTAAGGTAGCGCTAGGAGAACTATTGCGATTGTGCCCCGGTTCTGCCAGGCTGAGCACCTCAGTAGAGAAAGCTAAAACTGACTGTCATGATAAGGCGAGAGGCTGGTCGCTGTTCGGCAAGGTTTTTCGAGTCCCTAAAGACTTATGCCGCTTAGGGCGAAGGGCCGTCCCTGTCCGGCTTGCAGGCGTGTATCGCGCCCCGTATTCGGCCTTCCGAATACCAGGGGCTTCGCTGAAATTTAAAATTATAGAATTCTATGGCTAAGTGAGAGTGATAAAGCATTATTAGTCTGGTTGCCTTGTTCGTTGCACTGAGCGCCTCCCCCAAAGGACCCAAATATGGGAACAAGAGTGCTCAGGTTTATCCCGAACACCCCAACACTCGTGGCATGGGGGCAGAAGCCGAGGACTAGCCATCTCTTAGATTGGATAAACAGCCAAACAGAAGGTAATATTTCAAATTCAAACAAGCGTTGCATAGCGCATATGAAACAGGTTTTCATCATACAGGATAAAACGAGCAAGTTTACTCAAATATTACATCTTTTGAGCACTCATCCGCGATGAGACGGGCACCCGACAGAACACCCTCGTAGTACATCTCGGGGTGGTGGTGCTCCTTGCCCTCTGGCGGCCCATCCTTGATCAGCTTCACGGCGTCTAGCTTGACCCACTGCAATTTCACACGGGCAAAAGCCCAGCGTGCACCTTCAATGCAGACGGATCGCTTGACGATCTCCAGCCACGGGCAGGCATCCACAAGCCGCCTCACCAGGCTGAATAAGCTGTTCGGAAGGGCGTTGCCAGGCCACAGCCGGACTATGAAGCTCTTCATGGCCTGATCAGCTGCCTTATGTAGCTCAACCATCTGCTTCAGCTGGTCGCTCATTGGCACCGGATGTTCGGCCTCTGCATACTGAGACCAGAACAGCTTCTCCGTTGAGCTTCCGTCCTCGGCCTGGTAAAATTGTGCGGCATCAGACACACTGCGGGGCAAATCTGCGAATGCTCCTGAAGAGCTCCGGATCTGGGTAAGTAATCGGTAATTTACTTTTACATGCCTGCTTTGCATATAGAAAGCCTTACCCGCCGCTATCTTTTTCACCGCGTCGATCTCTTGGAGGTCCTTCTGGGCCTCGTCCTTGGCACTCTTTGCGCTCTCAAGGGCCGTGGCAAGCTCAGATGCTCGCGTCTTCGAGTCAAGCCCCAACGCCTCGTGCTTCGTCACGAGAGTCTGGAGCTCTTGCTGCACCTCGCCCACCCGAGCCTCGTGCTTCTCTCGCTTGGTGCGCTCCTTGGCCGCTGTATCTTCGGCCTTGGCGAGCATCTGCTTCAGGGTCGCCACCTCGGTCGTGGCCCCTGGCAAACATATGATGATCCTATCATTTTGCAATCGTGTCCTTTTTCATATATACACATCTATAGACAAGGTATTACTTACCCTTGTTATCCTCGAGCTGCCTCTTGGCAAGTCCGAGCTCTTTCCGGGACCCCTCGAGGGCCTGCTTCAGTACGGCGACCTCCGCAGTCAGTGCGGCGGATGCCAGCAGCGAAGCCTGCATATGCATATTGACTCACTTATATTAGACTCCTGCGATATTATTTGATCCTTTGTTCGGCTTTTCTTTATGAACACCGAACAAAGCATCAGGGGCTAGTATCTATGCGGTAACATTTCTACTACATTTTAAAACACTTACCTCGAAGCCTGTTAGAAGGCTGGGACAAGCTTCAGTCAATCCGCTCTTGGTGGACTGAACCTTCTGGATCACCGCACTCATGATAGTGCGATGCTCCTCGTCGATGGAAGCGCTGCGAAGCGCTTCCAGCAGATTGTCCGGCGCCTCTGGATGGACAGAGGTCACCGGCACAGGCGTCTTGCCCCTCTTAGAAGGAGGCCACCTGCCCGAGCCCGGAACCGCTGGAGGGTCCGGCGCGGTGTTCGACTGAGGGCCGAACTCAGAGCTCTCAGGGGCCCCGTCCCATCGGCTCCCGGAGTCCGGAAGGTCACCTTGAGGCACCTCCGGGGCTGTCTCCCCTCAATCCGGTGCCTCTTGAGACAACACCTCGATGTCGTCGGCAGGATGAGGGGAGGTGGCGGTCGGGACTAGATTGCTATCCATGTCCGACAAGCCCAAGGAGCCGTCCGATGATACATCGATGCTGGCTCGTGGCAGCATGCATAATGGCGTTCGACGTTAGAGAAAGCAGTGCGGCAAAGGAATCCTATGAGTTACTCTGGTATGCGGATACTTACGATCTCCCCGGGGGCTTGACCCTGGGGAACCACTTGTCTTCGCCTTCGTCGGCGGTGGTGGAACCGTCCGGAAGGAGAGTCTTTCCCTTCTTGGACCCTCTGGCCTCCCCGGTTGGGGCGGCCTTCCTTTTCTTGTCTCCCCCAGTCGGTGGGGGAGCATCTTCTTCTTCCTCTTCCTCATCTTCGATGGAAGAGTGCGCCGTAGAGTCATCGGACGGTGAGTCCGACAACGCCTGGCGTCGGGAACTCTTTCGAGTCCCCTTGGCCTTCTTGGTCTTCTTCGGCACCGTATAAGGGGCTGGAGTCAACATCTTCGTCAGAAGATCGTCTGCGGGGCCTTCGGGCAAAGGAGCCGGACAGTCAATCTGTCCGGCCATTTTCTGCCAGTCCTGTGAAAGGTACGGGAGTTTAGATCCCGCACAGAGTCAATCTATATAAAATAAGTATCCTGTGAAAGGTAAAGCAGCTTACCGCACTGGCTTGGCGCTTCGCGCTGAATCCGCGATCCTCAGTGATAGGGGGGGGGGCCTCGGCGCTTTTGAACAGCACCCTCCAGGCGTCTTCATGAGTCGTGTCGAAGAGCCTGTTTAGAGTTCGGTGCTGCGTTGGATTGAACTCCCACAAGTTGAACTCCCATTGTTGGAACGGGAGTATCCGGCGGATGAGCATAACTTGGACTATGTTGACAAGCTTGAGCTTCTTGTCCAGCATGTTTTGAATACACGTTTGGAGTCCGGTTAGATCTTTCGAATTACCCCAGGACAGACCCTTCTCTTTCCAGGAGGTGAGCCGCATGGGGATGCCAGATCGGAACTCGGGGGCCGCTGCCCATGCAGGGTCGCGCGGCTCGGTGATATAGAACCACCCCGATTGCCACCCCTTTATGGTTTCCACAAAGGAGTCCTCGAGCCATGTTACGTTGGGCATCTTGCCCACCATGGCGCCTCCGCACTCCGCCTGGCGGCCGCCCACTACCTTCGGCTTGACATTGAAGGTCTTCAGCCATAAGCCGAAGTGGGGCTTGATGCGGAGGAAGGCCTCGCACACGACGATAAACGCCGAGATGTTGAGGATGAAGTTCAGGGCCAGATCATGGAAATCTAGGCCGTAATAAAACATGAGCCCCCAGACAAAGGGATGGAGAGGGAATCCCAGTCCGCGGAGGAAATGGGTGAGGAATACTACCCTCTCATGGGGCCTAGGGGTGGGGATGAGCTGCCCCTCATCTGGGAGCCGGTGCGCGATGTCGTCGGGCAGGTATCCAACTCTCCTTAGTTTCTTGATGTCTCCCTCCGTGACGGAGGTGACCATCCACTTGCCTCCCGCTCCGGACATGATTGGAGAAGGTCGAGGTGGGAAGTGCGGACTTGGGCGCTAGAGCTTGAGTGTGCGAAGACGGATGAGCAAAGGAGGAAGAAGGCGTGGATAGAAAGGTGAATCCTTATCCCTTTATATGGGCGGACGGAGCTAAGCGTCCCCACTTGCCTGGTAAAACTCGCTTATCCCCCAAGCACCGCAATTGATGGCGCGGTTGGGTTACCCACGCCCGTATTGATGAGAATCCCGTAATAAGGGGACACGATCTTTGCTTTGACAAGACGTGTCGAAAAACTGCCTCGCGTTATGTGCGGGGCTAGTTAAAAGAAACGGTTCGAATTATCACCGGGCCATGACATAATGTCATGCTGCCAAAACAAGCCAGCAAATTGGATCTGCGAAAATATTATTCTCTGTACGGTGGAATGTGGAACTTATTTTGCAGGGTCGGACACTATCCTCGTATTCAAATTCTTCTGTGATGTATTCGGAGAAGGAACCCGCCTTGCAATGCCGAAGACAATACTGCGTGCCGGACTCATCGTCATTGAAGCCTGGTTCAGGGGCTACTGAGGGAGTCCTGGATTAGGGGGTCTTCGGACAGCCGGACTATCTCCATTGGCCGGACTGTTAGACTATGAAGATACAAGATTGAAGACTTCGTCTCGTGTCCGGATGGGACTCTACTTGGCGTGGAAGGCAAGCTAGGCAATACGGATATGGATATCTCCTCCTTTGTAACCAACCTTGTGTAACCCTAACCCTCTCCGGTGTCTATATAAACCGAAGGGTTTTAGTCCATAGGACAACAACCATAACATACAATCATACCATAGGCTAGCTTCTAGGGTTTAGCCTCTCTGATCTCGTGGTAGATCTACTCTTGTACTACCATATCATCAATATTAATCAAACAGGACGTAGGGTTTTACCTCCATCAAGAGGGCCCGAACCTGGGTAAAACATCGTGTCCCCTGCCTCCTGTTACCGTCCGGCCTAGACACACAGTTCGGGACCCCCTACCCGAGATCCACCGGTTTTGACACCAACAGTTGGCATGGATGGAATCTTTTGCACATCCACCACCAAGTCTTTGCTTATGGTCATATGATTAGTAGTTCCACTATCGAGCAACCATGATCCCCCACCGGAAGCAAACACCTACAAGAGATCAATGCTTGGTTTTAGGTACCCATTTTGTAATGGGTCCTTTGATGTTAGTAACAAGGGTCTTAGGAACCCAAATAGACCATTCAATGTACTCATAAGGAGAACCAACAAATTTGGCATAAACATGCCCATCTCTAGCGCGACACAACACATAAGAAGGGTTAAAGTCGTCGGCTTTGTTGGGAAGGGGAGCGTTTCCCTTCTTGGCATCACTACCCTTCATGGAGTTTTTCTCCTTCTCCTTAGTAGCACCCTCACCCTCCTTCACAAAGGTTTGCTTGAGAGGAGGAGGTCCTTTGGCCTTGTCATTCTTCTTCTCGTTCTTGGACTTGGGCATGTACCCAATCCCTTCCTTGGCCACCACTCCCTTTTGGTTGGTCAAGAGGTCGTTGAGGCTCTTCTCGCCTTGTATGCAAGACGCGAGACCTTTCTCAAGTTGCACCTTTAGCTTAGCGTTCTCCTCAACAAGATGCACATGCTCACAACACGGGTTAGTAGCATTTGCATTATCAATTAACATCATACGAGGAAATGTGGCTTTCTCCTTGGTTAGCTTTACTTGGAGTTGATCATGATACTCTTTGAGGCTAGCATGAGCACCCTTCAAGACCTTGTGAGCCTTGTCAAGTAGATCAAACTCCTCTTTGAGTCTAACAAGATCAACCCCAAGTTTGGCCTTCTCAGAGTTTAGCACACGAGAAACAATGATAGCATGATCAAGATCTTTCTTTAACTTAGCATGATCATCATTGTGTGACTCCTCAAGAGCCAAACGAAGACCACACTCTTACTCAAGAGCATTGGAAAGATCCGAAATCTCATCGGCATAGTCACGACTATGCCCCTCCATCTTGGAGATGGTATCTTCATGAGACTCGATCACGTCATTGGCTTCACCAAGTTGTTCCAAGAGAGCAACAAAATGCTTCTTGGATTTACCCTTGAGTTTACCCATAAAGGACTCAAACTCATTTTCTTCCACATTAGATCCCTCACATTCATCAATGCAATCCGTCAAGGAAGGATTATTAATGATGGTAGTTTTGATGTTGGGAGTTACCTTGTTGGTGGCTTTAGCCATGAGGCACTTGGCGGTGATGTTCTCATTGGGTGAGTTGAAGAGAGATATATGTGGAGTTTTTGCAATGGCAATGGAGGCCATGGCAACCGACTCACCATCTTCATCATCATCATCATCCTCATGGTACTCTTCTTGAACCACCAATGCCTTGTGAGGGGTTTTATTGATGAAGTTGCTCTTGTTGGGGAAAGACTTGGCTTTGTCCTTTCGAATGAGCTTGCCACCATTGTCTTCCCTCTTCTCATACGGGCACTCCGCAACAAAATGACTCACATTGCCACAGTTGTAGCAAGTCCTTACATGTTGCTTGCTCTTCGTGTCACTTGAGTTGTTCTTGTTGAAGTTTGGCCTTGAGTTTTTCTTACTCCAAAATTGCCTTGAAGCAAGTGCCATGTGTTCATGATATGCATACTTTGTATCTTCGGGATTGCTTTCCTCTTCTTCCTCTTCTTCTTCTTCAACGCAAACCTTGGCCTTCAATGCAAGGTTGGGCTTCTTTGCCCTTTGAGAACGAAGCACCGCATTGTCGGCGGTCTTGTCCAAGATGTTCATAGCCACAAACTCATCCAACACTTCACTTGAGGTCAAAGTGTGGAAGTCCGGCCTTTGACGAATAACGGAGGACATGTCCTTGTGGTAAGGCATCATTGCCTTGAGGAATTTGCGCTTGATCCAATTGTCATCTATGTCCTTGCTCCCGTGATCTTGGAGTGAGACCGCGAGTTTGGTTACTCTCCGATAAAGCACACGAGGTTCTTCATCTTCTTTCATTGCAAACTCATCGGCTTCATCTTGCACTACTTCATAGTTGGAGCGTTGAATGCTTGCGCTTCCCCGATAGAGAGAAACAACACAAAGCCATGCATCTTTGGCCAAGGCGAAGGGCCGAAGATGAGGTAGATCTTCGGGTGGAATTGCATCTTGAATGATGAAGAGAGCATTCTCATTGAATTGATTATCCGCGGTTTCTCGAGGAGTGAAGTTGCTTGGATCATGCGGATGGAAACCTTCTTCAATGATTCTCCAAAGATTAGTGTTCACATGATTTAAATGTCGCTTAAAGCGATAAACCCAAGAATCAAAGTCCTCATTTTTCACAATCTTAGGGGGAGGACCGGCATGATTCAAATGAGTGGAAGGAACCGGTCCACCATAAACAAGTGGTGGTTCCACATGAGCAAAGATGTCGGTGCCATTTTTACCACTAGAAGAAGGAGCCTTTTCACTACTAGCTTCCCCCTTGTCGGAGATAGCATCCGTCACCTTGTCAGTGGGATCACCCACTTTCAATGGTGCGGTGGAGAGTTTAAGCCCTTCAATGAATTTAGTAAACATGCTTTCAACCTCGGTCGTCATGGAGGTTTTCAATGTCTCCAAGGCCACATTGAACTCCTCATAAGAGATCGAGGTTCCCCCATCGCCCGTAGACAAGATCGGATTCACACCGGAGTGTTCCTCCACAGCGTCTACGGTATCAACCATACTCTTCGGACGGCAAAGTCCTTAATAAAGAGACGAGGCTTTGATACCAATTGAAAGGATCGATATGGTTGACTAGAGGGAGGGGGGGGGGTGTTGGGGAACGTAGCAGAAATTCAAAAATTTTCCTACGTAACACCAAGATCTATCTATGGAGAGACCAGCAACGAGTAGAAAGGAGAGAGGAGAGTGCATCTACATACCCTTGTAGATCTCTAAGCGGAAGCGTTCAAGTGAACGGGGTTGATGGAGTCGTACTCGTCGTGATTCAAATCACCGATGATCAAGTGCCGAACGCACGGCACCTCCGCGTTCAACACACGTACAGCCCGGTGACGTCTCCCACGCCTTGATCCAGCAAGGAGAGAGGGAGAGGTTGAGGAAGACTCCATCCAACAGCAGCACAACGGCGTGGTGGTGGTGGAGGAGCGTGGCAATCCCGCAGGGCTTCGCCAAGCACCATGGGAGAAGAGGAGGAGGGAGAGGGGCAGGGCTGCACCAACGAGAGATCAAATCGCGTGTTATGGGCAGCCCCTAGGCCTCATATATATAGGGGAAGGGGAGGGCTGCGCCCCCTTTAGGGTTTCCCACCCCAAGGGGCGGCGGCCAGCCTCCAGATGGCATCTGGTGCGGCGGCCAAGAGGGGGGGGGGGGAGGAGTCCATCCTCCCCAAGGCACCTCGGAGGTGCCTTCCCCCTCAAGGACTCTTCCCTCTAGGGTTCCCTAGGCGCATGGGCCTCTTGGGGCTGGTGCCCTTGGCCCATGTAGGCCAAGGCGCACCCCCTACAGCCCATGTGGCCCCCCGGGGCAGGTGGCCCCACCCGGTGGGCCCCCGGGACCCTTCCGGTGGTCCCGGTACAATACCGATGACCCCGAAACTTGTCCCGATGGCCGAAACAGGACTTCCTATATATAAATCTTTACCTCCGGACCATTCCGGAACTCCTCGTGACGTCCGGGATATCATCCGGGACTCCGAACAACATTCGGTTACCACATGCAAGCTTCCTTTATAACCCTAGCGTCATCGAACCTTAAGTGTGTAGACCCTACGGGTTCGGGAGACATGCAGACATGACCGAGACGTTCTCCAGTCAATAACCAACAGCGGGATCTGGATACCCATGTTGGCTCCCACATGATCCACGATGATCTCATCGGATGAACCACGATGTCAAGGACTCAATCGATCCCGTATACAATTCCCTTTGTCTAGCGGTATTTTACTTGCCCGAGATTCGATCGTCGGTATCCAATACCTTGTTTAATCTCGTTACCGGCAAGTCACTTTACTCGTTCCGTAACACATCATCCTGTGATCAACTCCTTGGTCACATTGCGCATATGATGATGTCCTACCGAGTGGGCCCAGAGATACCTCTCCGTTTACACGGAGTGACAAATCCCAGTCTCGATCCACATAAAACAATGGATACTTTTGGAGATACCTGTAGTGCACCTTTATAGTCACCCAGTTACGTTGTGACGTTTGATACACCCAAGGCACTCCTACGGTATCCAGGAGTTACACGATCTCATGGTCAAAGGAAGAGATACTTGACATTGGCAAAGCTCTAGCAAACGAACTACACGATCTTTGTGCTAAGCTTAGGATTGGGTCTTGTCCATCACATCATTCTCCTAATGATGTGATCCCGTTATCAACGACATCCAATGTCCATAGCCAGGAAACCATGACTATCTGTTGATCACAACGAGCTAGTCAACTAGAGGCTCACTAGGGACATATTGTGGTCTATGTATTCACACGTGTATTACGATTTCCGGATAATACAGTTATAGCATGAATAAAAGACAATTATCATGAACAAGGAGATATAATAATAATACTTTTATTATTGCCTCTAGGGCATATTTCCAACAGTCTCCCACTTGCACTAGAGTCAATAATCTAGTTCACATCGCCATGTGATTAACACTCACAGGTCACATCGCCATGTGACTAATACCCAAGAGTTTACTAGAGTCAGTAGTCTAGTTCACATCACTATGTGATTAACACTCAATGAGTTTTATGTTTGATCATGTTGCTTGTGAGAGAGGTTTTAGTCAACGGGTCTGAACCTTTCAGATCCATGTGTGTTTTACAAATCTCTATGTCATCTCCTAGATGCAGCTACTACGCTCTATTTGGAGCTGTTCCAAATAACTGTTCTACTTGGAGCTAGTCTAAATTATTGCTCCATTATATGTATCCGGTCTCTCTACTCAGAGCTATCCAGATAGGTGTCAAGCTTGCATCATCGTAACCTTTACGAAGAACTCTTTTACCACCTCCATAATCGAGAAAAATTCCTTAGTCCACTAGTTACTAAGGATAACTTTGACCGCTGTCCTGTGAGCCATTCTTGGATCACTCTTGTACCCCTTGACTGACTCATGGCAAGGCACACTTCAGGTGCAGTACACAGCATAGCATACTGAAGAGCCTACGTCTTAAGCATAGGGGACGACCTTCGTCCTTTCTCTCTATTCTGCCGTGGTCGAGCTTTAAGTCTTAACTTCGTACCTTACAACTCAGGCAAGAACTCCTTCTTTGACTGGTCCATCTTGAACACTTTCAAGATCATGTCAAGGTATGTGCTCATTTGAAAGTACCATTAAGCGTTTTGATCTATCCTTATAGATCTTGATGCTCAACGCTCAAGCAGCTTAATCCAGGCTTTCCATTGAAAAACACTTTCAAAATAACCCTATATGCTTTCCAGAAATTCTACGTCATTTCTGATCAACAATATGTCAACAACATATACTCATCAGAAATTCTATAGTGCTCCCACTCACTTCTTTGGAAAATACAAGTTTCTCATAAACTTTGTACAAAACCCAAAATCTTTGATCATCATCAAAGCATACATTCCAACTCCGAGATGCTCACTCCAGTCCTTAGAAGGATCGCTGGAGCTAGCATACCTTTTAGCATCCTTAGGATCGACAAAAACTTTCTGATTGTATTACATACAACCTTTCCATACGAAGACTGGTAAGGAAACTCGTTTTGTCATCCATCTGCCAGATTTCATAAATGCAGCTAATGCTAACATGAATCCGATGGACTTTAAGCATCGCTACGGATGAGAAAAACTCATCGTAGTCAACTCCTTGAACTTGAAAAACTTTTCGCCACAAGTCGAGCTTCATGGACGGTGACATTACCATCCACGTCCGTCTTCTTCTTAAAAGATCCATTTATCTCAATGGCTTGCCGATCATCGGGCAAGTCCACCAAAGTCCATGCTTTGTTCTGATATATGGATACTATCTCGGATTTCATGGCTTCTAACCATTTGTCGGAATTCGGGCCCACCATCACTTCTCCATAGCTCGTAGGTTCATTGTTGTCTAGCAACATGACCTTCAAGACAGGATTACGTACCACTCCGAAGTAGTACGTGTCCTTGTCGTCCTACGAGGTTTGGTAGTGACTTGATCTGAAGTTTCATGATCACTATCATAAGCTTCTACTTCAATTGGTGTAGGTGCCACAGGAACAACTTCCTGTGCCCTGCTACACACTAGTTGAAGAGACGGTTCAATAACCTCATCAAGTCTCCACCATCCTCCCACTCAACTCTTTCGAGAGAAACCTTTCCTCGAGAAAGGACCCGATTCTAGAAACAATTCATATTGTTTTCGGATCTGAATTAGGAGGTATACCCAACTGTTTTGGGTGTCCTATGAAGATGCATTTTATCCGCTTTGGGTTCGAGCTTAATCCTGAAACTTTTTCACATAAGCGTCGCAGCCCCAAACTTTTAAGAAACGACAACTTAGGTTTCTCTAAACCATAATTCATACGGTGTCATCTCATCGGAATTACGTGGTGCCCTATTTAAAGTGAATGTGGTTGTCTCTAATGCCTAACCCATGAATGACAGTGGTAATTCGATAAGAGACATCATGGTATGCATCATATCCAATAGGGTGCAGTTATGATGTTCGGACACATCATCACACTATGGTGTTCCAGGCTGTATTAGTTGTGAAACTATTTCCACAATGTCTTAATTCTGTGCCAAACTCGTAATTCAGATATTCATCTCTATGATCATATCACAGACATTTTATCCTCTTGTCACAATGATCTTCTACTTCACTCTGAAATTATTTGAACCATTCAATAATTCAGACTTGTGTTTCATCAAGTAAATATTCTCAACATCTACTCGAATCATCTGTGAAGTAAGAACATAACGATATTCACTGCATGCCTCAGCACTCATTGGACTGCACACATCAAAATGTGTTGCTTCCAATAAGTTGCTATCTTGTTCCATTTTACTGAAACCGAGGCTTTTCAGTCATCTTGCCTAAGTGGTATGATTTGCATATCTCAAGTGATTCAAAATCAAGTGAGTTCAAACGGTCCATTTGCATGGAGTTTCTTCATGCATATATAACAATAGACATGGTTCGCATGTCTCAAACTTTCAAAAAATGAGTGAGTCCAAAGATCCATCAACATGGAGCTTCTTCATGCGTTTTATACCATTATGACTTACATGGCAGTGCCACAAGTAAGTGGTACTATCATTACTATCTTATATCTTTTGGCATGAAAATGTGTATCACTACGACCGAGATTCAATAAACCATTCATTTTAGGTGCAAGAGCACTCATTCAGGTTTAATACTAATCTTGATGGTAGAGGGAGCGTGCGATGTTAGATCACATCAAACTTGGAAACACTTCCAACACGTATCGTCAGCTCACCTTTAGCTAGTCTCCGTTTTATTCCGTAGCTTTTATTTCGAGTTACTAACACTTAGCAACCGAACCGGTATCTAATACCCTGGTGCTACTAGGAGTACTAGTAAAGTACACATTAACATAATGTATATCCAATATACTTCTATCGACCTTGCCAGCCTTCTCATCTACCAAGTATCTAGGGTAATGCTGCTCCAGTGGTTGTTCCCCTTATTACAGAAGCACTTAGTCTCGGGTTTGGGTTCAACCTTGGGTTTCTTCACTTGAGCAGCAGCTGAATTGCCGTTTCATGAAGTATCCCTTTGTTCCCTGGCCCTTCTTGAAACTAGTGGTTTCACCAACCATCAACAATTGATGCTCCTTCTTGATTTCTACTTTCGCGGTGTCAAACATCATGAATATTTCAAGGATCATCATATCTATCCCTGATATGTTATAGTTCATCACGAAGCTCTAGCAGCTTGGTGGTAATGACTTCGGAGAACCATCACTATTTCATCTGGAAGATCAACTCCCACTCGATTCAAGCGATTGTTGTA
>NC_041390.1:579957217-580091291 GCF_002162155.2 Triticum dicoccoides
GATACTTTCGGAGATACCTGTAGTGCACCTTTATAGTCACCCAGTTACGTTGTGACGTTTGATACACCCAAGGCACTCCTACGGTATCCAGGAGTTACACGATCTCATGGTCAAAGGAAGAGATACTTGACATTGGCAAAGCTCTAGCAAACGAACTACACGATCTTTGTGCTAAGCTTAGGATTGGGTCTTGTCCATCACATCATTCTCCTAATGATGTGATCCCGTTATCAACGACATCCAATGTCCATAGCCAGGAAACCATGACTATCTGTTGATCACAACGAGCTAGTCAACTAGAGGCTCACTAGGGACATATTGTGGTCTATGTATTCACACGTGTATTACGATTTCCGGATAATACAGTTATAGCATGAATAAAAGACAATTATCATGAACAAGGAAATATAATAATAATACTTTTATTATTGCCTCTAGGGCATATTTCCAACAGGGGGGTGGTGAATAGGCAACTAACAATTTTTAACTTTTCTTTACCAAATTAAACTTTGCATCAAAGTAGGTTGTCTAGATATGCAACTAGGTGAGCAACCTATATGATGTAACAACAACAAACAAACACGCAAGCAAGAGAAGTAACACTAATGAGCTTGCACAAGTAAAGGTAAGAGATAACCAAGAGTGGACCCAGTGAAGACGAGGATGTGTTACCGAAGTTCCTTCCTTTTGAGGGGAAGTACGTCCCCGTTAGAGCGGTGTGGAGGCCCAATGCTCCCCAAGAAGCCACTAGGGCCACCGTATTCTCCTCACGCCCTCACACAATGCGAGATGCTGTGATTCCACTATTGGTGCCCTTGGAGGCGGCAACCGGACCTTTACAAACAAGGTTGGGGCAAACTCCACAACTTAATTGGAGGATCCCAACGAAACCATGAAGCTTCACCACAATGGAATATGGCTCCGAGGTGACCTCAACCGTCTAGGATGCACAAAGCACCCAAGAGTAACAAAATCCACACAATAAAGTATGGGAAGCAAATATCCTTTGGTGGAAGTGTAGATCTAGGTCTCCTCCTTCAATCCCTAGCAAATCAATAAGTTTGAGTGGCTAGAGAGAGAGATCGGGCAAAGAGAGCTTGAGTAGCATTAATGGTGGAAAGAGAGAGGTTAGAGGTGGATGTGGTAGGTGGAAGAAGCATATGTCGGTGTACTAGAGTAGGGGTACCCTAGTATCCCGAACTCGTGCACGGGCAGTTGCAGCGCCCCGCGGCAAGGCTTGCCGGGTGACCGCCAAGACCCTCCGTGGGCTCCCTTGAAGACCATTCAAGAACAAAGTACTCAAACCCAGGCCCCGACAAGAGGATCTTGCCGGGAAGAGACAAGACCCCGGCAAGAGGAGCTTGCCGGGAAGGCCACTCAAGGCATACCAAGAAAGCTTGCCGCGACGCGCCCTGCGTCCCGGCAAGATCCGGCGAGCGACAAGCTTCCGGACGCGACAAGATGACGACCGCGGCAAGGAGCTTGCCGCGGGAAACCCCCACTTCGTGCCTGCGCTCCAGCACACCTGCTAACGTGTCGCTCTAGGACTCTCCCAAGCACACGTGGCAGGAGGCTGTGCAGCCAGGGGTACGCGGTGGCAAGCGGAGATGAAGAGAAGGCCATCGTGGCGAACGGTGGCGCTCCTAACGGTCACTTTTTGCACTGTTTAGGCAACTCAGACAGGCATTCAATGCTCTTGTCCCCTGCCGTCAGAGTTAGGTAGGGTGCACTGTAGCGGTAGCTGCACCTACCGCATCCTTTTCCATTTTTACCCCTCTCGTCTACGTTGCCACCTTTCGGTGACCCCTTGAGAATATAAAAGGAGGCCCAGGAGCAACGTAGAAGAGGTTCGGCCAGTTCGGCTCATTCGAAACACCAGAAACACTCCCACGCTCAGTCTGATAGCGTCCATCGCTCCTGAGCAAGGATTCAATACACACAAACAAGCAGCAGTAGGGTTTTACGCATCCGTGCGGCCCGAAGCTGGGTAAAACCGCTCGCGTGTACCGCCTCGATCCGCTCTTTGTGCAACCTCCGCCTCCCTCCGAACCGAAAGGGGCCCTGTCCCCATAGGTGTCCGTGGATCAGCCACCCCGACATCTTTGGCGCGCCAGGTAGGGGTTGCTTCGGCGGCAGCTGTTCCATCCATGTCAAGGCTCAGCTGTTCTTCATCGTCATGGCTCCTAAGAAGCAGGCGAGCAAAAGAACGACGCCAGTGCGACAACAGAAAAGCTAAGTCATGCGAAACTTTAGACATTTCCTTTCTATATAAGGTTATCCGCCTCGGAGATCTTGTTCTTTGTATGGAAAACCTGTGCGCGAAGGAATCAACTCGTAGCTAGTTGCGCCCTTACTCTGTTTCGAGTCCGCTCAACAACTTAAGTGAGCTGCTAGCGCCCTTACTTTGCTTCGAGTCCGCTCAGCAACTTAAGTGAGCCGCTAGCGCCCTTACTTTGTTTCGAGCCCACTCAACAACTTAAGTGAGCTGCAACTAGTTGCGACAAGGTTGCTTGTCGGTAGCGACCCCGCCAGCAGGCTGCTGAAGTTCCGCACTCGGCGCTCGTGGCAAGGGTGCCTGCACCGACAAGTTTCCCTAGAAAGCGTAGGGTGGACGTACAAAGAGAGGTTGAACAGGAAGATAGCATGCACTATTTATTTGGGATTTCTGCATAGACCTGTATGCCAAGGAGCCTTCTCGGGGCTAGTTGCGCTCCATGTTGCCTCGAGTCCGCTCGGCAACTTGTGCGGTTGCGCTAGAACCAAGAAGGTAAACCTTTCCGGGAGGCGACGTTCCCAAATAGCCGCTAAGGGCCCGTTCCCTCAAGCGCTACTGGCTGGATCGTACGCACAGGAAAGCATTCCAGCAGGCATAGGGAATATGCAGCAAAAGTCAAAATTCGCAAGCGAGTTAAGTGCACTTCAGATGCTAATCACTTGTCATATTTAAATGAAGTTATGGCCCGGGGGCTGGCAACGCCCTTAGGACCAATCTTTTCGGTGTCAAGAACGACGAAGTTCTTCGCCATAAGCCTTTCCGGCAACGATCTTGCCGGGAGCCGGTGTCAAGAACGACAAAGTTCTTCGCCGTAAGCCTTTCCGGCAACGATCTTGCCGGGAGCCGGTGTCAAGAACGACGAAGTTCTTCGCCATAAGCCTTTCCGGCAACGATCTTGCGGGGAGCCGGTGTCAAGAACAACGAAGTTCTTCGCCATAAGCCTTCTCGGCAACAAGCTTGCCGGAAGCCGGCATCGAGAACGTCAAAGTTCTCTGCTGAAGATAAAAGCCTTCCTGGCAACAAGCTTGCCGGAAGCCGGCATCGAGAACGTCAAAGTTCTCTGCTGAAGATAAAAGCCTTCCCGGCAACAAGCTTGCCGGAAGCCGGCATCGAGAACGTCAAAGTTCTCTGCTGAAGATAAAAGCCTTCCTGGCAACAAGCTTGTCGGAAGCCGGCATCGAGAACGTCAAAGTTCTCTGCTGAAGATAAAAGCCTTCCTGGCAACAAGCTTGCCGGAAGCCGGCATCGAGAACGTCAAAGTTCTCTGCTGAAGATAAGAGCCTTCCTGGCAACAAGCTTGCCGGAAGCCGACATCGAGAACGTCAAAGTTCTCTGCTGAAGATAAAAGCCTTCCTGGCAACAAGCTTGCCGGAAGCCGGCATCGAGAACATCAGAGTTCTCTGCTGGAGATAAAAGCCTTCCCGGCAAGCCAGTATCGCTGGGGGCTGCGAGTGCCAAGAATCGTCCACGGCAAGCCAGAGTTGTCGGGGGCTGCAATATCAGATAAGTCTTTCATCCCTCATCATGCATCCTCTTATGGACTGGGGAATGCGAAACCACGTTTCTTCCCGAAAACTGCCGTGCTCCCTCAACTCTAGGCCCTGGGGCTCGTTCTCGGGGCCAAGTTTGGTCGTAGTCGCGGCAGCAAAGGGATGAAACGAGGAGACCGCACCCACCTCGTTCCTGCCTCCGTCAAAGGCGTGAGAAAGGTCGAGCGACGTGGGAAGGCGGCAGGGCCTGTTGCCGGGAGATGAAATGTCTGTCTGAGGGATACCAAGGGTTTGCTCCTTGGCGTGGGTTTAACTCGCGAGACAAATAACCCGGCAAGCATCCCCTTTTCATTAAAAAACATCCCACTCAGGTACAGTCCATAGAGGATGAAAAACATGAAAGAGAGGATCACAAGTTTTCGATACAGCTAAGGCCCGAAGGCTTACAAATTAAAAAGATAAGATGCCCGTAATCCCTTTCCTGTCCTTCTCTTCAGGAGGCAGGTCAAGGAGGCGAAAAGGGCAAAAGGAGCGCCTAGGCGAGCTACGGGTGCCAGAAGACACCAAGGGAACATCCCGGGGGCCGTCCGAAGGCTGGACGGCGACGGCGGCAATGGAAGCGGGGCTCGAAGACGGGGCGGCAGGACGTCAGCACGCTGTCGAGGGCACCACGCCCTCGTACTCCGACCTGACGGCCTTGTCGCCAGCCCTCTTCCCCTTCCGCAGCCTCCCTACGCCAGCCGCCCAAGGAGACGACCCCGGGGAGTTCAAGAAGGCGGCGACACGGATGATGGGGTCGCCGGTGCCGCGCGAAGCGGCGCCCGACGCCTAGTCGGACCCGCCACCCCGCTGCCCGCTACCCTCATCGTCACTGTCGCTCTCCTCCTCGTCACTCTCGCTCGAGGAGGAGCCTTCGCTATCGGAGGAGCTGTCCACGCAGCACTTCGCCCGAGTGCCGAAGCACCCGAAGACCTTGACGGAGAGGAGATCGCCCTCCATCAACTTAAAATGGAGGGTGAACCCCTCCATCAGGCTGTGGATACAGGCGAACGTCTTCCACCCTCGATCAAGATACATCACATTAGGGGCTGGGAATACAACGCGGACTCGCGTGCCGCTGATCCCACAGCCCCTCATGTGCAGTCTCAGCGTCTCGGGCGGGTCCAACTCCATCGCGCTCGCAAACGGAGCTGGAAGCCGGAGGCGACGACGAGGCGCCCGGCGCAGCTTGACGAAGAACTCGCAAGGGTCGTCCCCTATATGGACCGCCATGGGGGGAGGAGCCGCCGGCGGAGGCGAAGCTGGCGCGCCGCCCCGCCCGCCTCTTCCCCGAGCGCCTCGACCTCGTCCTCGACCTCGTCCGCGACCTCGCCCCCTCCCTCTTCCCCTTATGGCTGGCTCTGCCACTACGTGCGCGGAAGAGGGAGAGATGCGCTGTCTGGCGGCGACCCTCGCCGCCACCGATGAAGGGCCTGGGTTCCCTTTCTCCATGGCGGATGAGAGAAAGGGGAGCAGAAGCTGAAGAAAGGAGGAGATGAGAGAGTGCGGGTTTCTGTGCTCCCCTCCCGCTCTTTATAAAGGAGCGAGGTGGGGGCTCGGCCGCCTCGCTCAGCGAATCAAGGCACGGGAAGAGCAGGGAGTCGGGACCAGCTCGCTGCCTCTGCTCGCGACGGCCCAGTTTCCCACTTCCACCGTCCGCGACCCCAAGCGCATGGGAGCCGCGTGGCGGGGATGCAGAACCAAGGCGACAGATGAGGCGGTCTCGCTCCGCCCCGTGAACGCGGGGAGTGGACGTCCCGAAAACCGCGCACCGGCCCCGTCCAGTAAATGCACCGCGCCCCCATGCCTACCTCCGTTTAGGGAGGAGGGCGTGAACTGTCCTCATCATCGTGGCCTGACGCCTGCTCGAGGGGCTTAGCCCCGCGCACGCCGCCCGCGTCACCCACGACGCCGCATTTGACGCGTGCTGTTCTGGGCGTGCGCGGTGGGAGCGGAGAGATATGCGGCGTGACCTAGGCCGCGCGTGCCCGTGCACTGTTTTGGGCCTGGCCCAACAGCGCTCGGCACCGTGTATGGCACAGGCCCGGGGGCTCCTGTCGGTGTACTAGAGTAGGGGTACCCTAGTATCCCGAACTCGTGCACGGGCAGTTGCAGCGCCCCGCGGCAAGGCTTGCCGGGTGACCGCCAAGACCCTCCGTGGGCTCCCTTGAAGACCATTCAAGAACAAAGTACTCAAACCCAGGCCCCGGCAAGAGGATCTTGCCGGGAAGAGACAAGACCCCGGCAAGAGGAGCTTGCCGGGAAGGCCACTCAAGGCATACCAAGAAAGCTTGCCGCGACGCGCCCTGCGTCCCGGCAAGATCCGGCGAGCGACAAGCTTCCGGACGCGACAAGATGACGACCGCGGCAAGGAGCTTGCCGCGGGAAACCCCCACTTCGTGCCCGCGCTCCAGCACACCTGCTAACGTGTCGCTCTAGGACTCTCCCAAGCACACGTGGCAGGAGGCTGTGCAGCCAGGGGTACGCGGTGGCAAGCGGAGATGAAGAGAAGGCCATCGTGGCGAATGGTGGCGCTCCTAACGGTCACTTTTTGCACTGTTTAGGCAACTCAGACAGGCATTCAATGCTCTTGTCCCCTGCCGTCAGAGTTAGGTAGGGTGCACTGTATTGGTAGCTGCACCTACCACATCCTTTTCCATTTTACCCCTCTCGTCTACGTTGCCACCTGTCGGTGACCCCTTGAGAATATAAAAGGAGGCCCAGGCGCAACGTAGAAGAGGTTCGGCCAGTTCGGCTCATTCGAAACACCAGAAACACTCCCACGCTCAGTCTGATAGCGTCCATCGCTCCTGAGCAAGGATTCAATACACACAAACAAGCAGCAGTAGGGTTTTACGCATCCGTGCGGCCCGAAGCTGGGTAAAACCGCTCGCGTGTACCGCCTCGATCCGCTCTTTGTGCAACCTCCGCCTCCCTCCGAACCGAAAGGGGCCCTGTCCCCATAGGTGTCCGTGGATCAGCCACCCCGACAGCATACTTATATAGCAACCCTAAAAATCCAACCGTTACTGTGTTCTCAGTGCTGCAGCGGTACAACCGCTCCTGGTCCCTGTACAACCGGGACTCACAGTTTACGTGTAGAACCCTACCAGGCGGTACAACCGGGCGACCAAGCGGTAGTACCGGTTGAGAAGAACAACCGGACCAACCGCCCAGCCACCGCCCAACCACCGCATAGGAACAGAAGGGAGTCACCCCTGAGTGCAGTAGTCGAGCGGTACCGGGCCGGTGCAACTGCATGGCCTCGAGTGCTCGGGCGGCTAAGTCCTGAGCGGTAGAACCGCTCCGGACCCTGGTGGTACCGGTACGACCGGACCAATCGGGCCACCACCGCACGAGTACCGCATCAAAACAGAGGCCAGTCTGGTACTTGGGCGGTGCCTGGCCGGAACAACTGCCCTAGTCCTTGCTGAGCATTGGAGGTACCAACACCCGGAAGAAGCGGTACAACCACTCGAACAAAACTGGTCAGCACCAAGATCCAGCGGTACAACCGCTCTAGAGAGAGGTACAACCGCTGGAGCCCACAGTAGGCAGTAGGAAGGAAGGGGAAGACAAGAGAGGGGTGAGGTAAGTGTACGTGAATGGATACCCCCAACACTTTCCAATGTGGATTTCCTCTTGATAGTACGGGTTCCCTATGACCAAAAGAGATAAACAAACGTGTAGAAAACACCGTCTTCGATCCTTTTTTCTTCAGAGAGAATAGCTAACCGAAGAAGACCTAAAACCGAAACCTGAAACACTTAGCATAAGATTAGGTCAATAAAGGTTTTGTCATCATCCTCCAAAACACAAAGTAGGGAAATGACCTTACAAAGGGCAGCACCCAAGCACCGGTCCACCCACATACCGAATTATCAAAGTACCGAACGCAAATCATATGAGCGTGATGAAAACTAGCTTGACAATATTCCCATGTGTCCTCGGGAGCGCTTTACATCATATAAGAGTTTGTCCAGGCTTGTCCTTTTCTACAAAAAGGATTGGGCCACCTTGCTGCACCTTATTTACTTTTGTTACTTGTTGCTCATTACAAATTATCTTATCACAAAACTATCTGTTACCACTTATTTCAGTACTTGCAGAGAATACCTTACTGGAAACCGCTTATCATTTCCTTCTGCTCCTCATTGGGTTCGACACTCTTACTTATCGAAAGGACTACAATAGATCCCCTATGCTTGTGGGTCATCAAGACTCTTTTCTGGCGCCGTTGCCTGGGAGT
Source organism: Triticum dicoccoides (assembly GCF_002162155.2). Taxonomy (NCBI): domain Eukaryota; kingdom Viridiplantae; phylum Streptophyta; class Magnoliopsida; order Poales; family Poaceae; genus Triticum; species Triticum dicoccoides. The sequence continues at coordinate 579,965,271 of NC_041390.1, forward strand.
GAAGCGCCTTTGGTAGGTGGAATTTGGTAAGGAAAAATTTATATAGTGTGCTGAAATTTACTGTCACTTGTTACTATGGAGAGTAATCCTCTGAGGGGCTTGTTCGGGGTATCTTCACCCCGACCAGTTGAGCAAAGAGTTGCTCCTCAACCTACTGAACCTACTGAAAATGAAAATGCTTGCTTTGAAATTCCTTTGGGTATGGTAGAAAAACTGCTAGCTAATCCTTTTTTGGGAGATGGAACAAAACATCCTGATGAGCATCTAATATATGTGGATGAAGTTTGTGGATTATTTAAGCTTGTAGGTGTACCCGGAGATGTTGTTAAGAAGAAGGTCTTCCCTTTATCTTTGAGGGGAGATGCATCGACATGGTATAGGCTATGTGATGATATGGAGTCTTGGAATTACAAGCGATTGAAATTGGAATTTCATCAAAAGTTTTATCCTATGCATCTTGTTCATCGTGATTGCAATTATATATATAATTTTTGGCCTCACGAAGGAGAAAACATCGCTCAAGCTTGGGGGAGGCTTAAATCAATGTTATATTCATGCCCCAATCATGAGCTCTCAAGAGAAATGATTATTCAAAATTTTTATGCTCGGCTTTCTGATAACAATTGCACCATGCTTGATACTTCTTGTGCTGGCTATTTTATGATGAAGACTATTGAATTCAAATGGGATTTATTGGAAAGAATTAAACGCAAATCCGAAGATTGGGACCTCAACAATGGTAAGGAGTCAGGTATCACACCTAGTTTTGATTGTGTTAAATCTTTTATGGATACCGATATTCTCCGTAAATTTAGCACTAAATATGGACTTGACTCTGAGATAGTAGCTTCTTTCTGTGAATCTTTTGCTGCTTATGTTGATCCCCCCAAGGAGAAGTGGTTTAAATATCATCCTCCCATAGAAGTAAAAGTAGCTGCACCTATTAAAGTTGAAGAAAAGACTATTACTTATAATGATCCTATTGTTCCCACTTCTGATGTTGAGAAATCTCCTTTCCCTGTTAGGATCAAGGATCATTCTAAAGCTTCAACTGTGGTTCGTAAAAGCAATATTAAAACATATACACCTCCTAAGCAAGTTAAAGTTGAACCTAATATTGCTATTGTTAAATATCTCTTGTTTGATAATATAGATGGGCATGTTATTTATTTCTGTGATGAAACTGCTAGAATTGCTAAACCCCATGATACAGATAAACCTAGACCTGCGGTAGGTATGCCTGTTATTTCTGTTAAAATAGGAGATCATTGTTATCATGGCTTATGTGATATGGGTGCTAGTGCTAGTGCAATACCTATTGACTTATACAAAAAAATTATGCATGACATTGCACCTGTTGAGTTAGAAGATATTGATGTCACAATTAAACTTGCTAATAGAGACACTATTTCACCAATGGGAATTGTTAGAGATGTTGAAGTCTTGTGTGGGAAAACTAAATATCCTGCTGATTTTCTTGTTCTTGGTTCCCCACAAGATAGCTTCTGTCCCATTATATTCGGTAGACCCTTCTTAAATACTATTAATGCTACCATAGATTGCAAAAGAGATGTCGTTACTATCGGTTTAGATGATATGACTCATGAATTTAATTTTTCTAAATTTAGTAGACAACACCGTGAAGAAGAATTACCTAGTAAAGATGAAATTATTGGTCTTGCTTCTATTGCCGTACCTCCTAGTGATCCTTTAGAACAATATTTGCTAGACCATGAAAATGATATGTTTATGAATGAAAGAAGGGAATTAGATGAAGTATTCTTTAAACAAGAACCTATTCTGAAACACAATTTACCTGTTGAAATCCTAGGGGATCCTCCTCCACCCAAGGGTGATCCCGTGTTTGAGATTAAACCTCTACCGGATACTCTTAAATATGCTTATCTTGATGAGAAAAAGATATATCCTGTTATTATTAGTGCTAACCTTTCAGAGCATGAAGAAGAGAGATTACTGAAAACTCTTAAGAAGCACCGTGTTGCTATTGGATATACTCTTGACGATCTTAAGGGCATTAGGCCCACGCTATGTCAACACAAAATAAAATTGGAGGAAGATGCCAAACCGGTTCGTGATCATCAACGAAGGGTGAATCCTAAGATGAAGGAAGTGGTAAGAAAGGAAATACTAAAGCTCCTTGAGGCAGGTATAATTTATCCCGTTGCTAATAGTCAGTGGGTAAGTCCTGTCCATTGTGTCCCTAAGAAGGGAGGTATTACTGTTGTTCCTAATGATAAAGATGAATTGATTCCTCAAAGAATTATTACTGGTTATAGGATGGTAATTGATTTCCGCAAATTAAATAAGGCTACTAAAAAGGATCATTACCCCTTACCTTTTATCGATCAAATGCTAGAAATATTATCCAAACATACACATTTTTGCTTTCTAGATGGTTATTCTGGTTTCTCTCAAATACCAGTGTCAGCCAAAGATCAATCAAAGACTACTTTTACATGCCCTTTTGGTACTTTTGCTTATAGACGTATGCCTTTTGGTTTATGTAATGCACCTGCTACCTTTCAAAGATGCATGATGGCTATATTCTCTGACTTATGTGAAAAGATTTGTGAGGTTTTCATGGATGACTTTTCCGTCTATGGATCTTATTTTGATGATTGCTTGAGCAACCTTGATCGAGTTTTGCAGAGATGTGAAGAAACTAATCTTGTCCTGAATTGGGAAAAGTGCCACTTTATGGTTAATGAAGGTATTGTCTTGGGGCATAAAGTTTCTGAAAGAGGTATTGAAGTTGATAAAGCCAAGGTTGATGCTATTGAAAAGATGCCATGTCCCAAGGACATCAAAGGTATAAGAAGTTTCCTTGGTCATGCCGGCTTTTATAGGAGGTTCATTAAGGACTTCTCAAAAATCTCTCGGCCTCTGACTAATTTATTACAAAAAGATATACCATTTGTCTTTGATGATGATTGTGTAGAAGCATTTGAAATACTTAAGAAAGCATTGATCTCTGCACCTATTGTTCAGCCACCTGATTGGAATTTACCCTTTGAAATTATGTGTGATGCTAGTGATTATGCTGTAGGTGCTGTTCTAGGACAAAGAGTTGATAAGAAACTAAATGTTATTCAATATGCTAGTAAAACTCTAGACAATGCTCAAAGAAATTATGCTACTACTGAAAAAGAATTCTTAGCAGTTGTATTTGCCTGTGATAAGTTTAGACCTTATATTGTTAATTCTAAAGTAACTATTCACACTGATCATGCTGCTATTAAATATCTTATGGAAAAGAAAGATGATAAACCTAGACTTATTAGATGGGTTCTCTTGCTACAAGAATTTGATTTACATATTAAGAACAGTAAAACTGAACCTAAACCGAGCTCTCTCAGCGATTAGTGCTTTCGGCCATCCGTTTTCCGGATCAAATTATTTTCGGTCGTCCGATCTGATCTGTACACTATGTTTCACGCATGTCTCCACGTGCCTGGGCTACTCATGGGCCTACTGTTCTGTGGGCCGCTATTCCCGAAACTATTTTGGAGCCCTCTCGTTCTCCTATACAGTCTAGGCTATGATCCTGAGCGAACGAATGTGATACGCGCACCTCACCCCTCCCCTCCTGGCCTGCCCCTTCTCGCTCCCATCCATTTCCCACGCAAATAACAATGGCGACGGTGAAGGCGGCGCCATCGGGGCGGAGAAGATGGCGGCGAGTTGAATAATGGCGAGTCTGACTTCTTCGTGTCCGTCTGGCGCTGGCTGCAGTGTTGGCGACAATCTGAGGGATTTTGTGCATTGCGGATCCAGAGACCGGAGGCCGTGGCAGTGGATCTTGCGTTCGAAAGCTTCGCTGGATGTGGTGATGGCGACCGGAGCGGAGTCGGAGTTCGGGCTACAGGCCCTGTTTTCGGATTATGGTTTGTGGTGGTTCATCTACCTTCACATCTTTGGTGTGCTGGATCCATGATGAAGGTATGGAGCTGACTTTTCCGTGGGGATTGTCCCCGACCGATATGCCAGAATCTGGCCTCGGTTCCCGTCTGATGGGGGAGGACCAATTATGTGGCCTCAAAAGCCATAGATGGTGAAGCGAGAAAATGGCTTCTTTCGGCTCGAGCAGACGACGAGCGGCCGGCCGACAGGTGGTTAAGGCGAGCCTGGAGTTTAATGTTGTAAGGATCGCTGTGCTTAGGTTGCAGGGCTTGGGTCTGTTTCCGTCTTTGTTTGTGTACGGAGTGCTTGTATGTGCTGTTGTCATGTACTGCGTATAAGAATATGAATACAAGCATCCTTTTTCTAAATAAAAGACAATGCCGACCGGGGCGCATCAGCTTCCCATGCTTGTCGCAGCGTCCCCGCGTGGGACCCAATTGGGCATGCAGCTGCCTTCCAGTGGAGCGCCAGATTCGTGTGGAGCCGCAGCGAGCAGCATGGTCCTCCCGGAGTCATCCACAAGTGCGTGCAGCAGAAGCGGTGGCAAATCCAATCCATATGTGCTTGTTTCAGGAGTGAGCACTAAGTCAGTGACAAATCAAACCGATCTGCTTATTCTACTTCGCGAAGACTGCAAGGTGTGTACTTCCTTCTATACAGTCTGTAGGAATAACATAGATAAATTAATTTGAACTTTGGAAGGATTTTATGTGGTTTTGGTTCTAGCATCTTCCTGCAGGAGTTCTGAAATTGGAGACGTCTTGGGCGATGGAGGCCATGCATACAGTGGCACTTAAGATCAGATTGTTTGCTGAGGAGGTGAACTAGATGGTTGGCATCGGTTCGTAGTTGTACTGAGGTGTATATGACCTTTATTATCTGGAACCTAATAACCTATGATAATTATTTAATGCTAAGTTTTTAACAAACAGCAGCAACATAGATTTAGTGATCTTCTTTAATCACAGAATATTGTATCACCTCTGTTTCAAAATATAAGATGTTTCGGTAGGCTAAACTACATATCTCGAATGCAGTTTACCAGACCGAAGCTAGAAAATTATGGGCATGTACCTATTCGTTTTAAAAACCTTTCAATTATGCACAGACAACTAGAAAATTATGAGCAATCTATGTATTTATTTACCGAACCTTGCAACTGTGAATGGACTGATCAATTGGAAGATAGTTTTGTTGGACCAACCATATGATTGCTCACTAAGCAACATTTCAGCAAGTAGATAATAGTAATTCAGGTAAAGATTATTTTTGCTATGCAAAATATAAAATGGACAAGTCACTTTCTCAAGTAGTTTGGGGAAGTCCCTTGGGAAATAGTACTTGCTTACTCGATTTTATTCGTAGTTCGAACATGGACCTTAGAAGGGTGATTTTGCTAGATTGGAGGTTAATTTTTTTTTTTGCAAATAAGTTATATATTCCTTGAACAAAAATCTACCTAATTTTATGTTGGATACCTTCATATATCTTCATATATTTGGCTAGATTGCTTTTTCATGCCAGATTCAGATTCAACCAAGTGACGATTCCAACTTGGTCACAGAATAAGAAAATGCCTTGCGGTCCTCTTCTACCACAAGCACATCACCTCTTAGGCACTTCGTTGTTTCCCTGGTATAACAACACTGTTCAAACAATTTCCTTGGAGACAATACATTTTAATTTGTCTTACAATGCCTATAGTTTTCTTCATACAACAATTCCTTCACCTGCCATTGAACTCCACCAATGCTGGATCTACAACAAATAGACAAGGAACCCAGAGGTTGACTCCCAATCTCTCTTTTTATGGAATTATGCCGCATACTATGTACTATGTATCATGATTGCAATATACAGGAATCAAGGTGATACTAAGGAGATTTTCACTTCATATGATGTTTTGCTGATATAAACCAGCAAGAAGATCTTCTTAGAGGTATGTACAACTTTGTTTTCAACTTCATTGAAGTCAGCTTTATTTATACATGGAACACATTTGAAGGTAAACCTTTTCAAAAGCCTCAATCGACCTATTTTATATTGTATAGTTTGACATCCCTTGCACATGAATGACTATTCATTGATAGTGCCTGCAAAGATGTGACTGTAGTTGTTTCTTTGTCTGCACGATCATTCTTAAATTTGTGACATATAGATTGGCTCTCACGCATATCATATATCTAAGCAAATAAATTGATATTACATTGAAGAAAGGGACGGGCACGGCAACGCGCGCCATCAATGATCTAGTTGTTGATAGAAAAGGAGCTGAGAACCCCGTTGCACACAACTTGTCTAGGTTAGAAAATGTGCTTGATGACCCACTACCTATTGATGATAGCTTTCCTGATGAGCAATTAAATGTCATAACTGCTTCTCATACTACTCCATGGTATGCTGATTATGCTAATTACATTGTTGCTAAGTTTATACCACCTAGTTTCACATACCAGCCAAAGAAAAAGTTCTTCTATGATTTGAGACATTACTTTTGGGATGACCCACATCTTTATAAAGAAGGGGTAGATGGTGTTATTAGACGTTGTGTACCTAAGCATGAACAGGAACATATCCTACGCAAGTGTCACTCCGAAGCTTATGGAGGGCACCATGCTGGAGATAGAACTGCACATAAGGTACTACAATCTGGTTTTTATTGGCCTACTCTCTTCAAGGATGCCCATAAGTTTGTCTTATCTTGTGATGAATGTCAAAGAATTGGTAATATTAGTAGACGTCAAGAAATGCCTATGAATTATTCACTTGTTATTGAACCATTTGATGTTTGGGGCTTTGACTATATGGGACCTTTTCCTTCCTCTAATGGTTATACACATATTTTAGTTGCTGTTGATTACGTTACTAAGTGGGTAGAAGCTATTCCAACCAGTAGTGCTGATCATAACACTTCTATTAAAATGCTTAAAGAAGTTATCTTTCCAAGGTTTGGAGTCCCTAGATATTTAATGACTGATGGTGGTTCACATTTTATTCATGGTGCTTTCCATAAAATGCTTGATAAATATGATGTTAATCATAGAATTGCATCCCCTTATCACCCTCAGTCTAGTGGTCAAGTAGAATTGAGTAATAGAGAACTCAAATTAATTTTGCAAAAGACTGTTAATAGGTCCAGAAAGAATTGATCCAAGAAACTTGATGATGCATTATGGGCCTACAGAACTGCATATAAAAACCCTATGGGTATGTCTCCGTATAAAATGGTCTATGGAAAATCATGTCACTTACCTCTCGAACTAGAACACAAGGCTTATTGGGCTATTAAAGAACTAAATTAGGATTTTAAACTTGCCGGTGAGAAGAGGTTATTTGTAACATCCCAAAATTCTAAATTTTGGAATGTTATATTAAATAAATAGTTTTGATTTTTTTGTTTGTTTGTTGTGTGAATGATTGAGTGAAATTGAGTGCAATTTGAAACTTTTTGAAAGTTGAATGAGAGGGAATAAAAGGACTTTCCCAAAAGTGTTTCCATCTGAAATGATTTGAAACCTCATTTGAAAGTAATGCAAACTTCATGCCACTCAAGGACTTTCAAGAGAGGAGATGAAATGACTTCTCCAAAGTTTAAATGAAAGAGAGTGGGGAGTTAAACCACTTTTGAAATTCCATTTGGAATCCTTCCCATTTGAATAGTTTCAAATTCCTCTGACCCATTTCAAAATAATGAGAGGAGCAATATGACACTCCAAACAAGGGGCAAATTTGACATATATTTGAATGAGGAAAAACAGAAAAGATTTGGAAGTGGTTTGAATTTCAAGTTCAAAAAAAACTATTTAGGAGTTATTTGACTTTTAATCAAATCATTTTCTCCTAAAAATAAATAGACGGAAATAAGGGTAAAATGATTCCCTTCAATGGAAAATTAGGAGAAAATAATTTTAAAATAAGTTGGTATTTTAAAAGTGATTTTTATTGGGTTTTATCGCAACAGCAACACTGTTTGACTTTTGTGAATTTTTGTGGATTTAATTTGAACTTGGAAAATAGTTCATATTGTGGGAAATCTTTCTCTGAAAATTTTGATATATTATATGGCTACATAATATTTTGTATTTACTTATGATTCTTTTTTGTCAAGTATGTGCTTTATTTAAAAAAAAGAGGGGGCCGAAGCCACCGAGGCCCAACTCCCTCCCTCTCTCTCCGCGGCCCAGCAGCGCCTTAGGCCCATGGCCTCCCCCTCTCGCACCAAAGTGCTAAGTGCTCGGTCGACCGCTCCTCTCTCTCGTTCCCTGCGCTGACTCACGGGCCCCGCTTGTCATCCCCATCCCCCGTCATTTTCTTTCGTGTTCATCACGAGAACAATATCCCGATGCAAATCCTCTCTATTCGATCCGTTCGTTGCCCCTCGTGCAAGACCGACTCCATATAAATATCCCCCTCCTCCTCCTCATTCAATTTTCGCAAAAATTGGAAGGTTTCAATCCTGTTTCACCCCAATCCAATCTCGTCAGAGTTCCCCGTCGCCTGAAGGATGTTTCCGCTGCCACCAAAGGTTACTCGAGCCCTCTTTCTCCTCTGTTTCTTCATGCCTCTCTACTACACACCTACCTGACTCCTTCTCATTCGCAGACGCGTGCGGGAACAACTCCCTGGCGCCTTTCGAATCTCGCCGGAGTTCGCCTCGCTCCAGCCGCTTGCCTTCGTCACCATCGCAACAACTCGACACCACATACGCTACCATCGCCATCGCCGAGACGCGCCGGACCACGTCGTGTTCCTCTCCAACCCCGAACACCACCGGCATGAGTGCCACGACCACCACCGAAGTCGCAGCACCGTTGACAGCCGAGACGCTCGACACGACGCTGAGCTCCGTCCCACGGGCCCCTGCCCGACCCCGTTGCCCAGCGCCGCCCGACACGACGCTGGAGACGCCGCCCCTTGATACGTCCATTTTGCATCATGCTTTTATATCGATATTTATTGCATTATGGACTGTTATTTCACTTTATGTCACAATAGTTATGGCTATTCTCTCTTATTTTACAAGGTTTACATAAGGAGGGAGAATGCCGGCAGCTGGAATTCTGGGCTGGAAAAGGAGCAAATATTAGAGACCTATTCCGCACAACTCCAAAAGTCATGAAACTCCACAGAACATCTTAAAATAAATAAAGAAAAATCCTTGCCAAAGATGAAGGCCAGGGGCCCACACCCTGCTCACGAGGGTGGGGGGCGCGCCCCCTCTCCTAGGGCGCGCCCCCTACCTCGTGGGCCCCCTGATGGGTCTCCGACGTCCATCTTGTGCTATATGAAGTCTTTCGATGAGAAAAAAATCAGAAGGAACTTTTCGGGATGAGACTCCGCCGCCACGAGGCGGAACCTTGGCGGAACCAATCTAGAGCTCCGGCAGAGCTGTTCTACCGGGGATACTTCCCTCCGGGAGGGGGAAATCATCACCATCGTCATCACCAACGCTCCTCTCATCGGGAGAGGGCAATATCCATCAACATCTTCACCAACACCATCTCATCTCCAAACCCTAGTTCATCTCTTGTATCCAATTCTTGTCTCAAAGTCCGGGATTGGTGCTAGTAGGTTGCTAGTAGTGTTGATTACTCCTTGTAGTTGATGCTAGTTGGTTTATTTAGTGGAAGATCATATGTTCAGATCCTATATGCATATTATTACCCCTCTGATTATGAACATGAATATGCTTTGTGAGTAATTATCTTTGCTCTTGAGGACAAGGGAGAAGTCTTGCTATTAGTAGTCATGTGAATTTGGTATCCGTTCGATATTTTGATAAGATGTATGTTGTCTAGCCTCTAGTGGTGTTATGTGAATGTCGACTACATAACACTTCACCATTATTTGGGCCTAGAGGAAGGCATTGGGAAGTAATAAGTAGATGATGGGTTGCTAGAGTGACAAAAGCTTAAACCCTAGTTTATGCGTTGCTTCGTAAGGGGCTGATTTGGATCCATATGTTTCATGCTATGGTTAGGTTTACCTTAATACTTTTGTTGTAGTTGCGGATGCTTGCAATAGAGGTTAATCATAAGTGGGACGCTTGTTCAAGTAAGAACAAAACCCAAGCACTGGTCCACCCACATATCAAATTATCAAAGTATCGAACGCGAATCATATGAATGTGATGAAAACTAGCTTGACGATATTCCCATGTGTCCTCGGGAGCGCTTTTCCTTATATAAGAGTTTGTTCCGGCTTGTCCTTTGCTACAAAAAGGATTGGGCCACCTTTCTGCACTTTATTTACTTTTGTTACTTGTTGCTCGTTACAATTTATCTTATCACAAAACTATCTGTTACCACTTATTTCAGTACTTGCAGAGAATACCTTGCTGAAAACCGCTTATCATTTCCTTCTGCTCCTCGTTGGGTTCGACACTCTTACTTATCGAAAGGACTATGATAGATCCCCTATACTTGTGGGTCATCAAGACTCTTTTCTGACGCTGTTGCCGGGAGTGTAGCGCCTTTGGTAGGTGGAATTTGGTAAGGAAAAATTTATATAGTTTGCTGAAATTTACTGTCACTTGCTACTATGGAAAGTAATTCTCTGAGGGGCTTGTTCGGGGTATCTTCACCCCGTCCAGTAGAGCAAAGAGTTGCTCCTCAACCTACTGAACCTATTGAAAATGAAACTCCTTTTGAATTTCCTTCGGGTATGATGGAAAAACTGCTAGCTAACCCTTTTACAGGAGATGGAACAAAGCATCCTGATGAGCACTTAATATATGTGGATGAAGTTTGTGGACTATTTAAGCTTGCAGGTATACCCGATGATGTTGCTAAGAAGAAGGTCTTCCCTTTATCTTTGAAGGGAGACGCATTGATATGGTATAGGCTATGTGATGATATGAGATCATGGAACTATAAAAGATTGAAATTGGAATTTCATCAAAAGTATTACCCTATGCATCTTGTTCATCGTGATCGCAATTATATATATAATTTCTGGCCTCGCGAAGGAGAAAGCATCGCTCAAGCTTGGGGGAGGCTTAAAGCAATGTTATATTCATGCCCCAATCATGAGCTCTCAAGAGAAATAATTATGCAAAGTTTTTATGCTCGGCTTTCTCATAATAATCAAACCATGCTCGATACTTCTTGTGCTGGCTCTTTTATGATGAAGACTTTTGAATTCATATGGAATTTATTGGATAGAATTAAACGCAACCCTGAAGATTGGGACCTCGACAAAGGTAAGGAGTAAGGTATGACACATAAGTTTGATTGTGTTATATCTTTTATGGATACCGATATTTTCCGTAAGTTTAGTACTAAATATGGACTTGACTCTGAGATAGTAGCTTCTTTTTGTGAATCTTTTGCTACTTATGTTGATCTCCCTAAGGAGAAGTGGTTTAAATATCATCCTCCCATAGAAGTAAAAGTAGCCACACCTATTAAAGTTGAAGAAAAGACGGTCACTTATAATGATCCTATTGTTCCTACTTATTATGTTGAGAAACCACCTGTAACATCCCAAATTTTCAATTTGGAATGTTATACACTAGATCATCATTGCATATCATATTTATTGCATTTTGGTTGATCCTAGAAATTTCACGCAACTCAAGGACCCTCGGAGAGAGTTGGGGATTTCGTTATTTTCATATTTGAGTTGTCTCAAATTTTGAAAATAGGATCATTTGATTTTTTATTTTATCTTCAATTATTTCTATTACAAAAATCATGAGAGAGGGAATAAAATGACTTTCCCAAAATAAAGAAATATTGAGGATTTAATAAAGAAATCAAATAAGATTTTATTTGGTTTTATTTTCTATTTTATTTTAATTTAGGAAAAATGCGCGTTTTTCAAAATTGCATTTAGGCCCCAAATAAATGTTCATCCTATGCGGCTTGATTTTAGAGGCCAGGGAAAATTTATTTCGGGATTTTTGGAGTCTGTTTAGTATTCCTTTTGTTCTTTTTTCTGAGCATAACTATTTAAAAAAACGCAACCGACCTATGGGCCGTGTCCGACTTGGGCACTAGGCCCGTCCAGGCTTTATAAGCCGGGGAGCCCAGCCCGGGAGCTCCCAAACCCTAGCGCCCAGCCCCCGCCGCCCTAGCGCCGCCGCCGACCGCCGCCGCCACCCGCCGGATCCGTCGCCAGAGGTAGTTTTTTTAGTTGCCGGGTTTTCCTGAAAAACCGTTCGGTTTTCCGACGGTTTTGCTCGTTTTTTTAGTTTCGGTTTTTCTTTTAAATAGATCGGTTTTTTCGGTTTATTTAAATAGCGAGCAGACCGCCGCCGCCACCCGCCGGATCCGTTGCCAGAGGTAGTTTTTTTAGTCGCCGGGTTTTCCTGAAAAACCGTTCGGTTTTCCGACGGTTTTGCTCGTTTTTTTAGTTTTGGTTTTTCTTTTAAATAGATCGGTTTTTCCGGTTTATTTAAATAGCGAGCATTCTCCCGTTCGTTCGTTTCAACGAACGTTCATCATTTTTCTTTTTTCTCAGATTAAATCCACGATTTTTCTGATCGCGATCTCTGATCCGATTTTCATTTTAGTCTAACTTTTCGCTTGTTTATCGGAATCAGGCGATTCAAGCGCCTGGAGTTTCATCTTGAAACCCTCTTTCCGTTTAACCAACTCAAACAAGTTTTTGCCACAGTAAAAATTGCCTTAGATCCAGAATAGTAAACGAAGCTTGTTTCTTTTGCCGTTTGTCTTTCGTTGCTTCATTCGATTTGATTATTTTTGCCAACTGAAGTTCTTAAGTTGAACTTTCTGGTTAGGTCTCTTATTTGAGTTTACCTGTGCATTAGTTGAGTACTTATTGTATGCTTGTTTGTTTGCGATAGAGTACCCGGAGTGCACCGCTTGCTACTTCGAATCGCTAGGTTTCCTGGATCATCAGCAAGGCAAGTAACACTTTGATCGTGCTTTCCCACTACCCAGTTTTATTGCATTAGATCAATGCTCACACGTTGCATGATTAGGATCTAATTAAATTGTGGGTTTGGGAAGTAGTTGAGGTAGTACCTATTACCTGTTTATTATCAAACCTTTGGGAGTTACTTCTACGTTTGCTTATTATGCCATGCTATGCTAGTAGACGTGGATTGGGTGAGTGTATCCATGACAGATGTGAGATTGTTAATTAATGGTTTACTTAAGGTGGCAACTTAAACACACATCTGGGTGGATTGAGGTACCTGGGTATTCCAGGATTGCCTGTTTTCTTTATGGACCGCCACCCAGGCTCAAAGGGATCATGAGATTATTCATGCTAGAAACTTCTGTGTGCAGCCACAAGCTATTTTGGGCTCTAGCATAGTTGATTAAGTTGTGCAAACTCTTACAGTGGTAGACTAGCAGATGTAGGGGAAAGTAGGTGTAACGGTCTACCCGATCGTAAGGTGCTAGCGCTTCTGAAAGATTATGTCTCGGTCATCCGTCTTCTCAAACACCATGTAGTGCGAGAAACCAAACGGAGGCGATCGAGTCTTGTGGGGAAAAGTGTGCAAACCTCTGCAGAGTGTATAAACTAATCATGATTAGCCGTGTCCCCGGTTATGGACATCTTGAGTATCTAGTACCTGGATTATCATGTGCATCTCAACATGTTACTCTAAAATTAATTTTTCTGGGTTTGTTTAATGATGATGCTTAATTGGGATTGAGAATGCTATCAACCATTCTCAATGTTTAACAACTACCATGATAGTTAAATAAATTCATTCCTTTGTAGTAGGGAAAAATTGGCTTTACGCAAAACTGTAACCATAGAGCTTTCACCAGCCAAATATGCATATAGAATAGTTGTTTCATTCCATTACTCTCTATGTGTTACTTTGCCAGCATATTCCATGTGCTGACCCGTTTCGGGCTGCAACATTAATGTTGCAGACTTTTCAGACGATGATTAAGGAGTTTTTAGGTCGTGGTTCTATACTCAGTGATGCCGTTGGAGTTGATGGACTCACTTATCTTCCAAGCCTTCCGCTGCTATCCTTGTTAGATGGCCTTAAGCCATATCTATTGTAATAAGTTCTCTTTTGAGACATTCCATGTAATAAGTGTGTGATTGCTACTCTGCTATAAATCCTTCAAGTACTGTGTGGTGTCAGCATTACTGATCCAGGGATGACACCTGAGCACAGAGATTGGACGTTTTAGGTCTGGTCGCTAGAAGATGGTATCAGAGCACATGCTGACCGTAGGACATGACCACTAGGCTAAAGACCTAAATCACTACTCACTCTCTTCTCTTTTCTGACTTCTCATCTTTTCTATTCTTTTAGGATGGTGGATGCAAGGAATAAGTTCACGCAACCGGATGAAGATACACCCTTTGGACGTCACCTGAAGGAAGTCACTAGATACCTGAACATAGGAGTACCAAGCTTCACTGGAACCTACAACGCCACTTTACCTGAAGAGGAGCGCTGGATGATTCAAGTTCAAGTTCCAGGAAGGACGTTCATGCCAGTCACTGAGCCCATAGAGTTTTCTTTTGATGCACCAACTTGGAGTCTAGGAAAGAGCATGACAGCTCACATCGCCATGGGACGCATTGGAGAAGTCTACCGCAATGATCTCAAGGATACTATCTACCAGATTTGTGGGCGCCGAGATAAGCACTGGGAGATGATCAGCACCAAGAAGGATAGGTTAATCGCAGCTTTTATCCAGGAGTTAAACCAGCACATTCGACGTCAGGAGAACCAGATGTGCACCGACATGATAGATCTGAAGAAGGCAAAGACAAGAATCATGGAACTGGAGGAAGAACTCAAGGCTACTTGTGAAGATTAAGAAGAGGAAATTGAAGTATTAGTGGATAAGGATGCCGACCTAACAATGAAGATTGGAATATTTATGGGAGGCCCTACACCAGTAGAAGAAGACGAAGAACCCAAGGAGATTCGCCCGGAAGACTACATCATCATCGACGACACTGACTCGGACCCAGATGATAGCGATGATGACTATGTTGATGAAGGTGGAGCAGTGATAATGGAGTCTGCAACTGAAGAATATTTCTAGTAGACCACCTCATTAGTAGTAGTAGTCCACCATGTAAATATAGTAGTCCGAGCACTTTTGTGATAGTTAGATCGTTTGTATGCCCTTGTTTGATTGATTGAATGAAGTGAATTGTTTGCTTTTGCCTCATGTGCATATGGGTAGTGTTTTCTCTATAAACCCCCTCTATTCTTAAATCTCATCTTTTCTAAACCCTCAGATGCCTCCGAGACGTGACCCCGGATTTACCTTCCCACCGGAGCTCACCCAGTTGATCCAGCAGGAGAACACATTGATGCAGTTGCTAGTCTAGAATCAGAATCAGGGGAACAACAACAACAACCCACCACCACCTGTTGATCACTTAGCCCGTTTTCTTAGGCTGAATCCACCGGTGTTTTCCAGTAGCACCGAGCCGATAGTAGCAGATGATTGGCTCCGCAAGACAGCTAGAGAGTTGACCACAGCAGGATGCACGGATGCGGAGAAGGTGAAGTTTGCCGCACATCAGCTTGAAGGATCAGCAGCATCATGGTGGGAGAATTTCACAGCCACTTTCCCTGTCGACACTGTCACATGGGACCAGTTCCAGCAGGCTTTTCGAACTGCCCATGTTTCAGCAGGAGCTATGGCCATGAAGAAGCGAGAGTTTCGCAACTTGCGCCAAGGAGGACGGACAGTTGGCCAGTATGTAGAGGATTTTAGTAAGCTGGCACGTTATGCCCCAGATGACGTTGCAACTGATGCAGCAAAGCAGGAAAAGTTTCTGGAAGGACTGAATGATGAGTTGAGCATGCAGTTGATGGTAGCCACCTTCAATAGCTACTAGGAGTTGGTAGATCGTGCTCTCATGATTGAAGGGAAGCAGCAGCAGATTGAGAACCACAAGAGGAAGTATGGACAAGGGAAGCACACTTCAGGAGCTCAGCAGAAGCCACGTTTTACCCCTAGACCGGGAGGACATTTCCAGCATACTCATGGAGGAGGTAGCTCGCACAATCACAATGGCACCAAGAATGGTAATGGGAATGGAGGAAGCAACTGCCAGAACCGCACCAACCCATCGACCCCAGCCAAGAGAGACCTGAGCCATGTCACTTGCTTTAAGTGCCAGAAGACCGGACATTATGCCAACGAATGTCCTGAATCACAGAATGGTAATGGCAATGGAAGCTCTGGGAAGAAGCCGAACCCTTTCAATAGGGGACAGGTGAACCACGTTAACGTGGAGGAGGTTGAAGAGCAGCCGGATGCAGTAATCTGTAAGTTTTTGGTTAAGTCATTTACTGCACTTGTTCTTTCGATACCGGTGCATCGCATTCATACATATCAAGGGGATTTGTGGATAAGTATAATCTGCCCACCAAAGTTCTTAGAACACCTATGTTAGTAAGCTCACCAGGAGCGGAGTATATGGCTAGTCAAGGATGTTTTCAAGTGCCATTAAGTATAGGTAGGCATGTGTTTGAAGGAAATATGCCCTAGAGGCAATAATAAAGTTATTATTTATTTCCTTATATCATGATAAATGTTTATTATTCATGCTAGAATTGTATTAACCGGAAACATAATACATGTGTGAATACATAGACAAACAAAGTGTCACTAGTATGCCTCTACTTGACTAGCTCGTTGATCAAAGATGGTTATGTTTCCTAACCATGAACAAAGAGTTGTTATTTGATTAACGGGATCACATCATTAGGTGAATGATCTGATTGACATGACCCATTCCATTAGCTTAGCACCCGATCATTTAGTATGTTGCTATTGCTTTCTTCATGACTTATACATGTTCCTATGGCTATGAGATTATGCAACTACCGTTTGCCGGAGGAACACTTTGTGTGCTACCAAACATCACAACGTAAATGGGTGATTATAAAGGTGCTCTACAGGTGTCTCCAAAGGTACATGTTGGGTTGGCGTATTTCGAGATTAGGATTTGTCACTCCGATTGTCGGAGAGGTATCTCTAGGCCCTCTCGGTAATACACATCACATAAGCCTTGCAAGCATTGCAACTAATGAGTTAGTTGTGAGATGATGTATTACGGAACGAGTAAAGAGACTTGCCGGTAACGAGATTGAACTAGGTATGGGATACCGACGATCGAATCTCGGGCAAGTAACATACCGATGACAAAGGGAACAACGTATGTTGTTATGCTGTCTGATCGATAAAGATCTTCGTAGAATATGTAGGAGCCAATATGAGCATCCAGGTTCCGCTATTGGTTATTGACCGGAGACGTGTCTCGGTCATGTCTACATTGTTCTCGAACCCGTAGGGTCCGCACGCTTAAGGTTTCGATGACAGTTATATTATGAGTTTATGAGTTTTGATGTACCGAAGTTAGTTCGGAGTCCCGGATGTGATCACGGACATGACGAGGAGTCTCGAAATGGTCAAGTCATAAAGATTGATATATTGGACGGCTATATTCGGACACCGGAAGTGTTCCGGGTGATTTCGGAGAAAAGCGGAGAGCCGGAGGGTTACCAGAACCCCCCGGGAGAACTAATGGGCCATATGGGCCTTAGTGGAGAGAGAGGGGCAGCCAAAGGTGGGCCGCGCGCCTCCTCCTCCCTGGTCCGAATTGGACTAGGAGAGGGGGGGGGGGGCGCCCCCCTTTCCCTCTCCCTTCCCACTTCTTTCCCCATCCTAGTAAGAGTCCTACTCCTACTAGGAGGAGGACTCCTCCTTGGCGGGCCATAGAGGCCGGCTGGCCTCCTCCCCTTGATCCTTTATATACAGGGGCAGGGGGCACCGCTTGACACACAAGTTGATCCACATGATCATATTCTTAGCCGTGTGCGGTGCCCCCTTCCACCATAGTCCTCGATAATATTGTAGCGGTGCTTAGGAGAAGCCCTGCGACAGTAGAACATCAAGATCGTCACCACGCCGTCGTGCTGACAGAACTCTTCCCCGACACTTTGCTGGATCGGAGTCCGGGGATCGTCATCGAGCTGAACGTGTGCTAGAACTCGGAGGTGCCGTAGTTTCGGTGCTTGATCGGTCGGGCCGTGAAGGCGTACGACTACATCAACCAAGTTAACGCTTCCGTTGTCGATCTACAAGGGTACGTAGATCACTCTCCCCCTCTCGTTGCTATACATCACCATGATCTTGCGTGTGCGTAGGATTTTTTTTTGAAATTACTACGAAACCCAACAGTGTTCCCCTCAGATTTGATAATATTGGAATCACAAGGTTTGGATGTAATTCTGGGTATGGATTGGTTGTCGATGTATGGAGGAAACATCGATTGCGCCAGTAAGTCAATCTTGCTTACCACCCTAGAAGGGAGAAGGATCAAGTATGTATCCTGGCATGTGACGAAGAGGACTCAAGTAAATTGTTTAACATGAGTTGTGCAGGAGGAAGTACCAGTAATGAAGGATTTCCCTGATGTATTTCCAGAGGAATTGCCAGGCATGCCACCGGATAGAGATATTGAGTTTTTGATTGAGCTTTTGCCAGGCACCGGGCCAATATCAAAGAGACCATATAGGATGCCTGCAAAGGATTTGGTGGAAATTAAGAAGCAAATTAAGGAGTTACTAGATAAAGGATATATTCGCCCAAGTTCATCGCCTTGGGGATTGCCAGTACTTCTAGTGGAGAAGAAGGATGGATCGTTAAGGATGGTTGTTGATTATCGAGGATTTAATGAAGTAACCATCAAGAACAAGTACCCACTACCAATGATCATCGATCTGTTTGATCGATTGCAAGGAGCTAAGGTATTTTCCAAGATCAATCTGCGATTAGGATACCACCAGTTGAAGATTCGAGAACATGATATACCCAAGACGGCTTTTACCACCAGGTATGGGCTGTACGAGTATACCGTTATGTCATTTGGTCTGACTAACGCACCTGCATATTTCATGAACATGATGAACAAAGTGTTTATGGAGTTCTTGGATAAGTTCATTGTAGTGTTCATCGATGATATCCTGGTTTACTCGAAAAATGAAGAGGAGCATAAGGAGCATTTGCGTTTGGTTCTTGGAAAGCTCAGAGAACATCAATTATATGCCAAATTTAGCAAATGTGAGTTTTGGTTGAAAGAAGTTGGATTTCCCGGACACGTTATATCCGGAGAAGGTATAGTAGTAGATCCCACTAAAGTTGATACTGTGACCAAGTGGGAAGCGCCAACAACAGTTGGAGAGATCCGGAGTTTTCTTGGACTCGCAGGATACTACCGGAGGTTTATTGAGAATTTCTCAAAGATTGCGAAGCCTATGACGGAGTTGTTGAAGAAGGATACCAAGTTCAAATGGACTGAGGAATGTGAGGCTAGTTTTCAAGAGTCGAAGAAACGTTTGGTTACCTCACCAGTGTTGATTTTGCCAGATCATACCAATGATTATGAGGTGTATTGTGACGCTTCACGTCGAGGACTTGGAGCAGTGCTTATGCAGGAAGGAAGAGTTGTTTCATATGCCTCACGACAGCTTAAGCCCCATGAGTTGAATTATGCTACGCATGATTTGGAGTTAGCGGCCGTAGTGCATGCATTGAAGACTTGGAGACATTTTCTGATTGGAAATCATTGCGAGGTGTACACGGACCACAAGAGTTTGAAGTATATTTTCACACAGAAGGAGTTGAATCTCAGACAAAGGAGATGGTTGGAGCTCATCAAGGATTATGATATGAAATTGCATTATCACCCCGGAAAGGCTAACGTAGTAGCTGACGCGTTGAGCCGTAAGAGCCACGTCAACACCCTAATGACGGGAGATTTACCAAGGGAGTTAGCCAAAAATCTTCGAGAGCTTTGTTTGGAAATAGTTCCGAGAGGCTATGTAGCAGCACTGGAGATTCAGTCTACGTTGATGGATAGGATCAGAGAAGCCCAAAAGACTGATAAGGAGATTGCCGAGATAAAGGAGAAAATGAGCAAAGGAAAATCTAAGGGATTTCGTGAGGATGAGCACGATACCTTATGGTTTGAAGATCGTGTTTATGTGCCAAATGATCCGAAGATCAGGAAGTTAATTTTACAAGAGGCCCATGATTCACCGTATTCGATTCACCCAGGAAATACCAAGATGTATTTGGATTTGAAGGATATTTTCTGGTGGACCGGAATGAAGATGGATATTGCGGAATATGTAGCAGTTTGTGATGTATGTCAGAGAGTAAAGGCAGAGCATCAGAAGCCAGCCGGATTGCTACAGCCATTACCGATACCCGAATGGAAGTGGGATAAGTTAGACATGGATTCTATTACAGGTTTGCCCAGAACACGTTCAGGCTATGACTCGATATGGGTTGTAGTCGATCGTTTGACAAAGGTAGCTCATTTCATTCCAGTGAAGACTACCTATACCAGTGCAAAGTTGGCAAAGATATACATGACTAGAATCGTTTGTCTGCATGGAGTTCCAAGGAGCATAGTATCAGATAGAGGAACCCAGTTTACCTCAAAGTTCTGGAATCAGTTGCATGAAACTGTTGGAAATATGCCCTAGAGGCAATAATAAATTGATTATTATATTTCCTTGTTCATGATAAACGTTTATTATCCATGCTAGAATTGTATTGATAGGAAACTCAGATACATGTGTGGATACATAGACAACACCATGTCCCTAGTTAGCCTCTAGTTGACTAGCTTGTTGATCAATAGATGGTTACGGTTTCCTGACCATGGACATTGGATGTCATTGATAACGGGATCACATCATTAGGAGAATGATGTGATGGACAAATACCCAATCCTAAGCCTAACACAAGATCATGTAGTTCGTATGCTAAAGCTTTTCTAATGTCAAGTATCATTTCCTTAGACCATGAGATTGTGCAACTCCCGGATACCGTAGGAGTGCTTTGGGTGTGCCAAACGTCACAACGTAACTAGGTGGCTATAAAGGTACACTACAGGTATTTCCGAAAGTGTCTGTTGGGTTGGCACGAATCGAGACTGGGATTTGTCACTCCGTGTAAACGAAGAGGTATCTCTGGGCCCACTCGGTAGGACATCATCATAATGTGCACAGTGTGATCAAGGAGTTGATCACGGGATGATGTGTTACGAAACGAGTAAAGAGACTTGCCGGTGACGAGATTGAACAAGGTATTGGGATACCGACGATCGAATCTCGGGCAAGTATCGTACCGCTAGACAAAGGGAATTGTATATGGGATTGATTAACTCCTTGACATCGTGGTTCATCCGATGAGATCATCATGGAACATGTGGGAGACAACATGGGTATCCAGATCCCGCTGTTGGTTATTGACCGGAGAGTCATCTCGGTCATGTCTGCATGTCTCCCGAACCCGTAGGGTCTACACACTTAAGGTTCGGTGACGCTAGGGTTATAGAGATATTAGTATGCGGTAACCCGAAAGTTGTTCGGAGTCCCGGATGAGATCCCGGACGTCACGAGGAGTTCCGGAATGGTCCGAAGGTAAAGATTTATATATGGGAAGTCTTGTTTTGGTCACCGGAAAAGTTTCACGCATTATCGGTATTGTACCGGGAGTGCCGAAAGGGGTCCGGGGGTCCACTAAGGGGGTCCACCTGCCCCGGGGGGCCACATGGGCTGTAGGGGTGTGCTCCTTGGCCTATATGGGCCAAGGGCACCAGCCCCAAGAGGCCCATGCGCCAAGAGATAAGGGAAAGGAAGAGTCCTAAAGGGGGAAGGCACCTCCTAGTTGCCTTGGGGAGGATGGACTCCTCCCTGGCCGCACCCTTCCTTGGAGGAAGGGCCAAGGCTGCGCCCCTCCCCTCTCCCTTGGACCTATATATAGTGGGGGGAAGGGAGGGCAGCCACACCTAAGCCCTGGCGCCTCCCTCTCCCTCCATGACACATCTCCCTCCTCCCGCAGCGCTTGGCGAAGCCCTGTTGGAGTCCCGCTACTTCCACCACCACACCGTCGTGCTGCTGGATCTCCATCAACCTCTCCTCCCCCCTTGCTGGATCAAGAAGGAGGAGACGTCGCTGCTCCGTACGTGTGTTGAACACGGAGGTGCCGTCCATTCGGCGCTAGGATCATCGGTGATTTGGATCACGACGAGTACGACTCCATCAACCCCGTTCTCTTGAACGCTTCCGCGCGCGATGTACAAGGGTATGTAGATCCACTCCTCCCTCGTTGCTAGATGAATATATAGATAGATCTTGGTGACACGTAGGAAAATTTTGAATTTATGCTACGTTCCCCAACAGAAACTTTGGGAAGCAGACTGGAGTTTAGCACAGCTTTCCACCCACAGACAGATGGACAGACTGAGAGGGTCAATCAGATTTTGGAGGATATGCTAAGAGCTTGTGCGCTAGATTACAGATATAGTTGGGACGAGAATTTGCCGTATGCAGAGTTCTCTTACAACAACATCTATCAATCCAGTTTGAAGATGGCCCCTTTCGAAGCCTTGTACGGAAGGAGGTGCAGGACCCCATTGTCCTGGGATGAAGTTGGAGACCGCCAGTTGTTTGGACCGGATCTGATAAAGGAATCTGAACAAAAAGTGAAATTAATTCACGACAGGATGAAGGTAGCTCAATCTAGGCAGAAGAGTTATGCCGATTCTAAATGCAAGGAGACAGTTTATGAAGTCGGAGACCGAGTTTACCTTCGAGTATCACCACTTCGAGGAGTAAAGCGCTTTGGAGTTAAGGGAAAATTAGCGCCACGTTTTGTAGGCCCATACAAAGTTTTGGAGCGTATGGGAGAAGTAGCCTACAAGTTGGAATTGCCCGAAGGATTGTCAGGAGTTCATGACGTGTTCCATGTATCCCAGTTGAAGAAGTGCCACGCAGAGATGGCTGGCATACCGCTGAGAGATACGATACCATTGGAAGCAATTCAGTTGGACAGTGATTTGACCTATGAGGAGAAACCAGTAAAGATTCTAGAGTATGCCAGTCGAGTCACCCGCAGCAAGGTTATCAAGTTTTGCAAGGTTCAGTGGAGCCACCACACGTAGGATGAAGGTACCTGGGAACGAGAGGAAGATTTGCTGAAGGACCACCCTCACCTATTTTCTAGCCAACCCGAAACTCGAGGGCGAGATTCATCTTAAGGGGGGTAGGTTTGTAACATCCCAAATTTTCAATTTTGAATGTTATACACTAGATCATCATTGCATATCATATTTATTGCATTTTGGTTGATCCTAGAAATTTCACGCAACTCAAGGACCCTCGGAGAGAGTTGGGGATTTCGTTATTTTCATATTTGAGTTGTCTCAAATTTTGAAAATAGGATCATTTGATTTTTTTTATTTTATCTTCAATTATTTCTATTACAAAAATCATGAGAGAGGGAATAAAATGACTTTCCCAAAATAAAGAAATATTGAGGATTTAATAAAAAAATCAAATAAGATTTTATTTGGTTTTATTTGCTATTTTATTTGAATTTAGGAAAAATGCGCGTTTTTCAAAATTGCATTTAGGCCCCAAATAAATGTTCATCCTGTGCGGCTTGATTTTAGAAGCCGGGGAAAATTTATTTCGGGATTTTTGGAGTCCGTTTAGTATTCCTTTTGTTTTTTTTCTGAGCCTAACTATTTAAAAAAATGCAACCGACCTACGGGCCGTGTCCGACCCGGACACTAGGCCCGTCCAGGCTTTATAAGCCGGGGAGCCCAGCCCGGGACCTCCCAAACCCTAGCGCCTAGCCCCCGCCGCCCTAGCACCGCCGCCGCCGCGCTGCGCCGCCCCGCCGCCGCGCTGCACCGCCGCCGACCGCCGCCGCCGCCGGAGCGCCACCGCCCGCCGGATCCGTCGCCGGAGTTGCCGGAGGTAGTTTTTTTTAGTCGCCGGTTTTTCCTAAAAAACCGTTCGGTTTTCCGACGGTTTTGCTTGTTTTTTAGTTTCGGTTTTTCTTTTAAATAGATCGGTTTTTCCGGTTTATTTAAATAGCGAGCATTCGTCCGTTCATTCATTTCAATGAACGTTCGTCGTTTTTCTTTTTTCTCAGATTAAATCCGCGATTTTTCTGATCGCGATCTCTGATCCGATTTTCGTTTTAGTCTAACTTTTCGCTCGTTTATCGGAATCAGGCGATTCAAGCGCCTGGAGTTTCATCTCGAAACCCTCTTTCCGTTTAACCAACTCAAACAAGTTTTTTCTATAGTAAAAATTGCCTTAGATCCAGAATAGTAAACAAAGCTTGTTTCTTTTCCCGTTTGTCTTTCGTTGCTTCGTTCGATTTGATTCTTTTTGCCAACCGAAGTTCTTAAGTTGAACTTTCTGGTTAGATCTCTTATTTGAGTTTTACCTGTGCATTAGTTGAGTACTTATTGTATGCTTGTTTGTTTGCGATAGAGTACCCGGAGTGCGCCGCTTGCTACTTCGAATCGCTAGGTTTCCCAGATCATCAGCAAGGCAAATAACACTTTGATCATGCTTTTCCACTACCCAGTTTTATTGCATTAGATCAATCCTCACACATTGCATGATTAGGACCTAATTAAATTGTGGGTTTGGGAAGTAGTTGAGGTAGTACCTATTACCTGTTTATTATCAAACCTTTGGGAGTTACTTCTACGTTTGCTTATTATGCCATGCTATGCTAGTAGACGTGGATTGGGTGAGTGTATCCATGATAGATGTGAGATTGTTAATTAATGGTTTACTTAAGGTGGCAACTTAAACACACATCTGGTGGATTGAGGTACCTGGTTATTCCAGGATTGCCTGTTTTCTTTATGGACCGCCACCAGGCTCAAAGGGATCATGAGATTATTCATGCTAGAAACTTTCGTGTGCAGCCACAAGCTATTATGGGCTCTAGCATAGTTGATTAAGTTGTTCGAACTCTTACAGTCGTTGACTAGCAGATGTAGGGGAAAGTAGGTGTAATGGTCTACCCGATCGTAAGGTGCTAGCGCTTCTGAAAGACTATGTCTCGGTCATCCGTCTTCTCAAACACCATGTAGTGCGAGAAACCAAACGGAGGCGATCGATTCTTGTGGGGAAAAGTGCACAAACCTCTGCAGAGTGTATAAACTAATCATGATTAGCCATGTCCCCGGTTATGGACATCTTGAGTATCTAGTACCTGGATTATCATGTGCATCTCAACATGTTACTCTAAAATTTATTTTGCTGGGTTTGTTTAATGATGATGCTTAATTGGGATTGAGAATGCTGTCAACCATTCTCAATGTTTAACAACTATCATGATAGTTAAATAAATTCATTCATTTGCAGTAGGGAAAAATTGGCTTTACACAAAACTGTAACCATAGAGATTTCCACCAGCCAAATATGCATATAGAATAGTTGTTTCATTCCATTACTCTCTATGTGTTACTTTGCCAGCATATTCCATGTGCTGACCCGTTTCGGGCTGCAACGTTAATGTTGCAGACTTTTGAGACGACGATTAAGGAGTTTTTAGGTCGTGGTTCTATACTCAGTAATGCCGTTGGAGTTGATGGACTCACTTATCTTCCAAGCCTTCCACCGTTATCCTTGTTAGATGGCCTTAAGCCATATCTATTGTAATAAGTTCTCTTTTGAGATATTTGATGTAATAAGTGTGTGATTGCTACTTTGCTATAAATCCTTCAAGTACGGTGTGGTGTCAGCATTACTGATCCAGGGATGACACCTGAGCACAGAGATTGGACCGTTTGAGGTCTGGTCGCTACACCACCTTTCCTTGTTAGAGTAAAGGATCATGCTAAAGCTTCAACTGTTGTTTGTAAAAGCAATACTAGAACTTATACACCTCCTGAGCAAGTTAAAGTAGAACCTAATATTGCTATTGTTAAAGATCTCTTGTCTGATAATATTGATGGGCATGTTATTCAGTTCGATGGTGAAACTGCTAGAATTGCTAAACCTTGTGCTAAAGATAAACATAGACCTGTGGTAGGCGTGCCTATTATTTCTGTTAAAATAGGAGATCATTGTTATCATGGCTTATGTGATATGGGTGCTAGTGCTAGTGTTATACCTTATGACTTGTATAAAGAAATCAAGCATGAAATTGCACCTGCTGAATTAGAAGATATTGATGTCACAATTAAACTTGCCAATAGAGATACTATTTCAGCGTTGGGAATTGTTAGAGATGTTGAAGTCTTGTGTGGGAAACTAAATATCCTGCTTATTTTCTTGTTCTTACTTCTCCACAAGATAGCTTTTGTCCCATTATATTTGGTAGACCCTTCTTGAACACTGTTAATGCTAGGATAGATTGCGAAAAGAATGTTGTTACTATTGGCTTGGATGATATGATTCATGAGTTTAATTTCTCTAAATTTAGTAAACAACATCGTGAGGAAGAATTACCTAGTAAGGATGAAATTATTGGTCTTGCTTCTATTGCCATACCTCCTAGTGATCCTTTAGAACACTATTTGCTAGACTATGAAAATGATATGTTCATGAATGAAAGAAGGGAAATAGATGAAGTATTCTTTAAACAGGAACCTATTCTGCAACACAACTTGCCTGTTGAAATTTTAGGGGATCCTCCTCCACCCAAGAGTGATCCTGCGTTTGACCTTAAACCGTTGCCTGATAATCTTAAATATGCTTATCTTGATGAAAAGAAGATATATCCTGTTATTATTAGTGCTAACCTTTCAGAGCATGAAGAAGAAAGATTATTGAAAACTCTGAGGAAGCATCGTGCTGCTATTGGATATACTCTTGATGATCTTAAGGGCATTAGTCCCACTCTATGTCAACATAAAATAAATTTGGAAGCAGATGCCAAACCAGTTCGTGATCCTCAACGACGTTTGAATCCTAAAATGAAAGAAGTGGTAAGAAAAGAAATACTCAAGCTTTTGGAGGCATGTATAATTTATCCCGTTGCTGATAGTCAGTGGGTAAGTCATGTCCATTGTGTCCCTAAGAAGGGAGGTATTACTGTTGATCCAAATGATAAAGATGAATTGATTCCACAAAGAATTATTACAGGTTATAGGATGGTAATTGATTTCCGTAAATTAAATAAGGCTACTAAGAAAGATCATTACCCCTTACCTTTTATTGATCAAATGCTAGAAAGATTATGCAAACATACACATTACTGCTTTCTAGATGGTTATTCTGGTTTCTCTCAAATACCTGTGTTGGCTAGAGATCAATCAAAGACTACTTTTACATGCCCTTTTGGTACTTTTGCTTATAGACATATGCCTTTTGGTCTATGTAATGCACCTGCTACCTTTCAAAGATGCATGATGGCTATATTCTCTGACTTTTGTGAAAAGATTTGTGAGGTTTTCATGGACGATTTTTCCGTCTATGGTTCCTCTTTTGATAATTGCTTGAGCAATCTTGATCGAGTTTTGCAGAGATGTGAAGAAACTAATCTTGTCTTGAATTGGGAAAAGTGCCACTTTATGGTTAATGAAGGTATTGTCTTGGGGCATAAAGTTTCTGAAAGAGGTATTGAAGTTGATAAAGCCAAGGTCGATGCTATTGAAAAGATGCCATGTCCCAAGGGCATCAAAGGTATAAGAAGTTTCCTTGGTCACGCCGGATTTTATAGGAGGTTCATTAAGGACTTCTCAAAAATTTCTCAGCCTCTGACTAATTTATTGCAAAAAGATATACCATTTGTCTTTGATGATGATTGTGTAGAAGCATTTGAAATACTTAAGAAAGCATTAGTCTCTGCACCAGTTGTTCAGCCACCTGATTGGAATTTACCCTTTGAAATTATGTGTGATGCTAGTGAGTATGTTGTAGGTGCTGTTCTAGGGCAAAGAGTTGATAAGAAATTAAATGTTATTCATTATGCTAGTAAGACTCTAGACAATGCTCAAAGAAATTATGCTACTACTGAAAAAGAGTTTTTATCAGTTGTATTTGCTTGTGATAAGTTCAGACCTTATATTGTTGATTCTAAAGTAACTATTCACACTGATCATGCAGCTATTAAATACCTTATGGAAAAGAAAGATGCTAAACCTAGACTTATTAGATGGGTTCTCTTGCTACAAGAATTTGATTTGCATATTGTTGATAGAAAGGGAGCTGAGAACCCCGTTGCACACAACTTGTCTAGGTTAGAGAATGTTCTTGATGACCCACTACCTATTAATGGTAGCTTTCTTGATGAACAATTAAATGTTATAAGTACTTCTCGTAGTACTCCATGGTATGCTGATTACGCTAATTATATTGTTGCTAAGTTTATACCACGTAGCTTCACATACCAGCAAAAGAAAAAAAAATTCTATGACTTGAGACATTACTTTTGGGATGGCCCACATCTTTATAAAGAAGGAGTAGATGGTGTTATTAGACGTTGTGTACCTGAGCATGAACATGAACAGATCCTACGCAAGTGTCATTCCGAGGCTTATGGAGGACACAATGCTGGAGATAGAACTGCACATAAGGTATTGAAATCTAGTTTTTATTGTCCTACTCTCTTCAAGGATGCCCATAAGTTTGTCTTGTCTTGTGATGAATGTCAAAGAATTGGTAATATTACTAGACGTCAAGAAATGCCTATGAATTATTCTCTTGTTATTGAACCATTTGATGTTTGGGGCTTTGATTATATGGGACCTTTTCCTGCCTCTAATGGATACACACATATTTTAGTTGCCGTTGATTACGTTACTAAGTGGGTAGAAGCTATTCCAACTAGTAGTGCTGATCATAACACTTCTATTAAAATGCTTAAGGGAGTTATTTTTCTGAGGTTTGGAATCCCTAGATATTTAATGACTGATGGTGGTTCACACTTTATTCATGGTGCTTTCCGTAAAATGCTTGCTAAGTATGATGTTAATCATAGAATTGCATCTCCTTATCACCCACAGTCTAGTGGTCAAGTAGAATTGAGCAATAGAGAGCTCAAATTAATTTTTCAAAAGACAGTTAATAGGTCTAGAAAGAATTGGTCTAAGAAACTTGATGATGCATTATGGGCTTATAGAACTGCATATAAAAATCCTATGGGTATGTCTCCGTATAAAATGGTTTATGGAAAAGCATGCCACTTACCTCTCGAACTAGAACATAAGGCATATTGGGCTATTAAAGAGCTCAACTATGATTTCAAACTTGCCGGTGAAAAGAGGTTATTTGATATTAGCTGACTTGATGAATGGAGAACCCAAGCTTATGAAAATGCCAAGTTGTTTAGAGAAAAAGTTAAAAGATGGCATGACAAAAGGATACAAAAGCATGAGTTTAATGTAGGTGATTATGTATTGCTATACAACTCTCATTTAAGATTTTTTGCAGGAAAACTTCTCTCTAAATGGGAAGGCCCCTATGTTATCGAAGAGGTCTATCGTTCCGGTGCCATAAAAATCAACAACTTCGAGGGCACAAATCCGAAGGTGGTTAACGGTCAAAGAATCAAACATTCTATCTCAGGTAATCCCATAAATGTTGAAACCAATATTATTGAAACCGTAACCCCGGAGGAATACATAAGGGACACCTTCCCGACCGTTTCAGACTCCGAAAAGGAATAGGTATGTGGTACAGTAAGTAAACCGACTCCAAAACAATTTTTAAGGCAATATTTCTCCGTTTTGGAATATTTAGAAAAATAGAAAAATAAGTAGCAGTCCGAGAAGGACACGAGGGCCCCACGAGGGTGGTGGGCGCGCCCTACCCCTCTGGGCACGCCCCCCTACCTCGTGAGCACCTCGTGTGCTTTCCGGACTCCGTTTTCTTGCACGTTACATATTTTGGTCGGTAAAAATTCATTATATAACCTCCCGAAGGTTTTGACTCCCGTATCACGCAAATCTCCTCTGTTCTTGTTTCGAGTTGTTTTTCTGACAAATCTAGGTTATCATGACGGCCCCAAGTGCCTCCAAGGACAAGTTCTTTGAGAAGGTCATCAACCCTTACCTCGCGGAGGTGCTGCGACACCCTCAAACCATTGAGTTGTGTGATGGGTTGCTGCACATCCGCGATGAAGAGGGACCAAAGGGGACCGGAAGCATGGAGATGAGGCTCGAAGCAGTGGAGCAACAAGTTTTCAAGTGCCAAAGGATGGTGGAACATGGACTCAACGCTAACCACATGATGATCGCGGAGTTCACTAGCAACCACAAGTTAGATGCTGACAACATCGGGGAGACTATCTTCAAGCTTCATGAGAAGATCGAGCACCTCCAAGCCCAAATCTATGACCTGCAAAACCAAAACTGTGAGTATGAATATAGATTCAAAAGGATGAGTTTGGCTACAGATTTGAGGATCCCGGAGACTCGATCATCTTTCTATGATGGAGAACCTATGCCTAGGAAGATGGATGCAAGGCCCGCATCATCTACAACACCTCCACCTTCTTCACCGACAAAGGAGATATAATCACATGGGTATGGGCACTCCCCTTGGCAACTGCCAAGCTTGGGGGAGGTGCCCCGGTATCGTATCACAATCACAACTCCTATCTTTACCGTTTTTCTTAGTTCGATCCTAATAGTAGTATCTTGATCTAGTAGAATAAAGTTTATGGCATGATCTAGTTTTGAGTTTTGCTTTATGATCTTTATTTGTAATCGAGTACGTGAGCTATATATAATAAAGATTAGTGTTGAGTCAAGGGCTTGATTATTTTTCCATGATCTTGGGTGAATAAAAGAAAGAAGAAAAGAATAAAAACAAATAAAAAGTTCATATTGATCTTATTGAGAGTAATGACTTCACATAGAAAGAGTATGATGATTATAAGTTGTTGGGAGTTGGCAGACATAGCTTTGGTCATTGTTGCAATTAATAGGAAGTAATAAGGAAAGAGAGGTTTTCACATATAGATATATTATCATTGACATCTTTTATGATTGGGAGCACTCATTAAAATATGACATGCTAAAGGGTTGATGTTGGACAAGGAAGACAACGTAATGAGTTATGTCTTTCTTATATCCGAGATAAAGTATGTTGTCATGGATCCTCTAACTTGTTGAGCTTGCCTTTCCCCCTCATGCTAGCCAAATTCTCAACACCAAGTAGAAATACTACTTGTGCTTCCAAATACCCTTAAACCAGTTTTGCCATGAGAGTCCACCATATCTACCTATGGATTGAGTAAGATCCTTAAAGTAAGTTGTCATCAGTGCAAAGCAATAAAAATTGCTCTAAATATGTATGATTGATTGGTGTGGGAGAAATAAGCTTTATACAATCTTGTGATGTGGAAGTAATAAAAGCGACAGACTGCATAATAAAGGTTCATATCACAAGGGGCAATATAAAGTGACGTTCTTTCGCATTGAGATTTTGTGCATCCAACCATAAAAGCGCATGGCAACCTCTGCTTCCCTCTGCGAAGGGCCTATCTTTTATTATTATCTTCTACCTTATGCAAGAGTCACGGTGATCTTCACCTTTCCTTTTTCATTTTATCCTTTGGCAAGCTCAGCATGTTGGAAAGAACATGATATATATATCTAATTGGATATAGGGGAGCATGAATTATTATTGTTGACATTACCCTTGAGGTAAAAGGTTGTGGGGCAAAACTATAAGCCCCTATCTTTCTCTGTGTCCGATTAAAACTTCATAACCACAAGTATTGCGTGAGTGTTAGCAATTATGAAGGACTAAATGATAGTTGAGTATGTGGACTTGCTTTTTAGCTCTGACATAGACTCTTTCCGATGTTATGATAAATTGCAATTGCTTCAATGACTGAGATTATAGTTTGTCGGAGCCCAATAAGGTTTATGATTTATACTTTTGCATTGTGAATAGATCATCACTTGAACATAAGTAATCATATGACAAAATCTATATATGTTGCTGTTATGAGAATAATCATGATGACTTCATGCCCGTATTTTATTTTTATCGACGCCTCTACCTCTAAACATGAGGACATATTTATTGTTATCGGCTTTTCGCTTGAGGACAAGCGAGGTCTAAGCTTGGGGGAGTTGATACGTCCATTTTGCATCATGCTTTTATATCGATATTTATTGCATTATGGACTGTTATTTCACTTTATGTCACAATACTTATGGCTATTCTCTCTTATTTTACAAGGTTTACATAAGGAGGGAGAATGCCGGCAGCTAGAATTCTGGGCTGGAAAAGGAGCAAATATTAGAGACCTATTCTGTGCAACTCCAAAAGTCCTGAAACTCCACGGAACGTCTTAAAATAAATAAAGAAAAATCCTCGCCAAAGATGAAGGCCAGGGGGCCCACACCCTGCTCACGAGGGTGGGGGGCGCGCCCCCGTCCTATGGCGCGCCCCCTACCTCGTGGGCCCCCTGATGGGTCTCCGACGTCCATCTTCTGCTATATGAAGTCTTTCGATGAGAAAAAAATCAGAAGGAACTTCTCGGGACGAGACTCCGCCGCCATGAGGCGGAACCAATCTAGAGCTCCGGCAGAGCTGTTCTGCCGGGGATACTTCCCTCCGGGAGGGGGAAATCATCACCATCGTCATCACCAACACTCCTCTCACCGGGAGAGGGCAATCTCCATCAACATCTTCACCAGCACCATCTCATCTCCAAACCCTAGTTCATCTCTTGTATCCAGTTCTTGTCTCAAAGTCCGGGATTGGTGCTAGTAGGTTGCTAGTAGTGTCGATTACTCCTTGTAGTTGATGCTAGTTGGTTTATTTGGTGGAAGATCATATGTTCAGATCCTATATGCATATTATTACCCCTCTGATTATGAACATGAATATGCTTTGTGAGTAATTACGTTTGTTCCGGAGGACAAGGGAGAAGTCTTGCTATTAGTAGTCATGTGAATTTGGTATTCGTTTGATATTTTGATAAGATGTATGTTGTCTAGCCTCTAGTGGTGTTATGTGAACGTCGACTACATAACACTTCACCATTATTTGGGCCTAGAGGAAGGCATTGGGAAGTAATAAGTAGATGATGGGTTGCTAGAGTGACAGAAGCTTAAACCCTAGTTTATGCGTTGCTTCGTAAGGGGCTGATTTGGATCCATATGTTTCATGCTATGGTTAGGTTTACCTTAATACTTTTGTTGTAGTTGCGGATGCTTGCAATATAGGTTAATCATAAGTGGGACGCTTGTTCAAGTAAGAACATCACCCAAGCACCGGTCCGCCCACATATCAAATTATCAAAGTATCGAACGCGAATCATATGAACGTGATGAAAACTAGCTTGACGATATTCCCATATGTCCTTGGGAGCGCTTTTCCTTATATAAGAGTTTGTTCCGGCTCGTCCTTTGCTACAAAAAGGATTGGGCCACCTTGCTGCACTTTATTTACTTTTGTTACTTGTTGCTCGTTACAATTTATCTTATCACAAAACTATCTGTTACCACTTATTTCAGTACTTGCAGATAATACCTTGCTGAAAACCGTTTATCATTTCCTTCTGCTCCTCGTTGGGTTCGACACTCTTACTTATCGAAAGGACTACGATAGATCCCCTATACTTGTGGGTCATCACCCCTCGCCCCGTGACCCGCCACCCCATCCTTCCTTCGCCTGCCTCGCCGGAGTCGCCACCTGAGATGACGACCATGCTTCTGTAAGCGCCACTACCTCCCATGTGTCCTCCTCTCTTCTTTCATGTTTTTTTGTTTGTTCGGTTCAACCAGAGAACAGTTTTTAGTTAGATCGAACAGTTATTACTTTACCATCGTCAGATCCAAAATCTAAGGTCTAGATTAGATCTGTTTTTGTTTTTAGGCCAAAGCATTTTTCTTCTAAATAGCGGTCATTCGCTAGATTTGCTCCGCAGAGAACAGTTTCTATCCATTAGTATTGCGACACGTGTCCAGGGACCCAATTGCGGATAGAAGTTTCATAGATTAGTCCCTGGATTTTTCAGAACAGCCCCTAAACTTCAAAACCCTCCAACTTTTTATCCATAACTCCGATTTAGGTGTTTCTTTTTGCAGAATACTCCTTGTGACACATACTTTCCAACAAAAAGTGGATTTTGGAGATTGAGCAAATCAAATTTATTCAACTTCAAATCTAGTTCAAACCTTCGTTCGATCGTAACTTTTGAATTGGAGCTTAGTTTTTTATGAAACCAATGCCAAATTGTTCATCATGATTCCATCTATCTAGTGATCCTATCAAGTTAAATTTTTATCACTTTCAATTTCAGATTTGACCAGATTCAAACTTCAACTTTGTTAGGACATAACTTTCAATCTATGACTCTATATGATTTGATTCTTTTTGGAAATTGAACCCCTAGATCCCTACTATCCTCTAGAACCATGACCACATGATTTTTGTACAATTAAAATGTATTTGTCCAGAAAGCTTCATTTGGTTCTTTTGAGTTCATGAGTCTTTTACTTGTTTTTTTTGAGTGATTGCTTATGTGTGATTATATATGTTGATTATATATACTTTCTCAGAGTGTCGAATAGTTTTATGAAGTTTACGAAAGCGTTGTTATCTTCACCAACTAATACCAGGCAAGTTCACTTTGACCATGTTTTTCATACCTATGTTTTATTTGCATGTAGTAGCACCTTTTCAACAATCCCTCCAGTAGTGTTATGAATCTTGTAGTTGAGTATAATGCATGAGGTAGGAACCCATCTACCTGTTACCAAGCCCGGGACGTTATATAGTTTTAATGCTACGCTATAGTAGACGGGTTTGGTATGAGTACATGAGAGTGGTGTGAAGAAGGAGGACTCTACGTTAACGGCGACAACTTCATGATGGCATCGGCAAGAACTGCATCTTCAGGACTCCAAGACCTCAAGATTTCGAGACTCAAGACAAGAATTCAATACACACTACTGGGTGAAGGACGGTTGACGGGTACCCTGGAGGAACCAGTGGATGGCCGGGATGCATGGAGAAGCGCCATGACATCTTGCGGAAAGCTTCACCCAGACTCAAAGAGACGGAAGAATACTTCATGCCCGGAAGCTTACCTGTGCAACCTCAAGTCACTGTGGGCTCTGGCTTGGTTGACCTTAGTGGTGACTCTGGCTGGGACGGTGCTAGCAGATGTAGAACTATGGTAGGATTGGATGAACACCGAACAGTGGTCAGGGGAACTATTCGGAAGACCATGTTTCGGTCGTCTTGTTCTCAAACACCGTGAAGTGCGAGAACGGAAAAAGAGGGATCGAATCTTGCAGGTAAAGTGTACAAACCTCTCCAGAGGGTTAAAACCTAATCGATTAGCCGTGTCCCCGATTACGGACAACTTGAGCCTCTGGACTTGGATCTATCTCGGAACTCTCAACACCGGACTGATAATTTAATTGTGGGCAACTTATGATGATTTGGGCTATGAGACATCGGTTGGCGGAACCATGTCATGATAGAAAACTCTTACTATAGACTCCTTATATTACTTTGTTGTAGGGAAAACAAAACCAGCTTTTATGCAAAACAAAACTCATACAAAGAGCCACAAAGCCATATTGCATATAGTATAGTTTATCATTTATTTTCTCTTATTGTGATCTTGTCGGTACATTCAATGTACTGACCTACACGGCCGCAATGTATCATGTTGCAGATATTTCTTCGACGAGTAAGAGTTACGATACAGGGTTACGGTCTACACTCAACTTGCCAATGGCGTTGATGGGACTCCACACCCGTTGATTGTTTCCGCTGAGATTTATAAGGTATATATCAGTTTTACGTTAATTATACATGTGATTGCACTCTGATATATACATTCATGTACTGTGTGTGCCAGCATACTGATCCAGGGATGGCACCGATACACAGAGGCTTGACCGTCTGAGGTCGGGTCGCTACATTATTTGATATTAACTCACTTGATGAATGGAGAACCCAAGCCTACGAAAATGCCAAAATTTTTAAATAAAAAGTTAAAAGGTGGCGTGATAAAAGAATACAAAAGCGTGAGTTTAATGTAGGTGATTATGTATTGCTATACAACTCTCGTTTAAGATTTTTTGCAGGAAAGCTTCTCTCTAAATGGGAAGGTCCCTACGTTATCGAGGAGGTCTACCATTCCGGTGCCATAAAAATCAACAACTTCGAAGGCACAAATCCGAAGGTGGTAAATGGTCAAAGAATCAAACATTATATCTCAGGTAATCCCATAAATGTTGAAACCAATATTATTGAAATCATAACCCCAGAGGAGTACATAAGGGACACTTTCCGGAACATTTCAGACTCCTAAAAGGAATAGGTATGTGGTACGGTAAGTAAACCGACTCCAAAACAGTTTTTAAGGCAGTATTTCTCCGTTTTGGAATATTTAGAAAAATAGAAAAATAAGCAGCAGTCCGGAAAGGACACGAGGGCTCCACGAGGGTGGAGGGCGCGCCCCCTACCTCGTGGGCACCTCGTGTGCTCTCCGGACTTCGTTTTCTTACATGACACGTATTTTGGTCGCTAAAAATTCATTATATAACCTCTTGGGGGTTTTGACTCCCGTATCATGCAAAAATCTCCTGTTTGTGTTTCGAGCTATTACTGCTGCAGATTAGAGTAGGATGTCTTCGCAAGAGTCAGTCGGGGAGAGCCGGGTGTCTCATCCGACACCGGGATCAATGACAAACAATCATGTAGACCCCTTTGGGCCAGCAACGCAGGAAGAGATGGAGGCTGATTTGATGAGGATAGATGCCATGGATGATCAAGAAGTCACTTCCCGCCTCGAAGCTGGATTCACAATGGGAGAACTGCAGAGCTCAGCTATTCCAAACTCGGTTATCCCTTTCAATGTTAGATTTCTTTCTTATGAGAATATGAAAAAGAGTGTCACTGGTTCTCCCACAGCTATGCTTGTAACGCCCTGAGACCGTTGCATCAGGCGTCTTCCAGTTATTCGCTATTGTTGCCATATCATGTGCTTGCGTGTCGCATCTTGCCATGTCATCTTGTGCTTTTGCATCCATCATGTTCATGCGTGCTTGCTCGCTTGTGATGTTTGTTTTATTTTATTTTGCATCATGCATCTTCTCCATACCATTGTTGTGTTTGTTTACTTTAGTTGCTCATGTGCATTGCAACTTCTTTTCTTCTCTTGTTCCTTCCATCAACCCGATGCTCACTCCCAACTTGGTCTCACCCAAGTTTCAAATCCCCATGCCACTTCCTTCTTTCCCTTTTCTCTATTTATTTGAGCTGCAAATAGAATTGCTCAAATAAATGTTCATATTTTGCCCATAAATCATATTTATTATGTAGGGTCATCCTATTAAATTTAAGCCCATTTGGATTCAGTTTGGTTAGGTTATAAATTCATGCAAGTTTGAATTAAATTCGAACATGTTTAAATTTATAGTCTGTAAAAATTCCCAAACTAATTTGATTAAATCGGGCATAGTTCATGGTTTCCAGAAATATGTCCCTCCATCCCTCCTTCAACCCCAAACCCTCTCTTTCTTTTCCTCTCGTTATTTTCTTTTCTATTAAAGAAATATGAGGGAGGGAGAAAGAGCCCAGCTGGCTGGCCCAGCTGCAACCCAGCCAAGCCACCGCAGCCCACCTGGCCTGACTCTGTTCACGGGCACCTGCCCCGTTGCATTGCCGTCTCTATTCCAGAGACAGAGCGCTCGCGCTCGCGCCGTGAGCTTCACAGACACCGAGGTCGCGCCGTCTTCTCCCCTCCCTTTTAAGCCAGCAACCACGCCCTAGGGTTTCCCCTTCTCCCTCCCGTTTTCCTCCGCCGCTGCCAGCCAGGAGGGCAGCTCCTTCCCGCTCCATCTCCTCCCTGCAGCCACCATGGCCGGCCCAAGCAAGAGCTCATCACCCGAGTAGGAGCATCGTCGGCATCCCCACCATCGACCCAGAGCACCTCAGCGCCTCCCCGAGTCTGTCCTTATGCCGATCCGAGCCCGAGGACGCCTTCCCCGACGTCCTCTTCGTCCTCTACTTCGCCTTCTTCATGGACAACAAGTCCACCGGAGTTTCTCGCCTCCTATCCGCCGATATTCTGCGTCCCCGGCCGCATCCTCATGTCACAGGGATACTAGGTATACCCAACTCCAATCCTGCTCTTTTCGATCGCGATTCAATCGCCGAGTCGTCGCTAGATCCATGCCATCATCGTGTTCTCGGTGCTCCGACGAGTTCTAAATTTTGTTGGCTAGTTGCAGTAGTCGCTGTGGTTCCTCGCGCTCCGCCCCCGCTCTGAATCCTCTCTAGCACACGCCGCCTTGTCGTGCCACTCCCTGCTCAACCCGACCTCGCGACCGCTAATGGCAGCTTCCGATTGCCTCGCGTCGCCATCGCCTGAGCCATGCTCGTGCTTGAACTGGTCCTGCTGCTTGCGGCTTGCCCTGCTTCTCCTTGCCGCACGTCCCCTGCAGACACGCCACCCGAACTTTGCTGCACCCGCCTTGCCGCCTGCGCATCCACCTTCCAAACCCGCACCCCCGCCGGTGTTTTGCTGCACTGACAGCCGCTGCTTTGCTTGCCGTCGTCGCCGGCAAGTTGCTGTGCGTTCATGACATTTCCAAGACCAAGCCTCTGCTTGCCTCACCTTTGCATGCATCCTCACATGCACTCCCCGCAAGCGTCCGCCTTGCCATGCCTCCTGCACGACACATGCCCACGCTCCTGCACACTGCCACTACCTCGCCATGCCTCGCTGCCGTGGCTGAGACGAGGTCCTACCTGAGCTTGTTCTCGAGCCCTTTCTCATGCTGTTGCGTCGCCGCTCGCGCAACCTCACTCAAGCAGTTTTCCGCACGCCCGCCGCTGTCCTGTAGCATCGATGCTCGCTGTTTTGCTCACTTGCGTCGCCAGCGAGCATCATCATGAGCCATGGCTCCAAAAGCTCGACCTTCGGCTGTTGGCTCAAGTAACCTGGCGTCCTTATTTGTTTCACAATCATGTTCACAATCCAGTTGGCTAGCACATATGGCTTTCACATAAGAGGTCTTGGGTTCGAGCCCCAAACGCCCCAATTTTTGCCCTCTTTTCCATTTGTTTTGCACAGAGCCACTTGGGGCCGAATCCTCATCTGGGCCGTTGCACCTTGTTGCTTCGGGCCCGTGCATGGTTTTTCCAGCCTGTGGATTTGTTTAATATCCCGTGCATGCATATTTACAGCAAATGCCATTATTTTGCAATGCCTATAACTAAATAACTGTGCATTGCATGTAAAAACTTTATATATGTAAAATGTCTAGAATTTCATCTAGTTTCATAATCTCCAACTTTCATCCATGTTTAAAAGGCTGTTTGTGCAATTTTGTTCATATGCCATGCTAAAATGCTTTAATTCATAACTATTTAACCGTAGCTCAGTTTGTAACAGACTTTATATGTAAATGGGGTAGAAAAAATCCTACTTTAAGATGGTGGCATCACTTTGCATGTTTAACAACTCTAAAATTGTGTTTAGGGCAGAACATTACCAAACCTAATATATGCATATGGGGATTTACCGGAATTGTTGTTCGTTACTTCCGGCCTCATTTAAACTTGACTAGATAGGTAGTTTTACTTTGCTTCACCCTCTTGCCATGTTTAACAACATTTAATATTTTTGGATACATAAACAAGATCGAAGTAAATAACTTGTCGTGGTGTTTCATCAATAGGCAACTTGTTGCATATTGAGCTCCACTTAATTTGTAGGGTTGCTTGTAACTTTGCCATGCCATGCTTCATTAAACCGGACATGCATCATACTTGATTGTGCATCATGACATGATTATGTGATGGTTGTTTACCATGATTGTTTGCTTCTTTCCGGTGTTGCTTCTTCGGGTTGGTTCCGATAACGTCGTGTTGTGAGAATTTATTCGACTATGTTCGTTTATCTTCTTCATGGACTCGTTCTTCTTCCTTGCGGGATTTCAGGCAAGATGACCATACCCTCGAGATCACTTCTATCTTTGCTTGCTAGTTGCTCGCTCTTTTGCTATGCCTATGCTGCGATACCTACCACTTGCTTATCATGCCTCCTATATTGTTGAGCCAAGCCTCTAACCCACCTTGTCCTAGCAAACCGTTGTTTGGCTATGTTACCGCTTTGCTCAGCCCCTCTTATATCGTTGTTAGTTGCAGGTGAAGATTGGAGTTTGTGCCATGTTGGAACATGGATATTTTGTTGGGATATCACAATATCTCTTATTTAATTAATGCATCTATATACTTGGTAAAGGGTGGAAGGCTCGGCCTTATTCCTGGTGTTTTATTCCACTCTTGCCGCCCTAGTTTCCGTCATATCGGTGTTATGTTCCCGGATTTTGCATTCCTTACACGGTTGGGTTATAATGGGAACCCCTTGACAGTTTGCTTTGAATAAAACTCCTCCAGCAATGCCCAACATTGGTTTTACCATTCGCCACCTAGCCTCTTTTTCCCTTGGGAGTCGCGCTCCCGAGGGTCATCATTATTTTAAACCCCCGGGCCAGTGCTCCTCTGAGTGTTGGTCCAAACTAGAGCCCTGTGCAGCGCCCCCTCAGGGAAACTCGAGGTTTGGTTTTAGTTGTATGGAGCACTCATCTGAGTGTGCCCTGAGAACAAGATATGTGCAGCTCCTATCGGGATTTGTCGGCACATTCGGGCGGTGTTGCTGGACTTGTTTTATCATTGTCGAGGATGTCTTGTAACCGGGATGCCGAGTCTGATTGGATTGTCTTGGGAGCAGGAATATCCTTCGTTGACTATGAGAGCTTGTGATGGGCTAAGTTGGGACACCCCTGCAGGGATTTGAACTTCTGAAAGCCGTGCCCGTGGTTATGGGAAGATGGGAATTTTTTAATGTCCGGTTGTAGAGAACTTGAAACTTAACTTAATTAAAATGCATCAACCACGTTTGTAACCATGATGGTCTCTTTCCGTCGGAGTCCGGGAAGCGAACATGGTGCTGGAGTTATGCTTGACGTAGGTTGTCCTAGGATCACTTCTTGATCATAGTTGTTCGACCGTGCTTTTTCCTTCTCTTCTCGCTCTCATTTGCGTATGTTAGCCACCATATATGCTAGTTGCTTGCTGCAGCTCCACCTCATACCTTTTACCCTACCTATAAGCTTAAATAGCCTTGATCGCGATGGTGTGAGATTGCTGAGCCCCCGTGACTCACAGATACTTCCAAAACCAGTTTGCAGGTGCCGATGTTACCGAGCAGGTGACAAAACCAAGCTCAAGGAGGAGCTCGATGAAGATCTTATCCTTTGTGTTGTTTCATTCTAGTTGATTAGTAGTGGAGCCCACTTGGGGTCGATCGGGGATATGTGTAGCTTTTGGGGTAGTCTTCTTTTATTTTGGTTCCGTAGTCGGACCTTGATTGTATCTGGATGATGTAATGCTTTATTCATGTAATTGTGTGAAGTGGCGATTGTAAGCCAACTATGTACCTCTTTCCCTTATGTATTACATGGGTTGTGTGAAGATTACCTCACTTGCGACATTGCTTTCAATGCGGTTATGCCTCTAAGTCGTGCTTCGACACGTGGAAGATATAGCCGCATCGAGGGTGTTACATGTTGGTATCAGAGCCTTCCCCGACCTTAGGAGCCCCCTGCTTGATCGAATCGCTGGTGTTGTTGAGTCTAGAAAAATGTTTTGAGTCATTTAGGATTATATATATCGGAGAGTTAGGAATTCTTTTTACTCCTCAGTCCTTTCGTCGCTCTGGTGAGGCCTCCTGACGTTGAGTTTTGACTCTTCTCTTGTCAAATTTCACTAAATTTTTTAGGATCACGCGGGTATCTTGGAATCGTTCCGATGGTTTTGTGACGAGAACATTGTTCTTGGTGCCTCCTGTCATTTAGGGGTTGTGGCAGTGTCCCGGGGAGTTGAGCTCCAAGGTGTTGTCGTCACAATTTTATCGTTGTAGTTCTGGAATACCTGATTTTTATTTGCCGACATCGAAAATCTCTTTTATGCAGTTGTTGGTGAGAAAACCTCGACGCCACCCAGTACTGGGGCGGGAGTTCGGGAGTATTGCCATAACTCGTATAATGGATGCTTTTCGAAGGTTGAGGTAAACGATTTCCGAAGGTTTCTTGGTTATGTGTTGAAGGATGGATACAACTGGATGTAGGATTTGTTAGTTTTGGGTGAGATATTATGCTTCCCCTGTATCCCCAACACCTGATTGCATAACCAGAATGTTTTGGGAGTTTATAAGTGGGAATGCAAGTAGCTCTTAGGATATCTTTCCGACAGATGTATGATATGAAATTGGGGTTCAACGTCTAGTGGTCCGCCTATCCACGGTTGGTTTTAAAGTGGTCACGTTGTGTCTTAAAGAGTCCTTGGCTATGCTGACTCGGGGACGCTTCGTATGTCATGTGCACTGCCTTGTACATGATGGTGTTGTACGATCGAGCCTGTGTAGGCCCCACCACGAAAACTTCGGATGAAATCTCTATCATATGTTTGTTCCGGCTTATTCTGCAAGCCAATCCTTTGTTTTGCTTTTGAGTTGTGGTATTCGAGTTGCTTCAATGTCAAATGTTGATTCCATACCTTTCCTAAGCGGTGTTCTCATATTTCTATGTGAATACCAATCCTTCATGATCATCGAGATTGTCATGTCAATCCTTTTCAACCGGCGTGTTTCTCTTCAAGTGGACCCGATCATTTCAACATCCACAAGATCCAATCTTAGTTTTCGTTAACGGTGTTTGTTTCATCCGTCTCCAAGTTGCCTTTGTTTTCCCACCCTCCCTCCCTTGTTTTTTTCTTCGAGGACTCATATATCTTAATAAAGTATCCATTTTATTCATGTTAAGACTCTTCATTCTTGTCTTTGAATGTTCTTATCCGGTGATTCTCATGAAGATACTAACGGAGCCTCAAGTTCATCATTATTCATTCTTTTTTTTCTCCAGTGGATTCAATTCTAGCTTTGTCGATCATATCATTTCCTCGTTTCAAATGCTTTCTTATGCCGGTGCACTTCTAAATTATTCACCTCTCGTTTTCCATTTGTTCCGTTGTACTGAAGATATCTCGGAAGATTAGTGCTTCTATTCTTGATCAATCCAAGCTATTTTCGAGGTCTTACCTTATTCAAGCCATTTAATTCAACTGGTGCATTCTCTCTTTTAAATCGTTCTATGGTGTTTCTTTTGAGTGGGCCCTAACCCACAGGTCTTTTCCAGGATTTTACCCGACTCTTCTATTTTCCCGGAGCTATCCTAAATTCTTTTTAAAGTTTGACGTAAGAATGAGTTGTCATCAGTCAAATGCCTTCTCCAAGATCATTTTCAATTTCTTTTCATTGTTGGCTCTACCTCTTCGCTTTTCATTCTCCCGGAGTATCTCAACAATTCTTGGTGGTGTTCCTCGTCGTCATTCTCGGACTTTGAAGACCAAAGAAGAGTTTCTCCTCAATCTGCTCCATTCTCTTCAAGATTCGTGGTTCTAGTTCGAGGCCATCCTCTCATAATTGTTTTGATTGTGAGAATTCCTTTCACCTATCTGGAGTCCATCGATTCAGGTTTATTCATTCTCAGCTTTCAGTTATCATTCCCCGATCTTACCGGTGCATCGTTCAAGTGATCTCTAATCGGTCCGTGATCTATTCGTTTCACTTGTATCTAAATTCTCTCAAGCATCTTCGTTCATTTG
Organism: Triticum dicoccoides; assembly: GCF_002162155.2. NCBI lineage: Eukaryota > Viridiplantae > Streptophyta > Magnoliopsida > Poales > Poaceae > Triticum > Triticum dicoccoides. The sequence goes on from NC_041390.1 coordinate 580,008,598, forward strand.
AAAATTTTACCCGGTGTTTCCTTATCTTTCCTTCGTTCATTTTCAATTCTTACGGTGGTTCTTCCAAGATTTTTCTTCCTTTGTTTATCATATCAATGCATTCGTGCTTTCCGAATTCTATCGGTGGTTCGTTGAAGACCATCTTAAGTTTGCGCCATATCTATCTTAATCCTTTCTACGGAAATAAGTAGTGTGCAAAATCCGTTGCTTGTCATCAATTTAAATTGGTGAAGGATAAGCATAATGCAATTCTTATTCTTGTTTCATAAAGTAAATTCAATTTCTTCTTTCCGGAGTGGTTCATCATGTCACATTCTCGGTCCGAGACGCTTTATCTTTTCTTTCCCGGAGTTCCAAGATCTCTCAAGTACATCTTCACAAAGATTCATCTAAATCATTGCAAGGCTTCAACCTTATTCTTTTCATCCTTCATTTCGTTTGATCATTCTTCTGCTACCGGAGTTCCTAATGAAGGTTCAACATGATGGTTCATCAAGTATTTTATCCCTTCTCGAAGTTTTCATCGAGATTCTTTTCTAAGGAGCTCAAGTATTCTTCATCTTGCAATCCAGAGTGCAATTCTTCCTTCCATATCAATAGATGTGGTATTATATCATTCTTGATAATTTGAGTTCATGTTTCATGATTCACATGTTGTCAAGAATGAGGTATTTAAACCCATCACTTTCTTCATTGGAGTTATCTTGGGTTATAGTTCACATAAAGCCTTCCCTAAGGATTGTTGCTATTTATGGTGCTCATAAATGACCCAAGTTCTTCATCTATCCTCCCGGTGATAAGTTTCTCATCTCCATGGTGATATCAATCCAATCTAATGTTTCGTTAGTGGCAGAATTTCACCTCATAATTTTGGGATGTTTTCGTAAGCCCACAATCAGCTTTTGTTTTCGTTGTTGATTTTCCAACAACTCCGTTCAACCTTTCTCCTAAAGACGTTGCTTTCCTCTCTGTTCTTTTGAGTCCATTCTTACAGTCGTTCCGGAGGCATTGCGATGTTGCTCTTTTCTACCCTTCTTCTTGTTCTTGTCAGGATCTTGTTCTTTTCATGCTTATCCTTGTAACCGGAGTGTTGTGCCCTCTGCTCAAGTCCTTTTCATCCTATCAAGTTTTTGCCTCCCTTCTCAACCGGAGTGCTACCCGAATCGATTCTTTATTATTCCTCTTTTTAACGGAGTGTTTTTCAACTTCGTCATCTCTGTTGTATTCTTCTTTCAAATTGTTTAACCTCGCAAGGTTCTTTGGTTTCACTCGTTTGTCAAAGAAGCAACTTAGTTTTTACCTCTTCTCTTTCTCTTCCATTTTTCCCTCCGGTGCCATTCTAGATCTCGGGACGAGATCCTCTCGTAGTGGTGGAGTGTTGTAACGCCCCGAGACCGTTGCGTCAGGTGTCTTCCAGTTATTCGCTGTTGTTGCCCTGTCATGTGCTTGCGTGTCGCATCTTGCCATGTCCTCTTGTGCTTTTCCATCCATCATGTTCGTGCGTGCTTTCTCGCTTGTGATGTTTGTTTTATTTTACTTTGCATCATGCATCTTCTCCATACCATTGTTTTGTTTGTTTAATTTATTTGCTCATGTGCATTGCAACTTCTTTTCTTCTCTTGTTCCTTCCATCAACCCCATACTCACTCCCAACTTGGTCTCACCCAAGTTTCAAATCCCCATGCCACTTCCTTCTTTCCCTTTTCTCTATTTATTTGAGATGCAAATAGAATTGCTCAAATAAATGTTCATCTTTTGCCCATAAATCATATTTATTATGTAGGGTCATCCTATTAAATTTAAGCCCATTTGAATTTAGTTTGGTTAGGCTATAAATTCATGCAAGTTTGAATTAAATTCGAACATGTTTAAATTTATAGTCTGTAAAAATTCCCAAACTAATTTGATTAAATCGGGCATATTTCATGGTTTCCAGAAATATGTCCCTCCATCCCTCCTTCAACCCCAAACCCTCTCTTTCTTTTCCTCTCATTATTTTCTTTTCTACTAAAGAAATATGAGGGAGGGAGAAAGAGCCCAGCTGGCTGGCCCAGCTGCAACCCAGCCAAGCCACCGCAGCCCACCTGGCCTGACTTTGTTTGGCCACCTGCCCCGTTGCATCGCCGTCTCTATTCCAGAGATAGAGCGCTCGCGCTCGCGCCGTGAGCTTCATGGACACCGAGATCGCGTCGTCTTCTCCCCTCCCTTTTAAGCCATCAACCACGCCCTAGGGTTTCCCCTTCTCCCTCCCGTTTTCCTCCGCCGCCGCCAGCCAGGAGGGCAGCTCCTCCCCGCTCCATCTCCTCCCTGTAGCCACCATGGCCGGCCCAACCAAGAGCTCATCACCAGAGTAGGAGCATCGTCGACATCCCCACCGTCAACCCAGAGCACCTCAGCGCCTCCCCGAGTTTGTCCTGACGCCGATCCGAGCCCAAGGACGCCTTCCCCGACGTCCTCTTCGTCCTCTACTTCGTCTTCTTCACGGACAGCAAGTCCACCGGAGTTTCTCGCCTCCTATCCGTCGATATTCTGCATCCCCGGCCGCATCCTCATGTCATAGGTATACTAGGTATACCCAACTCCAGTCCTGCTCTTTTTGATCGCGATTCAATCGTTGGAGTCGTTGCTAGGTCCATGCCATCTTCGTGTTCTCGGTGCTCCGAGGAGTTCTGAATTTTGTTGGTAGTTGCAGTAGTCGCTGTGGTTCCTCGCGCTCCGCCCCCGCTCTGAATCCTCTCTAGCACACGCCGCCTTGTCGTGCCACTCCCTGCTCAACCCGACCTCGCGGCCACGAACGGCAGCTTCGCCGATTGCCTCGCGTCGCCGTCGCGCGAGCCATGCTCGTGCTCGAACAGGTCCTGCTGCTGCTTGCCCTGCTTCTCCTCATCGCGCGTCCTCTGCAGACACGCCACCCGAACTTTGCTGCACCCGCCTCACCGCGTGTGCATCCACCTTCCAAACCCGCACCCCCGTCGGTGTTTTGCTGCACCGGCAGTCGTTGCTTTGCTTGCCGTCGTCGCCGACAAGTTGCTGTGCGTTTATGATGTTTCCAAGACCAAGCCTCTACTTGCCTCACCTTTGCATGCATCCTCACACGCACTCCCCGCAAGCGTCCGCCTTGCCGTGCCTCCTGCGCGACACATGCCCACGCTCCTGCACACTGCCACTGCCTCGCCGTGCCTCGCTGCCGTGGCTGAGACGAGCTCCTACCTGAGCTTGTTCTCGAGCCCTTGCTCATGCCGTTGCGCCGCCGCTCGCGCAACCACACCCAAGCAGTTTTCCGCACGCCCGCTGCTGTCCTGTAGCATCGATGCTCGCTGTTTTGCTCACTTGCGTCGCCGGCGAGCATCACCGTGAGCCATGGCTCCAAAAGCTCGACCTTCGGCTATTGGCTCAAGTAACCTGGCGTCCTTATTTCTTTCACAATCATGTTCGCAGTCGAGTTGGCTAGCACATTTGGCTTTCACATAAGAGGTCTTGGGTTCAAGCCCCAAACGCCCCAATTTTTGCCCTCTTTTCCATTTCTTTTGCACACAACCACTTGGGGCCGAATCCTCATCTGGGCAGCTGCACCTTGTTGCTTCGGGCCCATGCATGGTTTTTTCTGCATATGGATTTGTTTAATATCCCGTGCATGCATATTTACAGCAAATGCCATTATTTGCAATGCCTATAACTAAATAACTGTGCATTGCATGTAAAAACTTTATACATGTAAAATGTCTAGAATTTCATCTAGTTTCATAATATCCAACTTTCATCCATGTTTAAAATGTTTAAAAGGCTGTTTGTGTAATTTTGTTCATATGCCATGCTAAAATGCTTTAATTCATAACTATTTAACCGTAGCTCGGTTTGTAACAGACTTTATATGTAAATGGGGTAGAAAAATGCCTAGTTTAACATGGTGGCATCACTTTGCATGTTTAACAACTCTAAAATTGTGTTTAGGGAAGAACAGTACCAAACCTAATATATGCATATGGGGATTTACCGAAATTTTTGTTCGTTGCTTCCGGCCTCATTTAAACTTGACTAGATAGGTAGTTTTACTTTGCTTCACCCTTTTGCCATGTTTAACAACATTTAATATTGTTGGGTACATAAACGAGATCGAACTAAATAACTTGTCGTGGTGTTTCGTCAATATGCAACTCGTTGCATATTGAGCTCCACTTAATTTGTAGGGTTGCTTGTGCACTTTGCCATGCCATGCTTCATTAAACCGGACATGCATCATACTTGATTGTGCATCATGACATGATTATGTGATGGCTGTTTACCATGATTGTTTGCTTCTTTCCGGTGTTGCTTCTTCGGATTGGTTCCGATAATGTCGTGTTGTGAGGATTCGTTCGACCACGTCCGTTTATCTTCTTCATGGAATCGTTCTTCTTCCTTGCGGGATTTCAGGCAAGATGACCATACCCTCAAAATCACTTCTATCTTTGCTTGCTAGTTGCTTGCTATTTTTCTATGCCTATGCTGCGATACCTACCACTTGCTTATCATGCCTCCTATATTGTTGAGCCAAGCCTCTAACCCACCTTGTCCTAGCAAACCGTTGTTTGGCTATGTTACCGCTTTGCTCAGCCCCTCATATATCGTTGTTAGTTGCAGGTGAAGATTGGAGTTTGTTCCATGTTGGAACATGGATATTTTGTTGGGATATCACAATATCTCTTATTTAATTAATGCATCTATATACTTGGTAAAGGGTTGAAGGCTCGGCCTTATGCCTGGTGTTTTATTCCACTCTTGCCGCCCTAGTTTCCGTCATATCGGTGTTATGTTCCACGATTTTGGGTTGCTTACACGGTTGGGTTATAATGGGAACCCCTTGACAGTTCGCTTTGAATAAAACTCCTCCAGCAATGCCCAACATTGGTTTTACCATTTGCCACCTAGCCTCTTTTTCCCTTGGGAGTCGCACTCCTGAGGGTCATCATTATTTTAACCCCCCGGGCCAGTGCTCCTCTGAGTGTTGGTCCAAACTAGAGCCCTGTGCAGCGCCCCCTCGGGGAAACTCGAGGTTTGGTTTTAGTTGTATGGAGCGCTCATCTGAGTGTGCCCGTAGAACGAGATATGTGCAGCTCCTATCGGGATTTGTCGGCACATTCGGGCGGTGTTGCTGGACTTGTTTTACCATTGTCGAGGATGTCTTGTAACCGGGATGCCGAGTCTGGTCGGATTGTCTTGGGAGAAGGAATATCCTTCGTTGACCGTGAGAGCTTGTGATGGGCTAAGTTGGGACACCCCTGCAGGGATTTGAACTTTTGAAAGCCGTGCCCGCGGTTATGGGCAGATGGGAATTTTTTAATGTCTGGTTGTAGAGAACCTGAAACTTAACTTAATTAAAATGCATCAACCGCGTGTGTAACCGTGATGGTCTCTTTCCGGCGGAGTCCGGGAAGCGAACACGGTGTTGGAGTTATGCTTGACGTAGGTTGTTCTAGGATCACTTCTTGATCATAGTTGTTCGACCGTGCTTTTGAAGGAAATATGCCCTAGAGGCAATAATAATGTTATTATTTTATTTCCTTATATCATGATAAATGTTTATTATTCATGCTAGAATTGTATTATCCGGAAACATAATACTTGTGTGAATACATAGACAAACTAAACGTCACTAGTATGCCTCTACTTGACTAGCTCGTTAATCAAAGATGGTTATGTTTCCTAACCATAGACATGTGTTGTCATTTGATTAACGGGATCACATTATTTGGAGAATGATGTGATTGACATGACCCATTCCATTAGCTTAGCACCCGATCGTTTAGTATGTTGCTATTGCTTTCTTCATGACTTATACATGTTCCTATGACTATGAGATTATGCAACTCCCGTTTGGCGGAGGAACACTTTGTGTGCTACCAAACGTCACAACGTAACTGGGTGATTATAAAGGAGCTCTACAGGTGTCTCCAAAGGTAAATGTTGGGTTGGCGTATTTCGAGATTAGGATTTGTCACTCCGATTGTCGGAGAGGTATCTTTGGGCCCTCTCGGTAATGCACATCACATAAGCCTTGCAAGCATTGCAACTAATGAGTTAGTTGCGAGATGATGTATTAAGAAACGAGTAAAGAGACTTGCCTGTAACGAGATTGAACTAGGTATTGAGATACCGACGATCGAATCTCGGGCAAGTAACATACCGACGACAAAGGGAACAACGTATGTTGTTATGCGGTCTGACCGATAAAGATCTTCATAGAATATGTGGAAGCCAATATGGGCATCCAGGTTCCACTATTGTTTATTGACCGGAGACATGTCTTGGTCATGTCTACATTGTTCTCGAACCCGTAGGGTCTGCACGCTTAAGGTTTCGATGATAGTTATATTACGAGTTTATGAGTTTTGATGTACCGAAGTTAGTTCGGAGTCCCGGATGTGATCACGGACATAACGAGGAGTCTCAAAATGGTCGAGACATAAAAATTGATATATTGGACGGCTATATTCGGACATCAGAAGTGTTCCAGGTGATTTCGGAGAAAACCGGAGTGGCGGAGGGTACCGGAACCCCCCCGGGAGAAGTAATGGGCCATATGGGCCTTAGTGGAGAGAGAGAAGGGCAGCCAGGGTGGGCCGTGCACCTCCTCCCCCTGGTCCAAATTGGACTAGGAGAGGGGGGGCGGCGCCCCCCTTTCCTTCTCCCTCCCCACTTCCTTTCCCCCTCCTAGTAGGAGTCCTACTCCTACTAGGAGGAGGACTCCTCCTTGGCGCGCCAATAGGGCCGGCCGGCCTTCTCCCCTTGCTCCTTTATATACGTGGGCAGGGGCACCCCTAGACACACAAGTTGATCCACGTGATCGTTTTCTTAGCCGTGTGCGGTGCCCCCTTCCACCATAATCCTCGATAATATTGTAGTGGTGCTTAGGCGAAGCCCTGCGACGGTAGAACATCAAGATTGTCACCACACCATCGTGCTGACGGAACTCTTCCCCGACACTTTGCTGGATCGGAGTCCGGGGATCGTCATCGAGCTGAACGTGTGCTAAAACTCGGAGGTGCCGTAGTTTTGGTGCTTGATCGGTCAGGCTGTGAAGACGTACGACTACATCAACCGCGTTGTGCTAACGCTTCCGCTGTCGGTCTACAAGGGTACGTAGATCACACTCTCCCCTCTCGTTGCTATGCATCATCATGATCTTGCGTGTGCGTAGGAATTTTTTTGAAATTACTACGTTCCCCAACAGTGGCATCCGAGCCTAGGTTTTATGTGTTGATGTTATATGCACGAGTAGAACACAAGTGAGTTGTGGGCGATATAAGTCACACTGCTTACCAGCATGTCATACTTTGGTTCGGCGGTATTGTTGGACGAAGCGGCCCGGAACGACATTACGCGTACGCTTACGCGAGACCGGTTCTCCCGACGTGCTTTGCACAAAGGTTGCTAGCGGGTGTCAGTTTCTCCAACTTTAGTTGAACCGAGTGTGGCTACGCCCGGTCCTTGCGAAGGTTAAAACAGCACCAACTTTACAAACTATTGTTGTGGTTTTGATGCGTAGGTAAGATTGGTTCTTACTTAAGCCCGTAGCAGCCACGTAAAACTTGCAACAACAAAGTAGAGGACGTCTAACTTGTTTTTGCAGGGCATGTTGTGATGTGATATGGTCAAGACATGATGCTAAATTTTATTGTATGAGATGATCATGTTTTGTAACCAAGTTATCGGCAACTGGCAGGAGCCATATGGTTGTCGCTTTATTGTATGCAATGCAATTGCACTGTAATGCTTTATTTTATCACTAAGCGGTAGCGATAGTCGTGGAAGCATAAGATTGGCGAGACGACAACAATGCTACGATGGTGATCAAGGTGTCGCGTCGGTGATGATGGTGATCATGAAGGTGCTTCGAAGATGGAGATCACAAGCACAAGATGATGATGGCCATATCATATCACTTATATTGATTGCATGTGATGTTTATCTTTTATGCATCTTATCTTGCTTTGTTTGACGGTAGCATTTTAAGATGATCTCTCTCTAATTATCAAGAAGTGTTCTCCCTGAGTATGCACCGTTGCGAAAGTTCTTCGTGCTGAGACACCACGTGATGATCGGGTGTGATAGGCTCTACGTTCAAATACAACGGGTGCAAAACAGTTGCACACGCGGAATACTCAGGTTATACTTGACGAGCCAAGCATATACAGATATGGCCTCGGAACATGAAGACCGAAAGGTCGAGCGTGAATCATATAGTAGATATGATCAACATAGTGATGTTCACCAATGAAACTACTCCATCTCACGTGATGATCGGACATGGTTTAGTTGATTTGGATCACGTAATCACTTAGAGGATTAGAGGGATGTCTATCTAAGTGGGAGTTCTTTAGTAATATGATTAATTGAACCTAAATTTATCATGAATTTAGTACCTGATAGTGCTTGTTTATGTTTGATTGTAGATAGATGGCCCGTGCTGTTGTTCCGTTGAATTTTAATGCGTTCCTTGAGAAAGCAAAGTTGAAAGATAATGGTAGCAATTACACGGACTGGGTCCGTAACTTGAGGATTATCCTCATTGCTGCACAGAAGAATTACATCCTGGAAGCACCGCTGGGTGTCAGGCCTGCTGCTGGAGCAACACCAGATGTTATGAACGTCTGGCAGAGCAAAGCTGATGACTACTCGATAGTTCAGTGTGCCATGCTTTACAGCTTAGAATCGGGACTTCAACGACGTTTTGAACGTCATGGAGCATATGAGATGTTCCAGGAGTTGAAGTTAATATTTCAAGCAAATGCCCGGATTGAGAGATATGAAGTCTCCAATAAGTTCTATAGCTGCAAGATGGAGGAGAACAGTTCCGCCAGTGAGCATATACTCAAAAAATGTCTGGGTATAATAATCACTTGATTCAATTGGGAGTTAACCTTCCAAATGATTGCGTCATTGACAGAATTCTCCAATCACTGCCACCAAGCTACAAGAGCTTCGTGATGAACTATAATATGCAAGGGATGAATAAGACTATTCCCGAGCTCTTCGCAATGCTGAAAGTTGAGGAGGTAGAAATCAAGAAGGAGCATCAAGTGTTGATGGTCAACAAGACCACTAGTTTCAAGAAAAGGGGCAAAGGAAAGAAGAAGGGGAACTTCAAAAAGAACAGCAAGCAAGTTGCTACTCAAGAGAAGAAACCCAAACCTGGACCTAAGCCTGAAACTGAGTGCTTCTACTGCAAGCAGACTGGTCACTGGAAGCAGAATTGCCCCAAGTATTTAGCGGATAAGAAGGATGGCAAGGTGAACAAAGGTATATGTGATATACATGTTATTGATGTGTACCTTACTAATGCTCGCAGTAGCACCTGGGTATTTGATACTGGTTCTGTTGCTAACATTTGCAACTCGAAATAGGGACTACGGATTAAGCGAAGATTGGCTAAGGACGAGGTGACGATGCGCGTGGGAAATGGTTCCAAAGTCGATGTGATCGCGGTCTGCACGCTACCTCTACATCTACCTTTGGGATTAGTATTAGACCTAAATAATTGTTATTTGGTGCCAGCGTTAATCATGAACATTATATCTGGATCTTGTTTGATGCGAGACGGTTATTCATTTAAATCAGAGAATAATGGTTGCTCTATTTATATGAGTAATATCTTTTATGGTCATGCACCCTTAAAGAGTGGTCTATTCTTATTAAATCTCAATAGTAGTGACACACATATTCATAATGTTGAAGCCAAAAGATGCAGAGTTGATAATGATAGTGCAACTTATTTGTGGCACTGCCGTTTGGGTCATATCGGTGTAAAGCGCATGAAGAAACTCCATACTGATGGACTTTTGGAACCACTTGATTATGAATCGCTTGGTACTTGCGAACCATGCCTTATGGTTAAGATGACAAAAACACCGTTCTCCGGTACTATGGAGAGAGCAACAGATTTGTTGGAAATCATACATACAGATGTATGTGGTCCGATGAATGTTGAGGCTCGTGGCGGATATCGTTATTTTCTCACCTTCACAGATGACTTAAGCAGATATGGGTATATCTACTTAATGAAACATAAGTCTGAAACGTTTGAAAAGTTCAAAGAATTTCATAGTGAAGTTGAAAATCATCGTAACAAGAAAATAAAATTCCTATGATCTGATCGTGGAGGAGAATATTTGAGTTACGAGTTTGGTGTACATTTGAAACAATGCGGAATAGTTTCGCAACTCACGCCACCCGGAACACCACAGCATAATGGTGTGTCCGAATGTCGTAATCGTACTTTACTAGATATGATGCGATCTATGATGTCTCTTACTGATTTACCGCTATCGTTTTGGGGATATGCTCTAGAGACGGCCGCATTCACGTTAAATAGGGCACCATCAAAATCCGTTGAGACGACGCCTTATGAACTGTGGTTTGGCAAGAAACCAAAGTTGTCGTTTCTGAAAGTTTGGGGCTGCGATGCTTATGTGAAAAAGCTTCAACCTAATAAGCTCGAACCCAAATCGGAGAAATGTGTCTTCATAGGATATCCAAAGGAAACTATTGGATACACCTTCTATCACAGATCCGAAGGCAAGACATTTGTTGCTAAATTCGGAAACTTTCTAGAGAAGGAGTTTCCCTCGAAAGAAGTGAGTGGGAGGCAAGTAGAACTTGGCGAGGTAACTGTACCTGCTCCCTTATTGGAAAGTAGTACATCACAGAAACCAGTTTCTGTGACACCTACACCAATTAGTGAGGAAGCTAATGATGATGATCATGAAACTTCAGAACAAGATACTACTGAACCTCGTAGATCAAGCAGAGTAAGATCCGCACCAGAGTGGTACGGTAATCCTGTTCTGGAAGTCATGCTACTAGATCATGATGAACCTACGAACTATGGAGAAGCGATGGTGAGCCCAGATTCCGCAAAATGGCTTGAAGCCATGAAATCTGAGATGGGATCCATGTATGAGAACAAAGTATGGACTTTGGTTGACTTGCCCAATAATCGGCAAGCAATTGAGAATAAATGGATCTTCAAGAAGAAGACTGACGCTGACGGTAATATTACTGTCTACAAAGCTCGACTTGTCGCAAAAGGTTTTCGACAAGTTCAAGGGATTGACTACGATGAGACCTTCTCACCCGTAGCGATGCTTAAGTCTGTCCGAATCATGTTAGCAATTGCCGCATTTTATAATTATGAAATTTGGCAGATGGATGTCAAAACTACATTCCTGAATGGATTTCTGGAAGAAGAGTTGTATATGATGCAATCGGAAGGTTTTGTCGATCCAAAGGGAGCTAACAAAGTGTGCAAGCTCCAGCGATCCATTTATGGACTGGTGCAAGCCTCTCGGAGTTGGAATAAACACTTTGATAGTGTGATCAAAGCAAGGTTGTCAGAATCGCATTTCTGTTGTATGATTCTACGACTTCACGATCCAGACTAACCCCTCTGATTCTACAATTTTGGTTCATAGAATCTACGTTTTTACGATCCTGATAGTGAAGATTCTACGATTTGCGATCCTGCCATTGGAGCTCCGATCCGATTCAGAATCGCGATTCTGACAACCTTGGATCAAAGCATTTGGTTTTGTATAGACTTTTGGAGAAGCCTGTATTTACAAGAAAGTGAGTGGGAGCTCTGTAGCATTTCTGATATTATATGTAGATGACATATTACTAATCGGAAATGATATAGAATTTCTGAATAGCATAAAGGGATACTTGAATAAGAGTTTTTCAATGAAAGACCTCGGTGAAGCTGCTTACATATTGGGCATTAAGATCTATAGAGATAGATCAAGACGCTTAATTGGACTTTCACAAAGCACATACCTTGACAAAATTTTGAAGAAGTTCAAAATGGATCAAGCAAAGAAAGGATTCTTGCCTGTGTTACAAGGTGTGAAATTGAGTAAGACTCAATGCCCGACCAATGCAGAAGATAGAGAGAATGAAAGATGTTCCCTATGCTTCAGCCATAGGCTCTATCATGTATGCAATGCTGTGTACCAGACCTGATGTGTGTCTTGCTATAAGTCTAGCAGGGAGGTACCAAAGTAATCCAGGAGTGGATCATTGGACATCGGTCAAGAACATCCTGAAATACCTGAAAAGGACTAAGGATATGTTTCTCATATATGGAGGTGACAAAGAGCTCATCGTAAATGGTTACGTTGATGCAAGCTTTGACACCGATCCGGACGATTCTAAATCGCAAACCGGATACGTATTTACATTAAATGGTGGAGCTGTCAGTTGGTGCAGTTCTAAACAAAGCATTGTGGCGGGATCTACATGTGAAGCGGAGTACATAGCTGCTTTGGAAACAGCAAACGAAGGAGTCTGGATGAAGGAGTTCATATCCGATCTAGGTGTCATGCCTAGTGCATCGGGTCCAATGAAAATATTTTGTGACAATACTGGTGCAATTGCCTTGGCAAAGGAATCCAGATTTCACAAGAGAACCAAGCACATCAAGAGACGCTTCAATTCCATCCGGGATCTAGTCCAGGTGGGAGACAAAGAGATTTGCAAGATACATACGGATCTGAATGTTGCAGACCCGTTGACTAAGCCTCTTCCACGAGCAAAACATGATCAGCACCAACGCTCCATGGGTGTTAGAATCATTACTGTGTAATCTAGATTATTGACTCTAGTGCAAGTGGGAGACTGAAGGAAATATGCCCTAGAGGCAATAATAATGTTATTATTTTATTTCCTTATATCATGATAAATGTTTATTATTCATGCTAGAATTGTATTATCCGGAAACATAATACTTGTGTGAATACATAGACAAACTAAACGTCACTAGTATGCCTCTACTTGACTAGCTCGTTAATCAAAGATGGTTATGTTTCCTAACCATAGACATGTGTTGTCATTTGATTAACGGGATCACATTATTAGGAGAATGATGTGATTGACATGACCCATTCCATTAGCTTAGCACCCGATCGTTTAGTATGTTGCTATTGCTTTCTTCATGACTTATACATGTTCCTATGACTATGAGATTATGCAACTCCCGTTTGTTGGAGGAACACTTTGTGTGCTACCAAACGTCACAACATAACTTGGTGATTATAAAGGAGCTCTACAGGTGTCTCCAAAGGTAAATGTTGGGTTGGCGTATTTCGAGATTAGGATTTGTCACTCCGATTGTCGGAGAGGTAACTTTGGGCCCTCTCGGTAATGCACATCACATAAGCCTTGCAAGCATTGCAACTAATGAGTTAGTTGCGAGATGATGTATTATGAAATGAGTAAAGAGACTTGCCGGTAACGAGATTGAACTAGGTATTGAGATACCGACGATCGAATCTCGGGCAAGTAACATACCGATGACAAAGGGAACAACGTATGTTGTTATGCGGTCTGACCGATAAAGACCTTCATAGAATATGTGGAAGCCAATATGAGCATCCAGGTTCCGCTATTGGTTATTGACCGGAGACATGTCTCGGTCATGTCTACATTGTTCTCGAACCCGTAGGGTCCGCACGCTTAAGGTTTCGATGACAGTTATATTATGAGTTTATGAGTTTTGATGTACCGAAGTTAGTTCGGAGTCCCGGATGTGATCACGGGCATAACGAGGAGTCTCGAAATGGTCGAGACATAAAGATTGATATATTGGACGGCTATATTCGGACACCGGAAGTGTTCCGGGTGATTTCGAAGAAAACCAGAGTGCCGGAGGGTTACTGGAACCCCCCCCCCCGGGAGAAGTAATGGGCCATGTGGGCCTTAGTGGAGAGAGAGAAGGGCAGCCAGGGTGGGCCGCGCGCCTCCTCCCCCCTGGTCCGAATTGGACTAGGAGAGGGGGGGGGGGCAGCGCCCCCCTTTCCTTCTCCCTCCCCACTTCCTTTCCCCCTCCTAGTAGGAGTCCTACTCCTACTAGGAGGAGGACTCCTCCTTGGCGTGCCAATAGGGCCGTCCGGCCTCCTCCCCTTGCTCCTTTATATACGGGGGCAGGGTGCACCCCTAGACACACAAGTTGATCCACGTGATCGTTTTCTTAGCCGTGTGCGGTGCCCCCTTCCACCATAATCCTCGATAATATTATAGCGGTGCTTAGGCGAAGTCCTGCGACGGTAGAACATCAAGATCGTCACCACGCCGTCGTGCTGACGGAACTCTTCCCCGACACTTTGCTGGATGGAAGTCCGGACATCGTCATCGAGCTGAACGTGTGCTAAAACTCGGAGGTGCCGTAGTTTCGGTGCTTGATCGGTCAGGCTGTGAAGACGTACGACTACATCAACCGCGTTGTGCTAACGCTTCCGCTGTCGGTCTACAAGGGTACGTAGATCACACTCTCCCCTCTCATTGTTATGCATCATCATGATCTTGCGTGTGCGAAGGAATTTTTTTGAAATTACTACGTTCCCCAACAGCTTTTGCCTTCTCTTCTCGCTCTCATTTGCGTATGTTAGCCACCATATATGCTAGTCGCTTGCTGCAGCTCCACCTCATACCTTTTACCCTACCTATAAGCTTAAATAGCCTTGATCGCGAGGGTGTGAGATTGCTGAGCCCCCGTGATTCACAGATACTTCCAAAACCAGTTTGCAGGTGCCGATGTTACTGAGCAGGTGACGCAACCAAGCTCAAGGAGGAGCTCGATGAAGATCTTGTCCTTTGTGTTGTTTCGTTCTAGTTGATCAGTAGTGGAGCCTAGTTGGGGTCGATCGGGGATCTGTGTAGCTTTTGGGGTAGTCTTCTTTTATTTTGGTTTCGTAGTCGGACCTTGATTGTATCTGGATGATGTAATGCTTTATTCATGTAATTGTGTGAAGTGGCGATTGTAAGCCAACTATGTACCTCTTTCCCTTATGTATTACATGGGTTGTGTGAAGATTACCTCACTTGTGACATTGCTTTCAATGCGGTTATGCCTCTAAGTTGTGCTTCGACACGTGGGAGATATAGCCGCATCGAGGGCGTTACAATGCAGCACCCTGATAACCCACAAGTATAGGGGATCGCAACAGCTTTCGAGGGTAGAGTATTCAACCCAATTCTTTTGATTCGACACAAGGGGAGCCAAAGAATATTCTCACGTATTAGCAGCTGAGTTGTCAATTCAACCACACCTGGAAACTTAGTATCTGCAACAAAGTGTTTAGTAGCAAAGTAATATGATAGTGATGGTAACGGTAACAAAAGAGTAATGAAAGCAAAGTAATGTTTTTGGTATTTTGTAGTGATTGTAACAATAGCAACGGGAAAGTAAATAAGCGTAAACTAGTATATGGAAAGCTCGTAGGCATTGGATCAATGATGGATAATTATGCCGGATGTGGTTCATCGTGTAACAGTCATAACATAGGGTGACACAGAACTAGCTCCAATTCGTCAATGTAATGTAGGCATGTATTCCGAATATAGTCATACGTGCTTATGGAAAAGAACTTGCATGACATCTTTTGTCCTACCCTCCCGTGACAGCGGGGTCCTAATGGAAACTAAGGGATATTAAGGCCTCCTTTTAATAGAGAACCGGAACAAAGCATTAGCACATAGTGAATACATGAACTCCTCAAACTACGGTCATCACCAGTAAGTATCCCGATTATTGTCACTTTGGGGTTAACGGATCATAACACATGATAGGTGACTATAGACTTGCAAGATAGGATCAAGAACACTCATATATTGATGAAAACATAATGGGTTCAGATCTAAAATCATGGCACTCGGGCCCTAGTGACAAGCATTAAGCATAGCAGACTCATACCAACATCAATCTCAGAACATAGTGGATACTAGGGATCAAACCCTAACTAAACTAATTCGATTACATGGTGAATCTCATCCAACCCATCACCGTCCAGCAAGCCTATGATGTAATTACTCACGCATGGCGGTGAGCATCATGAAATTGGTGATGGAGGATGGTTGATGATGACGACGACGATGAATCCCCCTCTCCGGAGCCCCGAACAGACTCCAGATCAGCCCTCCCGAGAGGTTTTAGGGCTTGGAGGCGGCTCCATATCGTTAAACGCGATGATTTCTTCTCTCCTATTTTTTTCTCCCCGAAAGCAGTTATATAGAGTTGGACTTGGAGTCGGGGGGTCTCCAGGGGGGCCATGAGGTAGGGGAGCACGCCCCCACCCTCGTGAGAAGGGTGTGGGCCCCTGGTCTTCATCTTTGGCGAGGATTTTTTATTATTTATTGTAAGATATCCTGTGGAGTTTCAGGTCATTCCGAGAACTTTTGTTTTCTGCACATAAAACAACATCGTGGCAATTCTGCTGAAAACAACGTCAGTCCGGGTTAGTTCCATTCAAATCATACAAGTTAGAGTCCAAAACAAGGGCAAAAGTGTTTGGAAAAGTAGATACGTTGGAGACGTATCAACTCCCCCAAGCTTAAACCCTTGCTTGTCCTCAAGCAATTCAGTTGAAAAACTGAAAGAAATAAAGAAAAACTTTTACAAACTCTGTTTGCTCTTGTTGTTGTAAATATGTCAAGCTAGCATTCAAGTTTTCTGCAAAGATTATAACTAACCACATTTGCAATAATTCTCAGGTCTCATGATTACTCATATCAATAACATAATCAACTAGCAAGCCATAATAATAAATCTCGGATGACAACACTTTCTCAAAACAATCATAATATGATATAACAAGATGGTATCTCGCTAGCCCTTTCTGAGATCGCAAAACATAAATGCAGAGCACCTTTAAAGATCAAGGAATGACTAGACATTGTAATTCATGGTAAAAGAGATCCAATCATAGTCACACCCAATATAAATTAACAGTAATGAACGCAAATGACAGCTGCGCTCTCCAGCTAATGCTTTTTAATAAGAGAGTGATGACTCAACATAAAAGTAAATAGATTGGTCCTTCGCAGAGGGAAGCAGGGATTTGTAGAGGTGCCAGAGCTCGGTTTTAAAATAGAGGTGAATAATATTTTGAGCGGTATACTTTCATTGTCAACATAACAACCAAGAGATGGCGATATCTTCCATGCTACACACATTATAGGTGGTTGCCAAACAGAATGGTAAAGTTTATACTCCCCCTCCACCAACAAACATCAATCCATGGCTTGCTCGAAACAATGAGTGCCTCCAACATACATCAGGTCCCTGGGGGAGTTTTGTTTGCAATTATTTTGATTTAGTTTGCATAAAGCATGGGACTAGGCATCCCGGTGACCAGCCCTTTATCTCATGAATGAGGAGCGGAGTCCACTCCTCTTGAGAATAACCCGCCTAACATGGAAGATACAGACAACCCTAGTTGATACATGAGCTATTCGAGCATACAAAACAGGATGATTATTTGAAGGTATAGAGTTTGGCAGATACAAATTTACTTGGAACGGCAGGTAGATACCGCATATAGGAAGGTATAGTGGACTCATGTGGAATAACTTTGGGGTTTAAGGAGTTTGGATGCACAAGCAGTATTCCTGCTTAGTACAGGTGAAGGCTAGCAAAATACTGTGAAGCGACCAACTAGAGAGCGACAACAGCCATGTACATGCATTAGAATTAATAAACATTGGATGCAAGCATGAGTAGGATATAATCCACCATGAACATAAATATCGTGAAGGCTATGTTGATTTGTTTCAACTACATGCGTGAACATGTGCCAAGTCAAGTCACTTAAATCATTCAGAGGAGGATACCACCCTATCATACCACATCATAACCATTTTAATAGCATGTTGGCACGCAAGGTAAACCATTATAACTCATAGCTAATCAAGCATGGAATAAGCAACTATGATCTCTAATTGTCATTGCAAACATGTTTATTCATAACAAGCTGAATCAAGAATGATGAACTCATCATATTTACAAAAACAAAAGAGGTCGAGTTCATACCAGCTTTTCTCATCTCAGTCAGTCCATCATATATCATCATAATTGCCTTTCACTTGCACGACCGAACGATGTGAATAATAATAAGAGTGCACGTGCATTGGACTAGGCTGGAATCTACGAGCATTCAATAAACAGGAGAAGACAAGGCAATATGGGCTCTTTTGTCAGATAAATAATAGTGCATATAAGAGCCACTTCAACAATTTAATCAAGGTCTTCTCCTACTGACCCCCAAAGAAAAGAAAAGAAATAAAACTATTTACACGGGAAAGCTCCCAACAAGCAAAAGAAGAACATGAAATATTTTTGGGTTTTCTTTTTAATTACTACTACAGCATGGAAAGTAAATTAATTAAAAGCTACAACTAATTTTTTTGGTTTTTTTTCTTAAGGTTTATCAAACACACAAGAAGAAAACATAAAAGAAAATAAACTAGCATGGATGATAGAATGAAAAAGGTATGAGCACCGACATCTGGCAATGAGTGTGTGTGAACATAAATGTAATGTCGGTGAGAAATACGTACTCCCCCAAGCTTAGGCTTTTCGCCTAAGTTGGTCTATGGCCACGGCTGGCCTGGCTGATATCCATAATAATAGTTGTTGGGGTCGTACTGAGATGCAGCGGCTATCGCCTCCTGAGCTACAGCGTGGCGACGAGCGGCATCCGCTCTCCTCTTGTACTCATCTGCCTCCTCTCTGGTAATAGTATATCCTCCTCTTGCCTGATAATCAAAGAAAGTAGGAGCAGGGAGAGTGATGACCCACAAGTATAGGGGATCTATCATAGTCCTTTCGATAAGTAAGAGTGTTGAACCCAACGAGGAGCAGAAGGAAATGATAAGCGGTTTTCAGCAAGGTATTCTCTGCAAGTACTGAAATAAGTGGTAACAGATAGTTTTGTGATAAGATAAATTGTAACGAGCAACAAGTAACAAAAGTAAATAAAGTGCAGCAAGGTGGCCCAATCCTTTTTGTAGCAAAGGACAAGCCGGAACAAACTCTTATATAAGGAAAAGCGCTCCTGAGGACACATGGGAATATCATCAAGCTAGTTTTCATCACGTTCATATGATTCACGTTCGATACTTTGATAATTTGATATGTGGGTGGACCGGTGCTTGGGTGCTGTTCTTACTTGAACAAGCATCCCACTTATGATTAACCTCTATTGCAAGCATCCGCAACTACAACAAAAGTATTAAGGTAAACCTAACCATAGCATGAAACATGTGGATCCAAATCAGCCCCTTATGAAGCAACGCATAAACTAGGGTTTAAGCTTCTGTCACTCTAGCAACCCATCATCTACTTATTACTTCCCAATGCCTTCCTCTAGGCCCAAATAATGGTGAAGTGTTATGTAGTCGACGTTCACATAACACCACTAGAGGCTAGACAACATACATCTTATCAAAATATCAAACGAATACCAAATTCACATGACTACTAATAGCAAGACTTCTCCCTTGTCCTCAGGAACAAACGTAATTACTCACAAAGCATATTCATGTTCATAATCAGAGGGGTAATAATATGCATATAGGATCTGAACATACGATATTCCACCAAATAAACCAACTAGCATCAACTACAACGAGTAATCAACACTACTAGCAACCTACTAGCACCAATCCCGGACTTTGAGACAAGAATTGGATACAAGAGATGAACTAGGGTTTGGAGATGAGATGGTGCTGGTGAAGATGTTGATGGAGATTACCCTCTCCCGATGAGAGGAGCGTTGGTGATGACGATGGTGATGATTTCCCCCTCCTGGAGGGAAGTATCCCCGGTAGAACAGCTCTGCCGGAGCTCTAGATTGGTTCCGCCAAGGTTCGGACTCATGGCGGCGGAGTCTCGTCCCGGAAAGTTCCTTCTTATTTTTTTTCTCATCGAAAGACTTCATATAGCACAAGATGGATGTCGGAGAGCCACCAAGGCGCCCACGAGGTAGGGGGCGCGCCCTAGGGGGGGCGCCCCCCACCCTCGTGAGCAGGGTGTGGGCCCCTTGGCCTTCATCTTTGGCGAGGATTTTTCTTTATTTATTTTAAGATGTTCCGTGGAGTTTCAGGACTTTTGGAGTTGCGCAGAATAGGTCTCTAATATTTGCTCCTTTTCCAGCCCAGAATTCCAGTTGCCGGCATTCTCCCTCTTCATGTAAACCTTGTAAAATAAGAGAGAATAGCCATAAGTATTGTGACATAAAGTGAAATAACATCCCATAATGCAATAAATATTGACATAAAAGCATGATGCAAAATGGACATATCAACTCCCCCAAGCTTAGACCTCGCTTGTCCTCAAGCGAAAAGCCGATAACAATAAATATGTCCTCATGTTTAGAGGTAGAGGCGTCGATAAAAATAAAATACGGACATGAAGGCATCATGATTATTCTCATAACAGCAACATATATAGATTTTTTCATATGATTACTTATGTTCAAGTGATGATCTATTCACAATACAAAAGTATAAATCATAAACCTTATTGGGCTCCGACAAACTATAATCTCAGTCATTGAAGCAATTGCAATTTATCATAACATTGGAAAGAGTCTATGTCAGAGCTAAAAAGCAAGTCCACATACTCAACTATCATTTAGTCCTCCATAATTGCTAACACTCACGCAATATTTGTGGTTACAGAGTTTTAATCGGACACAGAGAAAGATAGGGGCTTATAGTTTTGCCCCACAACCTTTTACCTCAAGGGTAATGTCAACAATAATGGTTCATCCTCCCCTACATCCAATTACATATATATACACACACACACACACACATATATATATATCATGTTCTTTCCAACATGATGAGCTTGCCAAAGGATAAAATGAAAAGGGAAAGGTGAAGATCACCATGACTCTTGCATAAAGTAGAAGATAATAATAAAGGATAGGCCCTTCGCAGAGGGAAGCAGAGGTTGCCATGCGCTTTTATGGTTAGATGCACAAAATCTCAATGCGAAAGAATGTCACTTTATATTGCCCCTTGTGATATGAAACTTTATTATGCAGTCTGTCGCTTTTATTACTTCCACATCAATCAATCATACATATTTAGAGCAATTTTTATTGCTTTGCACCGATGACAACTTACTTGAAGGATCTTACTCAATCCATAGGTAGATATGGTGGACTCTCATGGCAAAACTGGTTTAAGGGTATTTGGAAGCACAAGTAGTATTTCTACTTGGTGTTGAGAATTTGGCTAGCATGAGGGGGAAAGGCAAGCTCAACAAGTTAGAGGATCCATGACAACATACTTTATCTCAGATATAAGAAAGACATAACTCATTACGTTGTCTTCCTTGTCCAACATCAACCCTTTAGCTTGTCATATTTTAATGAGTGCTCCCAATCATAAAAGATGTCAATGATAATATATCTATATGTGAAAACCTCTCTTTCCTTATTACTTCCTA
The DNA here is from genome assembly GCF_002162155.2 of Triticum dicoccoides. Lineage (NCBI taxonomy): Eukaryota > Viridiplantae > Streptophyta > Magnoliopsida > Poales > Poaceae > Triticum > Triticum dicoccoides. Next base: position 580,029,866 of record NC_041390.1, read on the forward strand.
TTAATTGCAACAATGACCAAAGCTATGTCTGCCAACTCCCAACAACTTTTAATCATCATACTCTTTCTATGTGAAGTCATTACTCTCAATAAGATCAATATGAACTTTTTGTTTCTTTTTATTCTTTTTCTCTTTTCTTTTATTCACCCAAGATCATGGCAAAATAATCAAGCCCTTGACTCAACACTAATCTTTATTATATATAGCTCACAGACTCGATTACAAAGAGAGATCATAAAGCAAAACTCAAAACTAGATCATGCCATAAACTTTATTCTACTAGATCAAGATACTACTAATAGGATCGAACTAAGAAAAACGATAAAGATAGGAGTTGTGATTGTGATACGATACCGGGGCACCTCCCCCAAGCTTGGCAGTTGCCAAGGGGAGTGCCCATACCCATGTGATTATATCTCCTTTGTCGGTGAAGAAGGTGGAGGTGTTGTAGATGATGCGGGCCTTGCGTCCATCTTCCAATGCATAGGTTCTCCATCATAGAAAGATGATCGAGTCTCCCGGATCCTCGAATCTGCAGCCAAACTCATCCTTTTAAATCTATATTTGTACTCACAGTTTTGGTTTTGCATGTCATAGATTTGGGCTTGGAGGTGCTCGATCTTCTCATGAAGCTTGAAGATAGTCTCCCTGATGTTGTTAGCATCCAACTTTTGGTTGCTAGTGAACTCCGCGATCATCATTTGGTTAGAGTTGAGTCCACGTTCTACCATCCCTTGGCACTTGAAAACTTGTTGCTCCACTGCTTCGAGCCTCGTCTCCATGCTTCCGGTCCCCTTTGGTCCCTCTTCATCGCGGATGTGCAGCAACCCATCACGCAACTCAATGGTTTGAGGGTGTCGCAGCACCTCCGCGAGGTAAGGGTTGATGACCTTCTCGAAGAACTTGTCCTTGGAGGCACTTGGGGCCGTCATGATAACCTAGATCTGTCAGAAAAACAGCTCGAAACAAGAACAGGGGAGGTTTGCGTGATACGGGAGTCAAAACTTTGGGATGTTATATAATGAATTTTTACCGACCAAAATACATATCGTGCAAGAAAACGGAGTCCGGAAGGCACACGAGGTGCTCACGAGGTAGGGGGGCGCGCCCAGGGGGGTAGGGCGCGCCCACCACCCTCGTGGGGCCCTCGTGTCCTTCCCGGACTGCTACTTATTTTTCTATTTTTCTAAATATTCCAAAACGGATAAATATTGCCTTAAAAATTGGTTTGGAGTCGGTTTACTAACCGTACCACATACCTATTCCTTTTCGGGTTCTGAAACATTCCGGAAAGTGTCCCTTATGTATTCCTCCGTGTTTACGGTTTCAATAATATTGGTTTCAACATTTATGGGATTACGTGAGATATAATGTTTAATTCTTTCACCGTTTACCACCTTCGGATTTGTGCCTTCAAAGTTGTTGATCTTTATGGAACCGGAACGATAGACCTCTTTGATAACATAGAGGCCTTCCCATTTAGAGAGAAGTTTTCCTGCAAAAAATCTTAAACGAGAGTTGTATAGCAATACATAATCACCTACATTAAACTCACGCTTTTGTATCCTTTTGTCATGCCATCTTTTAACTTTTTCTTTAAACAACTTGGCATTTTCATAAGCTTGGGTTCTCCATTCATCAAGTGAGTTAATATCAAATAACCTCTTCTCACGCGCAAGTTTAAAATCATAGTTGAGCTCTTTAATAGCCCAATACGCCTTATGTTCTAGTTCGAGAGGTAAGTGACATGCTTTTCCATAAACCATTTTATACGGAGACATACCCATAGGATTTTTGTATGCAGTCCTATAAGCCCATAATGAATCATCAAGTTTCTTGGAACAATTCTTTCTAGACCTATTAATAGTATTTTGCAAAATTAATTTGAGGTCTCTATTGCTCAACTCTACTTGACCACTAGACTGAGGGTGATAAGGAGATGCAATTCTATGATTAACATCATATTTAGCAAGCATTTTACGGAAAGCACCATGAATAAAGTGTGAACCACCATCAGTCATTAAATATCTAGGGACTCCAAACCTCGGAAAAATAACTTCTTTAAGCATTATAATAGAAGTGTTATGATCAGCACTACTAGTTGGAATAGCTTCTACCCACTTAGTAACGTAATCAACAACAACTAAAATATGAGTATATCCATTAGAGGCAGGAAAAGGTCCCATATAATCAAAGCCCCAGACATCAAACGGTTCAATAACAAGAGAATAATTCATAGGCATTTCTTGACGTCTACTAATATTACCAATTCTTTGACATTCATCACAAGACAAGACAAACTTATGGGCATCCTTGAAGAGAGTAGGCCAATAAAAACTAGATTGCAATACCTTATGTGCAGTTCTATCTCCAGCGTGGTGTCCTCCATAAGCCTCGGAATGACACTTGCGTAGGATCTGTTCCTATTCATGCTCAGGTACACAACGTCTAATAACACCATCTACTCCTTCTTGATAAAGATGTGGGTCATCCCAAAAGTAATGTCTCAAGTCATAGAAAAACTTTTTCTTTTGTTGGTATGTGAAGCTAGGTGGTATGCATTTAGCAACAATATAATTAGCATAATCAGCATACCAAGGAGTACTATGAGAGGTACTTATAACATTTAATTGTTCATCAGGAAAGCTATCATTAATAGGTAGTGGGTCATCAAGAATATTTTCTAACCTAGACAAGTTGTCTGCAACGGGGTTCTCAGCTCCTTTCCTATCAACAATATGCAAATCAAATTCTTGTAGCAAGAGAACCCATCTAATAAGTCTCGGTTTAGCATCTTTATTTTCCATAAGGTATTTAATAGCAGCATGATCAGTGTGAATAGTTACTTTAGAATCAAGAATATAAGGTCTGAACTTATCACAAGCAAATACAACTGCTAAAAGCTCTTTTTCAGTAGTAGCATAATTTCTTTGAGCATTGTCTAGAGTCTTACTAGCATAATGAATAACATTTAGTTTCTTATCAATTCTTTGCCCTAGAACAGCACCTACAACATAATCACTAGCATCACACATAATTTCAAACGGTAAATTCCAATTAGGTGGCTGAACAACAGGTGCAGAGACTAATGCTTTCTTAAGTATTTCAAATGCTTCTACACAATCATCATAAAAGACAAATGGTATACCTTTTTGCCATAAATTAGTCAGAGGCCGAGAAATTTTTGAGAAGTCCTTAGTGAAAGTCCTGTAAAATCCGGCGTGACCAAGGAAACTTCTTATACATTTGATGTCCTTGGGACATGGCATCTTTTCAATAGCATCGACCTTGGCTTCATCAATTTCAATACCTCTTTCAGAAACTTTATGCCCCAAGTCAATACCTTCATTAACCATAAAGTGGCACTTTTCCCAATTCAAGACAAAATTAATTTCTTCACATCTCTGCAAAACTCGATCAAGATTGCTCAAGCAATCATCAAAAGAGGAACCATAGACGGAAAAATCGTCCATGAAACCTCACAAATCTTTTCACAAAAGTCAGAGAATATAGCCATAATGCATCTTTGAAAGGTAGCAGGTGCATTACATAAACCAAAAGGCATACGTCTATAAGCAAAAGTACCAAAAGGGCATGTAAAAGTAGTCTTTGATTGATCTCTAGCCGACACAGGTATTTGAGAGAAACCAGAATAACCATCTAGAAAGCAATAGTGTGTATGTTCGCATAATCTTTCTAGCATTTGATCAATAAAAGGTAAGGGGTAATGATCTTTCTTAGTAGCTTTATTTAATTTGCGGAAATCAATTACCATCCTATAACCTGTAACAATTCTTTGTGGAATCAATTCGTCTTTATCACATTAGGAACAACAGTAATACCTCCCTTCTTAGGGACACAATGGACATGACTTACCCACTGACTATCAGCAACGGGATAGATTATACCTACCTCCAGAAGCTTGAGTATTTCTTTTCTTACCACTTCTTTCATTTTAGGATTCAGACGTCATTGAGGATCACGAACTGGTTTGGCATCTGCTTCCAAATTTATTTTATGTTGACATAGAGTGGGACTAATGCCCTTAAGATCATCAAGAGTATATCCAATAGCAGCACGATGCTTCTTCAGAGTTTTCAATAATCTTGCTTCTTCATGCTCTAAAAGGTTAGCACTAATAATAACATGATATATCTTCTTTTCATCAAGATAAGCATATTTAAGATTATCAGGCAACGGTTTAAGCTCAAACACGGGATCACCCTTGGGTGGAGGAGGATCCCCTAAGATTTCAACAGGCAAATTGTGATGCAGAATAGGTTCCTGTTTAAAGAAAACTTCATCTATTTCCCTTCTTTCATTCATGAACATATCATTTTCATGGTCTAGCAAATAGTGTTCTAAAGGATCACTTGGAGGTACGGCAATAGAAGCAAGACCAATAATCTCATCCTTACTAGATAATTCTTCCTCACAATGTTGTTTACTAAATTTAGAGAAATCTTTTCCTAATAATAAAGCACGGATTGAGTCTCCGGGTTCACCATTATGGCGTTTTTGCATAACAAACCCTATGGTATTAAGTAGTTAACCCGCAATCCAATAAATCTTTACCTACTAATGGTCGTACGTCACCGACTATTTTGCAAAAAAGTCCCCCTGTTTCTGAGAAATTAACCCGCAGTCCTACTTAAAGTGTGGATAACGTTTCAATTTTACAAAGAAACCCCTCTAATCCTGGGCCCGAACCGGACCGCGCCATCGCCCGCAGCTCCCTCCTGTGGGAGCTCCCCTCGCGCCCGCAAGCCGCCTCGCCGGCGACCCCACACCTCCGCCACGCCCCGCCGCCGGCGACCTTCCCCACTAGATCTCCGGTCGCTCCGCCACCTCGCCCCTCTCCCTTCTCCTCCTTCTTCTCGATCTCCTCTCACCTCTCTTCCTCTTTCTCGCTGGACAGGACCTCCATGGCGCCGCTGGACCTCAATCTCGCTGGATCTGGCTGCCTCCACACCAAATCCGCCGGAAATGGATCCTCCCTGGCAAGATCCGCCCGGATCCGACCGGGCCCCGCCGTCGTCGCCACCGGAGCACCGCCCCGCTCGACGTGCAGCGCCACCTTCCACCGGCAGCCCCCAGTCTCGGTCGCCACGCGATCATGTGGATGATGCTTGGCGTGTCCCTGTAATTGCCGGCTACTGCCACTCCCCGCCCCTGTTCAATTAAGCCAATGCTTGAAATTTTGGTTTAGACTGACCTGCACTTCAATCCTTGCAGATTTGTGGTTTCGAGACCCACCCAAGCAGGGTCTGCGTTCATGAGGAGAACCTGCTATTCCTGGAGGCCTGGCAGACAGTCGATCCCATTGCTACCACAAGTACGCTTTGTGACGAGCTGGTCAACACAAGGGAGGAGACATATATGATTCCACTTGTGCAAAGTCTGCCTGTACTGCTATCCATATTGCCCCATAGCAATACAATTTATCTGCTGCCTCAACAGCTCACTTCTGCAAGTCATAACATGACATTTAATATTTTAGAAAGTACAACCGAGTTTAATAAGTGGATCAAATGCAGTTGTCATGCACCTCCTTTGGTTGAATCTGAATTCTATTAGAAACATGGCAAACCACCTAGATATGCCATTGATCTGTACAAAACTGAGAGATTTTGTGTTTTTATAGTTCTTTTGTGCTCTGACCGAATTTGCTTATCTGACATTTTTTTCAGATGTTGCAACCTTGGGCGATCGGTTCGTTGGATTCTTGAAACCAATGCCTTTTCTGAAGTAAGTCTGGCATGCAAGGTGCCCTCACGGTTTATTTCCAAGATGGCGCTGGGATCTCGGGGACGTGCCAGACGGCGTCACGTTCCTGCACCTTGGGGATGGCTTGGGTCGAATTCTCCTCCATGCAATCTTGTGCTCCTTTGGTATGTGTGGCTTCTCCCATCTTCCTCATATTTTCTTCTGCTCACTGCTGTAGCCTCACTATGCATCCTGGAGCGACACCATGTATTCTAGAGCTGCCACATGAACACAATGAAACACCTGACCTTCAAAGAAAATGATACAGCTGGCCAATTTGGTTTGGAGTTTGCAGGAGGCTTTCAGATGTTTTTCTATGTTACATACCCCGCGTTAGCCAACAAAATAAGTCGATATTCTGTATGGATATAGGATTTGCATATTTTCTATTGTTTCTAGCAAATACAAACTAAGTCTCTAATTATCTGCAGAGTCTTTCTAATCTTTCTGCCTTCTAGTGTAAATAGAGGTATGGTGCCTAGAGTTCAACTATTTATCCTATGTAGTATAATTGACATTTAAGTTATACAACCTTTCCAGATTTCTCAATATCATGCCTAGAGCTTATAATCCTTTCTTTGAAGATCCATAGCCAGACTTTGAAACTGTTACACATACATAAATTAAACTAGCTGCCTATAGTATGAGTATTATATAGATTTGTATGTATGTGGTTACTTTGTTCTGTGGCAAAAGGGTTCAAGGCTAGCATTTTTTTAAATATAGCATATTCATATAAATTTTCTTGCAATTCTAACTATGAAATCCACATTCATTCGGTAGTTTTTCTGTAACAATATAAATGATCTTTCAGTCGCAATGCTAGTATTTAGAACTAAATTTGATGGGCCTAAATTCCCCTTGGACCCCCACCCCCTCATTATATTCCTATATCTCCAATCTCCTTTCTCCATCGGCTATCACAGAATAGACATCACATCATGAATTTATTTTTTGTCAGAGATGTTCTCCCATCGCTATTGGCTGTCAAATTTGGGATGCAATCCGTCCGAATGTCGACACAATCAGCAGAACAAAGCAGCTACCATGATTTGCCCATTGATCTCTTGGAGTGATTCAAACCTGCAAGCACCAGGGTAAGAAGTTTCGGTTTTCTTATTAATGCAACTGATTTTGTAAGGTTAGAACAATGTCAGTTTGCTTTTATGTTGGTTTTCTAATTTCTACATATTCCTTTCTTACAGATTCTGCCTTCAAGGAAATCTAATTATCTAGGTAGTATGGAAAAGCAAGAAAATTATATAACTATTTGGGTATACTCATGCTCTACTATGTCAAATTGAGGAGAAATAATTATTTTGTTCACCCATCTTATTTTTTCCCACGTAATGACTCATGCCCTACTATGTCAGATTGAGTGACTCCTGCATATGATGACTGAAGAATTTTTCATCAATTTTCCAACCTGAATTAGATACAGAATTTGGGAAAAGAGGAGTCCAGGCTCTAATGAACACACCGTCTTTCCCAGGTAACTAATAGCTGGCACCTCTACATTTATGTTATATCAGGCCAGCGCCACAAAGTCCCTATATGCGTCTGCCTGCCTACATTGATGGGCGATCCGGTCGCAAAAAAATGGATAAAAATATACATCAGTTTGTCAAAATACATGTTGGTTATCTTACGAACGATTATAGCTATTGCCAGAGTACAAGCAAATATGTTACAAATTTTCCTTGAAGGAAACTTGTATTATGATTATTACATTTTGATCTTGGAGCTATGGTCGACTTTAGTAGATGGTTACTTTAGTCTGCACCAGTCAAATATTTTCTAATTACATGTCTGAGCACCATCGGGATAACCTGATTATTGTGTCACAAGCTTGCTATTTCTATTTGTGCAAATTCTGTAGTTATTTCAGTGTTTTGCATGATGCATAAGTTTTTTCACAACAGAAAGAAGTGGATGTACAACTTGATTCTGCTTTATTATTTAGTACCAGTTAACTTTGTAAATCCCAGTTTCTCTAGTATTGTAACTGTCAAATCGTCAAGTTAACCTGATTTTTCTCTTTGGACAGCTTGCAATTTGTAATATTATGATTTTCCTTTTGCAGAAACCACTTCAACTAGCCCAGGACTGTGTCTATTAGTCCTCCGGTATTTCTTGAGATGACACATTGTATGATAGGTAACAAGCAACTGAAGCAAGAAGATTTTTCAAATTTCTTGGAAAGTATAACCACCTTAACCCAGGATGCAAGATGAAGGATCCAATATGTCAGGACCAACGAGGGAATTGCAGTATGTCAGAACCAATGAGAGAATTGTAGAGCTTCATATTAAGTTTATTTTAGCTACTTGCCCGCTTCAAGTGTCTAGATTACAGGAAACATGTTTCTTTAAGTGACAAACCTGGATACCAATTTATTCAAACTATTATATTTCTTATAGAAGTAATGCAATATATTCTCTCTCTTGTGCCTATTTGAAATACCGTTGTGGGTCTGTACTTTGCATCTCATATTGCAAGGATAAAACATTGTATGCATACTCTCTCTCTTAACTGTAGCAAGCATGGAGCAGGAAAGAGTGATGAACCTTCTAATATGGATATTGTACATGTATGAGCTACGGGTCACTATTGTTTATCATATGGATTGTAGATGTAGCAACATTGAAATTTATAACATATCCTCAAATTTCTTCATTTTAGCATTTATGATATACTAGAGCCAGGAAAAAAATAGAATAAAAAGGTTCATTAGAGAAATATTATAATTGATGATTGTGTGTCAAATGGCAGTGAATTTATATCTATGCGTGGGATCTTGATGAAAGATTACATGCAGAGTATAGAAGTGAAAACCAACATTTTTCTAGATGAGCTATTACTAGAGGAGATATATATTTCTAGCTCAAGTTAACATTGCTAAAATATTCCACTAGGTGGCAACTCCAGGTCAAGAAGCATACATGTAAGCCTATTCGGAAATGTCTAGAAATGTTGAAGCTTCAGCGCCGCGCTCCAGCTTTCGTGGAACTTCCACACCGTTTCGGATGTGATGGTCAGCTTCTGTTGGTTGAGGGGTTCGTCATGAATATAGCATAGGCCGACGATGGGGAGGTAGTCTATACCACGGAAGATGGCGGTGCTGGGGTTTCGGAAATGTCTAGAAATGTTGACGCTTCAGCGCCGCGCTCCAGCTTTCGTGGAAGGGCCACACCGTTTGGGTCGTGATGGTCAGCTTCTGTTGGTTGAGGGGTTTGTCATGAACATAGCATAGGCCGACGATGGGGAGGTTGTCTATACCGGGGAAGATGGCGATGTTGGGGAGGAGGCCAATGGGTGTGGAAGACTGAGATGGCAGGGAGGAAGTCGACGGGAGGCAATGGCGGGGCAGCACATGAATAGAATGAGCTGGAGGGATGGCGGTCGGCCTTGGCGGGCTTGTGAGAAGGGAACAATGACTACATCATGGCTAGCGCTTCGACCAAGTTAGTTTCGCAACTAAGTGTTACACAACTTGGTGATGGCATTGTCGTTGAAAATATATTAAGCTATGTGATTTCGACTTCACCAAATTGTATGAGAGGCCTCCGATCTGTGTAGTTGGCGAAGCATGGATGTCGATGTCAAAACCGGCGGATCTCGGGTAGGGGGTCCCGAACTATGCGTCTAGGCCGGATGGTAACAGGAGGCAGGGGACACGATGTTTTACCCAGGTTCGGGCCCTCTTGATGGAGGTAAAACCCTATGTCCTACTTGATTAATATTGATGATATGGGTAGTACAAGAGTAGATCTACCACGAGATCAGAGAGGCTAAACCCTAGAAGCTAGCCTATGGTATGATTGTATGTTATGGTTGTTGTCCTACGGACTAAAACCCTTCGGTTTATATAGACACCGGAGAGGGTTAGGGTTACACAAGGTCGGTTACAAAGGAGGAGATATCCATATCCGTATTGCCTAGCTTGCCTTCCACGCCAAGTAGAGTCCCTCCCGGACACGAGACGAAGTCTTCAATCTTGTATCTTCATAGTCTAACAGTCCGACCAATAGAGATAGTCCGGCTGTCCGGAGACCCCCTAATCTAGGACTCCCTCAGTAGCCCCTGAACCAGGATTCAATGATGATGAGTCCGGCGCGCAGTATTGTGTTCGGCATTGCAAGGCGGGTTCCTTCTCCGAATACATCACAGAAGAATTTGAATACGAGGATAGTGTCTGACCCTACAAAATAAGTTCCACATTCCACCATAGAGAGAATAATATTTTCGCAAATCTAATTTGCTGACTCGTTTTGGTAGCATGATGTTGTGTCATGGCCCAGTGATTATTCAAACCGTTTCTTTTAACCAGCCCCGCACATAACGCGAGGCAGTTTTTCGACACGTCTTGTCAAAGCAGAGATCGTGCCCCCTTATTACGGGATTCTCATCAATACGGGCGTGGGTAACCCAACCGTGTCTAGGACTCCTAGATTATAGGCAAGTCCTAAACGGCTATGGAGAGGATGCTTGATATTCACCCTCTTTATAAAGGGACAAGGTTTTCGCCTTTTCCCTCTCGTGCTCAATCAACCCTTCCCCCGCCTCGAGTTCTAACACCCAAAGCCCAGGTTAGGTGCTCCGGATCTTCAATCATGTCCGGATCCAGCCTTCAAGGCCAATGGATGCCTTCCTCCGTTACGAAAGAGGACATTAAGAAGTTGAGGGAGGCCAGATACCTGACCGCCGAGGTTTCGCATCGGCTGCCTGCTCAAGGGCAGATCGTCCCTACTCCTGAACCCAACGAGAATGTCGTGTTCGTCTCCTACTTCCTCCGAGGTCTAGGCCTTACTCTGGATCCCTTTGTCAGGGGTTTGATGTTCTATTACGGGCTAGATTTCCACGATTTAGCCCCGGACTCCTTTCTCCACATCTCGACATTTATTATCGTGTGTAAAGCCTTCCTCCGCATTAACCCCCACTTCGGCCTGTGGTTCAAGACCTTCGAAGTGAAGCTGAAGATGATCGAGGGGCCACATGTAGTTTGTGGAGGCTCATCAATAAGCAGGATGGCAGGAGCTCCATGGCCGAAAGGTTCCTTTCCAGAAGTGTCAGAATTATGGCAACGGGAGTGGTTTTACGTCACGGCTCCTAGAAGTGCCAAGTGGGCGGCTGCCCGCCTTCCGCCCGGCCCCCCCACCACAATTGATGTCATGGATTAGCAGAGGCCTGAGCTGGGGTTCAGCTAAGGACGTGCCTATACTGCGAAGCCGCATTCAAGATCTCTTCGAGGGAGATTTTAATTTGGTGGTGGTAATGCAAGTTATGCTGGTTTGTCAAGTCCAGCCTTGCAAATGCCGGCCCCTTTGCTTGTGGGAGTTCAACCTAGAAGGGCTGCGTGCCATTCAGAGTTTCCTCGGCCTGACGCACGAGGAGATGTACAAGTTATCCTTCGGACCCCAAATAGAGTGTCCGGACACTACCGAGGACGTGGGCCTGAGCAGTAACCGCGCCGTCGAACAGGTAAGAAATCCTCTAGCCGAACACACTGTCTTTTATTCATCATGAAGTTAGTTCTGAGAGTTTGCTCTCTGACCAGGACTGGCTAACAAAGGCGAAGATGATTCGGTGTTTGGCCCCCCTCCCTGAGGATTTAGAAAATCCGGTATTGGGAAAGATGCTCGAGGTTGCACCTTGCCCGGAGCCCTCGAAGGAAGATAGGGGGGATAATACGGGCGGACGCGGGTCCCCATCGCTGCCTGTTCCAACCAAGGGAATGAGCGTCTCCATGAAGGAGGATAACCGGGGGAGGAAAAGGACCGCTTCTGAGGATCCGGAAGCCGAAGCCTCCAAACGGGAGAAGAAGTCTCCCACAGAGGGTCCTGCCTCGAGGGGTGCTTTTGCCGCACAAAGTCCGCGGGGGGATCAGCCCTCCAACGAGTCGTAAGTGATCCAAAATACTTTAATAGTAAAGGTATGCTATCTTTTTTTTGAGAAAATAACCACCGCATATATCTTGCAGTTTGGGCCTTAGCCCCTCTCAGCTGAGCTCGTCGTCGGGGGATCTTCTTCCAGAGATGATGGAGAGCCAAACGCCTCCCCCGGACTCCTCCGCTCAAGAAGCGGGCGACCCCGAAGTGTCGTCACGGAGGGCCTCTCCGGATCCGGTGAGGCCAGAAGATAATCCCATAGACCCCCGAAGTCCCCAGCGTCTGGCTCCCGAAGAGAGCAGACAAAAGAGTCCGACACCGTCTGGTAAGCGGTCGGATGTTCTGAGGGAGTTGGTGGGGTGAGCGGCCGTCTCAGAAGAACACCGTACGCTGATGGGTATGGTGATGGAGAGAATTTCGTCCACCAAACACGGATTACATGAAGCCTTTATGAATCTACTGACAGGCTTTGAGGTACGTGAGATAATACGTGATAGTACTACACATGTTAGGTGTGCCCTATGTAGATAGTAGCCCCTGAGACTCTATTTGTCGTCAGAACGGCGGCGAACAAAGGATCATAGTCCCAGGCAATAACCGGACTGCCTTTATGTGCAGGCGGTGGAAGCTCCGGTGGCTAGCCGGACTCATGAGTTTGCCAAATTAAAACGGCAACTGGATGCGGCAGACGCCGACATCGAGCTTGTTAACAAGAGGCTTGACGAGGCACATGGTAAGTGTTATTATCTGGTGAATGCCACATAGTAAGAGCAGCATGATGCCAGTGTCTTTAATATGTTGTGACTGCAGATGGAGCTGTCACCGTGGAAACCTTGCGGGCAGAACTTTCCCGAGCCAAGGAACAAGTGAGGATTAGCAATGCGGCTGCTTTGAAGGCGGCCGAAGAGTTGAAAGCCAAGAAGGCCGCACATTGCGAGAGCCAAGAGAAAATGGCCAAGATGTCTGTAGAATTAAAAGACACTGCCGACCGTTGCCAGGTCCTTGAAAAAGAAATCCGGGCGAAGGCAACGGACCTTGAGAAGGTCATGATGGCGGACAAAGACACCCGCTCTGCTATGAGAGCGAAGAAGGAGGAGCTGCGGGAAGCCGGGGATATTGCGGCTGGGAAGCCCTTCATGCTACGGAGGAAGTTTGGAGATCCACGGTATGCCCCTCTGGATCGGCTGTGGAGTTCGACAGATGCGTATATGGACTTGGCGGCGAGCGCTGCCGATGCGGCCAAGTACTTCCAGGGTCAAACAGATCGTGAAGTGGACAAGCTGTTCTGGTCGCAACTCAACGTTCCAGAGCGTCCGCTTTCATTGACTGACCAGCTAGCCGAATGGGATGAACTAAATAGGTTGTCCGGACTCGCCATGAGGTCTGTTGTGGATCAGTTATGGCTGGAAGAGCCAAAGCCGAACAGCTATTGCAGCTTAGTGCAGCAGGTCCTTGGTGCGGTGCTGCGCATTGATGCGATGAAGAGGTCGGCGTGCATAGAAGGCTCGCGGATGGCCCTTGCCCGTGTTAAAGCATACTGGGCGGAGATGGACGCTACTGTTGTTGCAGCGCAGGGTTCGGCCATAGGCCGAGTGGCTGCCGAGCACTATTTCGAGGATGTTCTCGAGGGTGCTCATTTGATAGAGGCCCAGTGCTCAAAGAATATTATGTTTGAGTGACATGTATTCCCATTGTAAACACAAAGTTTTTATGAAATTTTATAAGGCTGTGTTTATACTTTTGCCCGAAAGTAATATGATGCCTCCTGTGCGGCCGTTTATGTATACATGTGTATAACCTGAAAGATTGCAGTCGTCGGCTTCAGCCCCCACGCATATAATGCGGAGGTGCTCGCAAAAAACGTTGTTCACACTTTACCCAACGTCTTGGTCCTATTGAGGAGGTGATAGCATAGCGAACGAGGCAACCAGACTATAATGCTTTAACACTTTCACTTAGCCATAGGATTGATAGTGAGGCTACTAGATAGCCCCTGGTGGCTCCGCACTCTCCTGATCTCGGGGTGCGTACATGCCTGGCTGAGAAACGGCCCTTCGTTAAGGCGGAGGAATTCTAACATCCCTATAGGTCATCGAGTGGTTGACCAGTCTCACGTTATATCATGACAGTCAGTTTTCGGCTTTCTCTACTGAGGTGCTCGTCCGTATGAACTAGGGCACAATCGCAGTAGTTCTCCTGGTGCTGCCTTAGCCGGTAAAGCAGAACGTAAGGCACCAAAACACAGGAGCCGGGCAAACCCAACTTTTGACCAAAGACAATGATTCGGAGCTGATGCATATAAGGTCAAACTCGCGATGCCGAACACTCCCTAAGGTATTCGGTCTTTATGGTATAAACCGGGCCTAAATAGTGCCCTTTGTAAGAAGCCCCTTGTGTCCAGGTACGTGCATTATTCTGACGTGGCCACATGCCAAGACGTGAGCATCCTTCTCAATTGTGCTGAGAATTCGGTGGATGTGTATCAACAAGAGACAGTAAAAAAGGTTTACGCAGGGTCTTAATCTAAAAAGAATCCTTGGAGTGGGTCCCTGCTGCACATCTGCGCCTGTGTCTCCATTGTGCCATATCCTGGATGGGTGTAGCACGATGATCATCTGTAAAAGAGAGGAACTTAGGTGAAAAGTTGTCGTGCAAAAAGATAGTTTTTAAAGAAACCATGTATAATTCAAGATGAATAAAAGTCGCCACTTGTCTGCGCGCATTGACCCCCTTGTATTTGTAATAGGGGTGTGACCGTCGATCCGGTATGAATTACATATAGCTGCGCCGGACTCGTCTAACCGTGTCCGGTATGAATTACATATACCATCGATCCGGTATGAATTACATAATAAAGATCAGTGTTGAGTTAAGGGCCTGATTATTTTGCCATGATCTTGGGTGAATAAAGAAAAGAGAAAAAGAAACAAAAAGTTCATGTTGATCTTATTGAGAGTAATGACTTCACATAGAAAGAGTATGATGATTAAAAGTGGTTGGGAGTTGGCAGACATAGCTTTGGTCATTGTTGCAATTAATAGGAAGTAATAAGGAAAGAGAGGTTTCACATATAGATATATTATCATTGACATCTTTTATGATTTGGAGCACTCATTAAAATATGACATGCTAAAGAGTTGATGTTGGAGAAGGAAGACAATGTAATGAGTTATGTATTTCTTATATCTGAGATAAAGTATGTTGTCATGGATCCTCTAACTTGTTGATCTTGCCTTTCCCCCTCATGCTAGCCAAATTCTTAGCACTAAGTAGAGATACTACTTGTGCTTCCAAATACCCTTAAACCAGTTTTGCCATGAGAGTCCACCATATCTACCTATGGATTGAGTAAGATCCTTCAAGTAAGTTGTCATCGGTGCAAAGCAATAAAAATTGCTCTAAATATGTATGATTGATTGGTGTGGGAGAAATAAGCTTCATACGATCTTGTGATGTGGAAGTAATAAAAGCGACGGACTGCATAATAAAGGTTCACATCACAAGGGGCAATATAAAGTGACGTTCTTTCGCATTGAGATTTTTCGTCCATACCGTCGATGTCTTCGGAGTCGAAGTAGAGCACGTCGGTTGAGTCATCGACAGTGGCTATTAAGTGGGTGGTGGGTGGGCGTCGAATTTCTTTGTCGTCCGCATCCCAATCATGTTGGCCATAATCCGGCCAGGGCTCTCCTGACAAAGAGAGAGACCTTAGTGAATTCAGAATGTCGCCGAAGGGCGAGTGCTGAAAGATATCCGCGGCGGTGAATTCCATGATCGGCGCCCAATCGGATTCGATTGGCAGGGGCACGGATGGTTCGGAGCCCGGAAAAGAGTCCGGCACCTTGGAGTCACGGGCTGCGCAGAGGGTTAGGCTGGTGTTCGGCTTGATCGCCGTTGAGACTGCAGCCCCTGAGGCGGTGTCTAACCACCCGTCCTCGACTGGCGCAATTGGCTCCAAGCTAAGGGTCAAAGCTGTTGCGGGCGCAACCTCTGGGGTACTGTCCGGCGGCAGAGCTAGGTCATACCCATCGCGACAGTGCGGCGCGCCCGGCTGTGGCTCGAATCCGTCGAAGATCAAGTCTCTACGGATGTCAGCCGTGTAGTTCAAACTTCCAAATCTGACCCAACGGCCAGGGGCGTAGCTTCTAGTCTGCTCCAGATGGCCAAGCGAATTAGCCTGCAGTGCAAAGCCGCCGAATACGAAGATGTGTCCGGGGAGAAAAGTCTCACCCTGGACCGCATCGCTATCGATGATAGTAGGAACCATCAAGCCTAACGGCGACGACACAGAGGAACTCTCAATGAAATCACTAATGTCGGTGTCAAAACCAGCGGATCTCGGGTAGGGGGTCCCGAACTGTGCGTCTAGGCCGGATGGTAACAGGAGGCAGGGGACACGATGTTTTACCCAGGTTCGGGCCCTCTTGATGGAGGTAAAACCCTACGCCCTGCTTGATTAATATTGATGATATTGGTAGTACAAGAGTAGATCTACCACGAGATCAGAGAGGGTAAACCCTAGAAGCTAGCCTATGGTATGATTGTATGTTATGGTTGTTGTCCTACAGACTAAAACCCTTCGGTTTATATAGACACCGGAGAGGGTTAGGGTTACACAAGGTCGGTTACAAAGGAGGAGATATCCATATCCGTATTGCCTAGCTTGCCTTCCACGCCAAGTAGAGTCCCTCCCAGACACGAGACGAAGTCTTCAATCTTGTATCTTCATAGTCTAACAGTCCAGCCAATAGAGATAGTCCGGCTGTCCGGAGACCCCCTAATCCAGGACTCCATCAATGGAGTTGAAGGAGATCCAAACAATCCTTACTAAAAATCTGCTCTTGGACATCAACATACGAAATTGAAACAAGATTGATTGATGCGCCTACCCTATCAATGGTCGAATAATTTTTTTTGTAGGTTTTAGTGTCACTTCATGATACTATCCATGCATTATCAATGGTTGAATAGTATTATGTATGTTTTAGTGTCATCTCATGATACTATCGATGCATTCGATCCTCAAGAAGTTATCCATGTAACTTAATCATTGTTTGATTCGTTTAACTCCATTGTCACCCGTGGCAACGCACGGGCACATTTACTAGTTAAACTCATGAACCATATCACCCAAGCCAATAGTAACAACATTCTTTTTGCAATCTATCCTAGCATTTACAGTGTTCAAGAAGGGTCTACCAAATATAATGGGACAAAAGCTATCTTGCGGAGAAGTAAGAACAAGAAAATCAGCAGGATATTTAGTTTTCCCACACAAGACTTCAACATCTCTAACAATTCCAATTGGTGAAATAGTATCTCTATTGGCAAGTTTAATTGTGACATCAATACCTTCTAACTCAGCAGGTACAATTTCATTCTTAATTTCTTCGTATAAAGTATGCGGTATAACACTAGCACTCGCACCCATATCACATAAGACATGATAACAATTATCTCCTATTTTAACAGAAATAATTGGCACGCCTACCACAGGTCTATGTTTATCTTTAGCACAAGGTTTAGCAATTCTAGCAGTTTCACCTTTGAACTGAATAACATGCCCATCAATATTATCACACAAGAGATCTTTAACAATAGCAATATTAGGTTCTACTTTAACTTGCTCAGGAGGTGTATAAGTTCTAATATTGCTTTTACGAACAACAATTGAAGCTTTAGCATGATCCTTTATTCTAACAGGGAAAGGTGGTTTCTCAACATAAGAAGTAGGAACAATAGGATCATTATAAGTGACAGTCTTTTCTTCAACTTTAATAGGTGCAGCTACTTTTACTTCTATGGGAGGATGATATTTAAACCACTTCTCCTTAGGGAGATCAACATAAGTAGCAAAAAATTCACAAAAAGAAGCTACTATCTCAGAGTCAAGTCCATATTTAGTGCTAAACTTACGGAAAATATCGGTGTCCATAAAAGATTTAACACAATCAAACTTAGGTGTCATACCTGACTCTTTACCTTCATCGAGGTCCCAATCTTCAGAGTTGCGTTTAATTCTATCCAATAAATTCCATCTGAATTCAATAGTCTTCATCATAAAAGAGCCAGCACAAGAAGTATCGAGCATGGTTTGATTATTATGAGAAAGCCGAGCATAAAAACTTTGCATAATTATTTCTCTCGAGAGCTCATGATTGGGGCATGAATATAACATTGATTTAAGACTCCCCCAAGCTTGAGCGATGCTTTCTCCTTCGCGAGGCCAGAAATTATATATATAATTGCGATCATGATGAACAAGATGCATAGGGTAATACTTTTGATGAAATTCCAATTTCAATCTTTTATAGTTCCATGATTTCATTGTTGGAAATATGCCCTAGAGGCAATAATAAAAGCATTATTATTATATTTCCTTGTTCATGATAATTGTCTTTATTCATGCTATAATTGTGTTATCCGGAAATCGTAATACATGTGTGAATAACAGACACCGACATGTCCCTAGTGAGCCTCTAGTTGACTAGCTCATTGATCAACAGATAGTCATGGTTTCCTGACTATGGACACTGGATGTCATTGATAATGAGATCACATCATTGGGAGAATGATGTGATGGACAAGACCCAATCCTAAACATAGCACAAGATCGTATAGTTCGTTTGCTAGAGTTTTCCAATGTCAAGTATCTTTTCCTTAGACCATGAGATCGTGTAACTCTCGGATACCGTAGGAGTGCTTTGGGTATGCCAAACGTCACAACGTAACTGGGTGACTATAAAGGTAGACTACGGGTATCTCCGAAAGTGTCTGTTGGGTGACATGGATCAAGACTGGGATTTGTCACTCCATATGACGGAGAGGTATCACTGGGCCCACTCGGTAATGCATCATCATAATGAGCTCAGAGTGACCAAGTGTCTGGTCACGGGATCATGCATTACGGTATGAGTAAAGTGACTTGCCGGTAACGAGATTGAACGAGGTATTGGGATACCGACGATCGAATCTCGGGCAAGTAACATATCGATAGACAAAGGGAATAGCGTACGGGATTGATTAAATCCTCGACATCGTGGTTCATCCGATGAGATCATCGTGGAGCATGTGGGAGCCAACATGGGTATCCAGATCCCGCTGTTGGTTATTGACCGGAGAGTCGTCTCGGTCATGTCTGCTTGTCTCCCGAACCCGTAGGGTCTACACACTTAAGGTTCGGTGACGCTAGGGTTATGAAGATATGTATATGCAGAAACCCGAATGTTGTTCGGAGTCCTGGATGAGATCCTGGACGTCACGAGGAGTTCCGGAATGGTCCTGAGGTAAAGAATTATATATAGGAAGTGCTATTTCGGGCATCGGGACAAGTTTCGGGGTTATCGGTATTGTACCGGGACCACCGGAAGGGTCCCGGGGGTCCACCGGGTGGGGCCACCTGTCCCGGGGGGGCACATGGGCTGTAGGGGGTGCGCCTTGGCCTAGATGGGCCAAGGGCACCAGCCCCTATAGGCCCATGCGCCTAGGGTTTCCACCATGGAAGAGTCCATGTGGTGGAAGGCACCCCTAGGTGCCTTGGGGGGGAGGGAAACCTCCCCTTGGCCGCCGCCCCCCTAGTAGATGCCATCTACTAGGGCCAGCGCCCCCCTGGCACCCCTATATATAGTGGGGGGGGAGAGGAGGGATTTTACACCAGCCCCTGGCGCCTCCATCTCCCCCCGTTACGTCTCTCCCTCGTAGTCTCGGCGAAGCCCTGCTGCTGTGACGCCCTGCATCCACCACCACGCCGTCGTGCTGCTGGATCTTCATCAACCTCTCCTTCCCCTTGCTGGATCAAGAAGGAGGAGACGTCTCCCGTCCCGTACGTGTGTTGAACGCGGAGGTGCCGTCCGTTCGGCGCTGGTCATCGGTGATTTGGATCACGTCGAGTACGACTACATCATCACCGTTCTTTTGAACGCTTCCGTGCGCGATCTACAAAGGTATGTAGATGCATCTAATCACTCGTTGCTAGATGAACTCCTAGATGATCTTGGTTAAACGAGTAGGAAAATTTTTGTTTTCTGCAACGTTCCCCTACAGTGGCATCATGAGCTAGGTCTATGCGTAGTTCTTCTTGCGCGAGTAGAACACAATTTGTTGTGGGCGTAGATTTGTCAACTTTCTTGCCGTTACTAGTCCTTTCTTGCTTCAGCGGTATTGTGGGATGAAGCGGCCCGGACCAACCTTACACGTACGCTTACGTGAGACCGGTTCCACCGACTAACATGCACTAGTTGCATAAGGTGGCTGGCGGGTGTCTGTCTCTCCTACTTTAGTTGGAGCGGAATCGATGAACAGGGTCCTTATGAAGGGTAAATAGAAGTTGACAAATCATGTTGTGGCTTTAACGTAGGTAAGAAAACGTTCTTGCTAGAACCCTAATTCAGCCACGTAAAACTTGCAACAACAATTAGAGGACGTCTAACTTGTTTTTGCAGCAAGTGGTTTGTGATATGATATGGCCAAAGTCGTGATGAATGATGAATGATCTATATGTGATGTATGAGATGTTCATGCTATTGTAATAGGAATCACGACTTGCATGTCAATGAGTATGACAACCGGCAGGAGCCATAGGAGTTGTCTTTATTCTTTTATATGACCTGCGTGTCATCAAGAAACGCCATGTAAATTACTTTACTTTATTGCTAAACGCGTTAGCCATAGTAGTAGAAGTAATAGTTGGCGAGCAACTTCATGGAGACACGATGATGGAGATCATGATGATGGAGATCATGGTGTCAAGCCGGTGACAAGATGATCATGGAGCCCCAAGATGGAGATCAAAGGAGCTATGTGATATTGGCCATATCATGTCACGTTTATTATTTGATTGCATGTGATGTTTATCATGTTTTGCATCTTGTTTACTTAGAACGACGGTAGTAAATAAGGTGATCCCTCATACTAATTTCAAGAAGTGTTCCCCCTAACTGTGCACCGTTGCGACAGTTCGCTGTTTCAAAACACCACGTGATGATCGGGTGTTTTATTCAGACGTTCACATACAATGGGTGTAAGACAGATTTACACATGCAAACACTTAGGTTGACTTGACGAGCCTAGCATGTACAGACATGGCCTCGGAACACAGAAGACCGAAAGGTCGAGCATGAGTCGTATAGAAGATACGATCAACATGAAGATGTTCACCGATGTTGACTAGTCCGTCTCACGTGATGATCGGACACGGTCTAGTTTAACTCGGATCATGTAATACTTAGATGACTAGAGGGATGTCTAATCTAAGTGGGAGTTCATTAATAATTTGATTAGTTGAACTTAATTATCATGAACTTAGTCTAAATATTTTACAATATGTCTTGTAGATTAAATGGCCAACGTAGTCCTCAACTTCAACGCGTTCCTAGAGAAAACCAAGCTGAAAGACGATGGCAGCAACTATACGGACTGGGTACGGAACCTGAGGATCATCCTCATAGCTGACAAGAAAGATTATGTCCTACAAGCACCGCTTGGTGACGCACCCGTTCTCCCTGCAGAACAAGATGTTATGAACGCTTGGCAGGCACGTTTCGATGACTACTCCCTCGTTCAGTGCGGCATGCTTTACAGCCTAGAGCCGGGGCTCCAAAAGCGTTTTGAGAGACATGGAGCATATGAGATGTTCGAAGAGCTGAAAATGGTTTTCCAAGCTCATGCCCGGGTCGAGAGATATGAAGTCTCCGACAAATTCTTCAGCTGTAAGATGGAGGAAAACAGTTCTGTCAGTGAGCACATACTCACTATGTTTGGGTTGCATAACCGCTTGACTCAGCTGGGAGTTAATCTCCCAGATGATGCGGTCATTGACAGAATCCTCCAGTCGCTTCCACCAAGCTACAAGAGCTTTGTGATGAACTTCAATATGCAGGGGATGGAAAAGACCATTCCTGAAGTATTTGCTATGCTGAAATCAGCAGAGGTAGAAGTCAGGAAGGAACATCAAGTGTTGATGGTCAATAAAACCACTAAGTTCAAGAAAGGCAAGGGTAAAAAGAACTTCAAGAAGGACGGCAAGGAGGTTGCCGCGCCTGGCAAGCAAGCTGCCGGGAAGAAGCCAAAGAAAGGACCCATTCTTGGCAACAAAGATCTTGCCTTCGGATCTGAGGTAGAAGGTGTACCCAATAGTTTCTTTTGGGTATCCTATGAAGACGCATTTTTCCGACTTGGGTTCGAGCTTTTCAGGTTGAAGTTTCTTGACATAAGCATCGCATCCCCAAACTTTTAGAAACGACAGCTTAGGTTTCTTCCCAAACCATAATTCATACGGTGTCGTCTCAACGGATTTCGACGGAGCCCTATTTAAAGTGAATGCGGCAGTCTCTAAAGCATAGCCCCAAAAGGATAGCGGTAAATCGGTAAGAGACATCATAGATCGCACCATATCTAATAGAGTGCGATTACGACGTTCGGACACACCATTACGCTGAGGTGTTCCAGGCGGCGTGAGTTGTGAAACTATTCCACATTTTCTTAAGTGTGTGCCAAACTCGTGACTCAAGTATTCTCCTCCACGATCTGATCGTAGAAACTTGATTTTCCTGTCACATTGATTTTCAACCTCACTCTGAAATTCCTTGAACTTTTCAAAGGTTTCAGACTTGTGTTTCATTAAGTAGATATACCCATACCTACTTAAATCATCAGTGAGGGTGAGAACATAACGATAGCCACCGCGAGCCTCAACACTCATTGGACCGCACACATCAGTATGTATGATTTCCAATAAGTCGGTTGCTCGCTCCATTGTTCCTGAGAACGGAGTCTTGGTCATTTTGCCCATAAGGCATGGTTCGCATGTGTCAAATGATTCATAATCAAGAGACTCTAAAAGTCCATCAACATGGAGCTTCTTCATGCGTTTGACACCTATGTGACCAAGGCGGCAGTGCCACAGGTATGTGGGACTATCATTATCAACCTTACTTCTTTTGGTACTCACATTATGAACATGTGTTGCATCACGTTCGAGATTCATAAGGAATAAACCATTCACCATAGGAGCATGACCATAAAACATATCTCTCATAAAAATGGAACAACCATTATTCTCAGATTTAAAAGAGTAGCCATCTCGAATTAAACGAGATCCCGATACAATGTTCATGCTCAAAGCTGGCACTAAATAACAATTATTAAGGTTTAAAACTAATCCCGAAGGGAGATGCAGAGGTAGCGTGCCGACGGCGATCACATTGACCTTGGAACCATTCCCGACGCGCATCGTCACCTCGTCCTTTGCCAGTTTCCGCTTATTCCGCAGCCCCTGCTTTGAGTTACAAATGTGAGCAACTGCACCGGTATCAAATACCCAGGAGCTACTACGGGCACTAGTAAGGTACACATCAATTACATGTATATCACATATACCTTTTGTTTTGCCGGCCTTCTTATCCGCTAAGTACTTAGGGCAGTTCTGCTTCCAGTGACCGCTTCCCTTGCAATAAAAGCACTCAGTCTCGGGCTTGGGTCCACGCTCTGATACCACTGTTGGGGAACGTTGCAGAAAACAAAAATTTTCCTACTCGTTTCACCAAGATCATCTAGGAGTTCATCTAGCAACGAGTGATTAGATGCATCTACATACCTTTGTAGATCGCGCACGGAAGCGTTCAAAAGAACGGTGATGATGTAGTCGTACTCGACGTGATCCAAATCACCGATGACCAGCGCCGAGCGGACGGCACCTCCGCGTTCAACACACGTACGGGACGGGAGACGTCTCCTCCTTCTTGATCCAGCAAGGGGAAGGAGAGGTTGATGAAGATCCAGCAGCACGACGGCGTGGTGGTGGATGCAGGGCGTCACAGCAGCAGGGCTTCGCCGAGACTACGAGGGAGAGACGTAACGGGGGGAGATGGAGGCGCCAGGGGCTGGTGTAAAATCCCTCCTCTCCCCCCACTATATATAGGGGTGCCAGGGGGGGCGCCGGCCCTAGTAGATGGCATCTACTAGGGGGGGCGGCGGCCAAGGGGAGGTTTCCCTCCCCCCCAAGGCACCTAGGGGTGCCTTCCACCACATGGACTCTTCCATGGTGGAAACCCTAGGCGCATGGGCCTATAGGGGCTGGTGCCCTTGGCCCATCTAGACCAAGGCGCACCCCCTACAGCCCATGTGGCCCCCCGGGACAGGTGGCCCCACCCGGTGGACCCCCGGGACCCTTCCGGTGGTCCCGGTACAATACCGATAACCCCGAAACTTGTCCCGATGCCCGAAATAGCACTTCCTATATATAATTCTTTACCTCCGGACCATTCCGAAACTCCTCGTGACGTCCGGGATCTCATCCGGGACTCCGAACAACATTCGGGTTTCTGCATATACATATCTTCATAACCCTAGCGTCACCGAACCTTAAGTGTGTAGACCCTACGGGTTCGGGAGACAAGCAGACATGATCGAGACGACTCTCTGGTCAATAACCAACAGCGGTATCTGGATACCCATGTTGGCTCCCACATGCTCCACGATGATCTCATCGGATGAACCACGATGTCGAGGATTTAATCAATCCCGTACGCTATTCCCTTTGTCTATCGATATGTTACTTGCCCGAGATTCGATCGTCGGTATCCCAATACCTCGTTCAATCTCGTTACTGTTGGGGAACGTAGCAGAAATTCAAAAATTTTCCTACGTGTCACCAAGATCTATCTATGGAGAGACCAGCAACGAGTAGAAAGAGAGTGCATCTACATACCCTTGTAGATCGCTAAGCGGAAGCGTTCAAGTGAACGGGGTTGATGGAGTCGTACTCGTCGTGATTCAGATCACCGATGATCAAGTGCCGAACGGACGGCACCTCCGCGTTCAACACACGTACAACCCGGTGACGTCTCCCACGCCTTGATCCAGCAAGGAGAGAGGGAGAGGTTGAGGAAGACTCCATCCAACAGCAGCACAACGGCGTGGTGGTGGTGGAGGAGCGTGGCAATCCCGCAGGGCTTCGCCAAGCACCATGGGAGAAGAGGAGGAGGGAGAGGGGCAGGGCTGCACCAACGAGAGATCAAATCGCGTGTTATGGGCAGCCCCTAGGCCTCATATATATAGGGGAAGGGGAGGGCTGCGCCCCCTTTAGGGTTTCCCACCCCAAGGGGCGGCGGCCAACCTCCAGATGGCATCTGGTGCGGCGGCCAAGAGGGGGGGGAGGAGTCCATCCTCCCCAAGGCACCTCGGAGGTGCCTTCCCCCTTGAGGACTCTTCCCTCTAGGGTTCCCTAGGCGCATGGGCCTCTTGGGGCTGGTGCCCTTGGCCCATGTAGGCCAAGGCGCACCCCCTACAGCCCATGTGGCCCCCCGGGGCAGGTGGCCCCACCCGGTGGGCCCCCGGGACCCTTCCGGTGGTCCCGGTACAATACCGATGACCCCGAAAATTGTCCCGATGGCCGAAACAGGACTTCCTATATATAAATCTTTACCTCCGGACCATTCCGGAACTCCTCGTGACGTCCGGGATCTCATCCGGGACTCCGAACAACATTCGGTAACCACATACAAGCTTCCTTTATAACCCTAGCGTCATCGAACCTTAAGTGTGTAGACCCTACGGGTTCGGGAGACATGTAGACATGACCGAGACGTTCTCCGGTCAATAACCAACAGCGGGATCTGGATACCCATGATGGCTCCCACATGTTCCACGATGATCTCATCGGATGAACCACGATGTCAAGGACTCAATCGATCCCGTATTCAATTCCCTTTGTCTATCGGTATGTTACTTGCCCGAGATTCGATCGTCGGTATCCAATACCTTGTTCAATCTCGTTACCGGCAAGTCACTTTACTCGTTCCGTAACACATCATCCCGTGATCAACTCCTTGGTCACATTGCGCATATGATGATGTCCTACCGAGTGGGCCCAGAGATACCTCTCCGTTTACACGGAGTGACAAATCCCAGTCTCGATCTGCATAAAACAATAGATACTTTCGGAGATACCTGTAGTGTACCTTTATAGTCACCCAGTTACGTTGTGACGTTTGATACACCCAAAGCACTCCTACGGTATCCAGGAGTTACACGATCTCATGGTCAAAGGAAGAGATACTTGACATTGGCAAAGCTCTAGCAAACGAACTAACCGATCTTTGTGCTAGTCGTAGGATTGGGTCTTGTCCATCACATCATTCTCCTAATGATGTGATCCCGTTATCAACGACATCCAATGTCCATAGCCAGGAAACCATGACTATCTGTTGATCACAACGAGCTAGTCAACTAGAGGCTCACTAGGGACATGTTGTGGTCTATGTATTCACACGTGTATTACGATTTCCGGATAATACAGTTATAGCATGAATAAAAGACAATTATCATGAACAAGGAAATATAATAATAATACTTTTATTATTGCCTCTAGGGCATATTTCCAACAGTTACCGGCAAGTCACTTTACTCGTACCGTAATGCATGATCCCGTGACCAGACACTTGGTCACTCTGAGCTCATTATGATGATGCATTACCGAGTGGGCCCAGTGATACCTCTCCGTCATACGGAGTGACAAATCCCAGTCTTGATCCATGTCACCCAACAGACACTTTCGGAGATACCCGTAGTCTACCTTTATAGTCACCCAGTTACGTTGTGACGTTTGGCATACCCAAAGCACTCCTATGGTATCCGGGAGTTACACGATCTCATGGTCTAAGGAAAAGATACTTGACATTGGAAAACTCTAGCAAACGAACTATACGATCTTGTGCTATGTTTAGGATTGGGTCTTGTCCATCACATCATTCTCCCAATGATGTGATCTCGTTATCAATGACATCCAGTGTCCATAGTCAGGAACAATGACTATCTGTTGATCAACGAGCTAGTCAACTAGAGGCTCACTAGGGACATGTCGGTGTCTGTTATTCACACATGTATTACTCTTTCTCTCGAAAGAAGTAAGTGGGAGGAAAGTAGAGCTTGATGAAGTATTACCTCTTGAACCGGAAAATGGCGCAACTCAAGAAAATGTTCCTGAGGTGCCTGCACCGACTAGAGAGGAAGTTAATGACAATGATCAAGATACTTCTGATCAAGCCCCTACTGAAATTCGAAGATCCACAAGGACATGTTCCGCACCAGAGTGGTACGGCAACCCTGTCTTGGAAATCATGCTGTTAGACAACGGTGAACCTTCGAACTATGAAGAAGCGATGGCGGGCCCGGATTCCGACAAATGGCTAGAAGCCATGAAATCCGAGATAGGATCCATGTATGAAAACAAAGTATGGACTTTGACTGACTTGCCCATTGAGCGGCGAGCCATAGAAAATAAATGGATCTTTAAGAGGAAGACAGACGCGGATGGTAATGTGACCATCTATAAAGCTTGGCTTGTCGCTAAGGGTTATCGACAAGTTCAAGGGGTTGACTACGATGAGACTTTCTCACCGGTAGCGAAGCTGAAGTCCGTCCGAATCATGTTAGCAATTGCCGCATTCTATGATTACGAAATATGGCAAATGGACGTCAAAACGGCATTCCTTAATGGTTTCCTTAAGGAAGAATTGTATATGATACAGCCGGAAGGTTTTGTCGATCCTAAGAATGCTAACAAAGTGTGCAAGCTCCAACGCTCGATTTATGGGCTGGTGCAAGCATCTCGGAGTTGGAACATTCGCTTTGATGAGATGATCAAAGCGTTTGGGTTTACACAGACTTATGGAGAAGCCTGCGTTTACAAGAAAGTGAGTGGGAGCTCTGTAGCATTTCTCATATTATATGTAGATGACATACTTTTGATGGGAAATGATATAGAACTCTTGGACAGCATCAAGGCCTACTTGAATAAAAGTTTTTCAATGAAGGACCGTGGAGAAGCTGCTTATATATTAGGCATCAAAATCTATAGAGATAGATCAAGACGCCTCATAGGTCTTTCACAAAGCACATACCTTGATAAGATATTGAAGAAGTTCAATATGGATCAATCCAAGAAGGGGTTCTTGCCTATGTTACAAGGTGTGAAATTGAGCTCAGCTCAATGTCCGACCACGACAGAAGATATAGAAGAGATGTGCGTCATCCCCTATGCCTCAGCCATAGGTTCTATTATGTATGCCATGCTGTGTACCAGACCTGATGTTAACCTTGCCGTCAGTTTGGTAGGAAGGTACCGAAGTAATCCCGGCAAGGAACACTGGACAGCGGTCAAGAATATCCTGAAGTACCTGAAAAGGACTAAGGAAATGTTTCTCGTTTATGGAGGTGACGAAGAGCTCGTCGTAAAGGGTTACGTCGACGCTAGCTTCGACACAGATCTGGATGACTCTAAGTCACAAACCGGATACGTGTATATTTTGAATGGTGGGGCAGTAAGCTGGTGCAGTTGCAAGCAAAGCGTCGTGGCGGGATCTACATGTGAAGCGGAGTACATGGCAGCCTCGGAGGCAGCACATGAAGCAATATGGGCGAAGGAGTTCATCACCGACCTAGGAGTCATACCCAATGCGTCGGGGCCGATCAAGCTCTTCTGTGACAACACTGGAGCTATTGCACTTGCCAAGGAGCCCAGGTTTCACAAGAAGACAAGGAACATCAAGCGTCGCTTCAACTCCATTCGTGAAAATGTTCAAGATGGGGACATAGAGATTTGTAAAGTACATACGGACCTGAATATAGCAGATCTGTTGACTAAACCTCTCCCTAGAGCAAAACATGATCAACACCAGAATTCTATGGGTGTTCGATTCATCACAATGTAACTAGATTATTGACTCTAGTGCAAGTGGGAGACTGTTGGAAATATGCCCTAGAGGCAATAATAAAAGCATTATTATTATATTTCCTTGTTCATGATAATTGTCTTTATTCATGCTATAATTGTGTTATCCGGAAATCGTAATACATGTGTGAATAACAGACACCGGCATGTCCCTAGTGAGCCTCTAGTTGACTAGCTCGTTGATCAACAGATAGTCATGGTTTCCTGACTATGGACACTGGATGTCATTGATAGAGAGATCACATCATTGGGAGAATGATGTGATGGACAAGACCCAATCCTAAACATAGCACAAGATCGTATAGTTCGTTTGCTAGAGTTTTCCAATGTCAAGTATCTTTTCCTTAGACCATGAGATCGTGTAACTCCCGGATACCGTAGGAGTGCTTTGGGTATGCCAAACGTCACAACGTAACTGGGTGACTATAAAGGTAGACTACGGGTATCTCCGAAAGTGTCTGTTGGGTGACATGGATCAAGACTGGGATTTGTCACTCCGTATGACGGAGAGGTATCACTGGGCCCACTCGGTAATGCATCATCATAATGAGCTCAGAGTGACCAAATGTCTGGTCATGGGATCATCCATTACGGTACGAGTAAAGTGACTTGCCGGTAACGAGATTGAACAAGGTATTGGGATACCGACGATCGAATCTCGGGCAAGTAACATATCGATAGACAAAGGGAATAGCGTACGAGATTGATTAAATCCTCGACATCGTGGTTCATCCGATGAGATCATCGTGGAGCATGTGGGAGCCAACATGGGTATCCAGATCCCGCTGTTGGTTATTGACCGGAGAGTCGTCTCGGTTATGTCTGCTTGTCTCCCGAACCCGTAGGGTCTACACACTTAAGGTTCGGTGACGCTAGGGTTATGAAGATATGTATATGAAGAAACCCGAATGTTGTTCGGAGTCCCGGATGAGATCCTGGACGTCACGAGGAGTTTCGGAATGGTCCGGAGGTAAAGAATTATATATAGGAAGTGCTATTTCGGGCATCAGGACAAGTTTCGGGGTTATCGGTATTGTACCGGGACCACCGGAAGGGTCCCGGGGGTCCACCGGGTGGGGCCACCTGTCCCGGGGGGCCACATGGGCTGTAGGGGGTGCGCCTTGGCCTAGATGGGCCAAGGGCACCAGCCCCTATAGGCCCATGCGCCTAGGGTTTCCACCATGGAAGAGTCCGTGTGGTGGAAGGCACCCCTAGGTGCCTTGGGGGGGGAGGGAAACCTCCCCTTGGCCGCCGCCCCCCCTAGTAGATGCCATCTACTAGGGCTGGCGCCCCCTGGCACCCCTATATATAGTGGGGGGAGAGGAGGGATTTTACACCAGCCCCTGGCGCCTCCATCTCCCCCCGTTACGTCTCTCCCTCGTAGTCTCGGCGAAGCCCTGCTGCTGTGACGCCCTGCATCCACCACCACGCCGTTGTGCTGCTGGATCTTCATCAACCTCTCCTTCCCCTTGCTGGATCAACAAGGAGGAGACGTCTCCCGTCCCGTACATGTGTTGAACGCGGAGGTGCCGTCCGTTCGGCGCTGGTCATCGGTGATTTGGATCACGTCGAGTATGACTACATCATCACCGTTCTTTTGAACGCTTCCGTGCGTGATCTACAAAGGTATGTAGATGCATCTAATCACTCGTTGCTAGATGAACTCCTAGATGATCTTGGTGAAACGAGTAGGAAAATTTTTGTTTTCTGCAACGTTCCCCAACATTCATATCATCACATAGCCTATAGCATATCAATGTGTCTCCCTTCAAAGATAAAGGGAAGACCTTCTTCTTAGCAACATCATCGGGTATACCTGCAAGCTTAAATAATCCACAAACTTCATCCACATATATTAAGTGCTCATCAGGATGCTTTGTTCCATCTCCTGTAAAAGGGTTAGCTAGCAGTCTTTCCATCATACCCGAAGGAAATTTAAAAGGAGTTTCATTTTCAATAGGTTCAGCAGGTTGAGGAGCAACTCTTTTCTCTACTGGACGGGGTGAAGATACCCCAAACAAGCCCCTCGGAGAATTACTTTCCATAGTAGCAAGTGACAGTAAATTTCAGCACACTATATAAATTTTTCCTTACCAAATTCCACCTACCAAAGGCGCTACACTCCCCGGCAATGGCGCCAGAAAAGAGTCTTGATGACCCACAAGTATAGGGGATCTATCGTAGTCCTTTTGATAAGTAAGAGTGTCAAACCCAACGAGGAGCAAAAGGAAATGATAAGCGGTTTTCAGCAAGGTATTCTCTGCAAGTACTGAAATAAGTGGTAACAGATAGTTTTGTGATAAGATAAATTGTAACGAGCAACAAGTAACAAAAGTAAATAAAGTGCAGCAAGGTTTCCCAATCCTTTTTGTAGCAAAGGACAAGCCGGAACAAACTCTTATATAAGGAAAAGCGCTCCCGAGGACACATGGGAATATCGTCAAGCTAGTTTTCATCACGTTCATATGATTCGCGTTCGATACTTTGATAATTTGATATGTGGGTGGACCGGTGCTTGGGTGCTGTTCTTACTTGAACAAGCATCCCACTTATGATTAACCTCTATTGCAAGCATCCGCAACTACAACAAAAGTATTAAGGTAAACCTAACCATAGCATGAAACATGTGGATCCAAATCAGCCCCTTACGAAGCAACACATAAACTAGGGTTTAAGCTTCTGTCACTCTAGCAACCCATCATCTACTTATTACTTCCCAATGCCTTCCTCTAGGCCCAAATAATGGTGAAGTGTCATGTAGTCGGTGTTCACATAACACCACTACAGGCTAGACAACATACATCTTATCAAAATATCAAACGAATACCAAATTCACATGACTACTAATAGCAAGACTGCTCCCTTGTCCTCAGGAACAAACGTAATTACTCACAATGCATATTCATGTTCAGAATAAGAGGGGTAATAATATGCATATAGGATCTGAACATATGATCTTCCACCAAATAAACCAACTAGCATCAACTACAAGGAGTAATCAACACTACTAGCAACCTACTAGCACCAATCCCGGACTTTGAGACAAGAATTGGATACAAGAGATGAACTAGGGTTTGGAGATGAGATGGTGCTGGTGAAGATGTTGATGGAGATTGCCCTTTCCCGCTGAGAGGAGCGTTTGTGATGATGATGGTGATGATTTCCTCCTCCCGGAGGGAAGTATCCCCGGCAGAACAACTCTATCGGAGCTCTAGATTGGTTCCGCCAAGGTTCCGCCTCGTGGCGGCGGAGTCTCGTCCCGAAAAGTTCCTTCTTATTTTTTTCTCATCGAAAGACTTCATATAGCAGAAGATGGACATCAGAGAGCCACCAGGGGGGCCATGAGGTAGGGGGCGCGCCCTAGAGGGGGGGCGCCCCCCCACTCTCGTGAGCAGGGTGTGGGCCCCCTGGCCTTCATCTTTGGCGAGGATTTTTCTTTATTTATTTTAAGATGTTTCGTGGAGTTTCAGGACTTTTGGAGTTGCGCAGAATAGGTCTCTAATATTTGCTCCTTTTCCAACCCAGAATTCCAGCTGCCGGCATTCTCCCTCTTGATGTAAACCTTGAAAAATAAGAGAGAATAGCCATAAGTATTGTGACATAAAGTGAAATAAATATCGATATAAAAGCATGATGCAAAATGGACGTATCAGAGAGTAATATGGACGACACGACGTCTGTCAAAGATTAGTCGGTACTGGAGAGGTGATTCGTTCCTCTCGACAAAATGGTGGGAAACCATAGAATCAAAATCTAAATAAGCAGGAGGCAACTCCATGTCTCCTTTACGAATGTCTATCTCAAGAAATTTAGCTAAGCGGGTTGCATAAATTCCTCCAAAGAAATCTCCATTATGTCTATTATGATGCAACCTATGAGCTATAATGGCTCCCATATGATAAGATTGGTCTCCTGACACAGCAGGACACATGTGTGACATGCTTCATCCTTAGCATTTATGCACCTACCTATGAAGAGAGCAAAATAATGTATAGCTGGAAAGTGAATGCTCCCTATGGTAGCTTGCGCTATATCTCTGGATTCCTCTACAGTTATACTAGCAAGAAAGTTTCTAAATTCAGATTTAGGGGGATCCCTAACACTACCCCATTGTGGAAGTTTGCAAGCATGAGTGAAATCCTCTAGGTCCATGGTATAAGATTTATCATAAAGATCAAACATGACTGAAGGAGAATTACGTGAAGATGAATACTCAAACCTCCTCACAAAAGAGCTTGTGAGCTCATGATACAGGGGGCATTTGTCTGCCTCAAAGTCCTCAAGATCGGCATTACGCAAATATGCGTTAAATTCTTCTTTAATTCCCGCTTGATCCATAAAATTTTCAGAAGGCCACTCACAAGGATGCACTGGAGCGTCTCTTGGTGGCTCTTCGTCAGCATCACGCATTGCAAGCATGGGTCCTTGCTTCTTTGAAGAACCACCTTGGAACATTTTCATAAGCATATTTCTTCCTCTGAAAAATTCTGAATTTTTTTAGTAGCTTCAAAATAAAAGTAAACCAAACTCAATAATATTGATAGCAACTACTCCTACAAGTGCCTAGGGCCTATATCATGCATCAAAACTACTTTTGACCATATAAATTTGACATGCAAGTTCAAGAACAGGGTCACCTAAACAACACAAATTTTCAATGAATAAAGCACTAGAACAAAAACTAATTGGACTAATGGAGGAGTCACATACCAAGGAACAGTCTCCCCAAGCAGTTTTGTGAGAGGTGCTTTGAGCAAGGAGATCGAAAATGGAAGCAAAACGAGCTTGGACTCGGGTTTGAGTTGGTTTTTCGCGTTTGGGGGAGGAAGATGAAGTGTGTGGCTGGAAGAATAAGTGGAGGAGGGCCACCATGGGCCCACAAGGCAGGGGGCACGCCCTAGGGGGTGGGCGCGCCCTCCACCCTTGTGGCAAGGTGGTTGGCCCCCCTGGTGTGTTCTTTGTTCCATAAATCCTCAAATATTCTATAAAAAACCATATTTAATTTTTAGGGCATTTGGAGAACTTTTATTTTCGAGGTATTTTTATATTGCACGGATAATCAGATAACAGACAGAAAATTATTTATTTTTACTTTATTTCAACTAAATAACAGAAGGTATAGAAAGGTTACAGAGAGTTGTGCTTCTAGTTTCATCCATCTCATGCTCGTCAAAAGGAATCCACTAACAAGGTTGATCAAGTCTTGTTAACAAACCCATTCCGATTAACATGAAACCGGAGAAATTTCGAATAACACTAGGTTACCTCAACAGGGATATGCACATCCCCAATAATAAGTATATCATATTTCTTCTTGACAGTAGGAAGAGGAAATTCAAAACCTCCAAATATAATTGATGGAATTATTCCGATAGAATTGATACTATGAACTTGAGGTTGTTTCCTTACTGTATGCTCATTACCATTAACATGAAAAGTGACATTGCCTTTGTTGCAATCAATAACAGCCCTTGCAGTATTAAGAAAAGGTCTTCCAAGAACAATAGACATACTATCGTCCTCGGGAATATCAAGAATAACAAAGTCCGTTAAAATAGTAACGTTTGCAACTACAACAGGCACATCCTCACAAATACCGACAGGTATAGCAGTTGATTTATCAGCCATTTGCAAAGATATTTCAGTAGGTGTCAACTTATTCAAATCAAGTCTACGATATAAAGAGACAGGCATAACACTAACACCGGCTCCAAGATCACATAAAGCAGTTTTAACATAGTTTCTTTTAATGGAGCATGGTATAGTAGGTACTCCTGGATCCCCAAGTTTCTTTGGTATCCCACCCTTAAAAGTATAATTAGCAAGCATGGTGGAAATTTCAGCTTCATGTATCTTTCTTTTATTTGTAATAATATCTTTCATGTACTTAGCATAAGGATTTGTTTTGAGTGTATCAGTCAATCGCGTACGCAAAAATATAGGTCTAATCATTTCAAAAAAGCGCTCAAAATCCTCATCATCCTTTTTCTTGGATGGTTTGGGAGGAAAAGGCATGGGTTTCTGAACCCAAGGTTCTCTTTCTTTACCATGTTTCCTAGCAACAAAGTCTTTCTTATCATAACGTTGATTCTTTGATTGTGGGTTATCAAGATCAACAGCAGGTTCAATTTCTATATCATTATCATTACTAGGTTGAGCATTATTATGAACATCATCATTAACATTTTCATTAGGTTCATGTTCATTACCAGATTGTGTTTCAGCATTAGACATAGAGATATCATTTGGATTATCAGGTGGTTCAGTAATAGGTTCACTAGAAGTTTGCACAGTTCTATCATTTTTCTTTTTCTTATTTTTAGAAGAACTAGGTGCAAAATTTTTATTTCTCTGAGAATCTTGCTAAATTCTCTTAGGTTGGCCTTCAGGATACAAAGGTTCCTGAGTCATTCTACCACTTCTAGTAGCCACTTTAACAACATAATCATTTTTCTTACTATTCATCTCATTGAGCAATTCTTTTTGAGCTTTAAGTACTTGTTCTACTTGAGTGGTAACCATAGAAGCATGTTTGCTAACAAGTTTAAGTTCACCTCTAATATTAGCCATATAATCACCCAAGTATTTAATCATATCAGCATCTTGTTTTAATTGTCTACCAAAATAAGCATTGAAGTTTTGGGTAAAGATTTGATGGATTATGGAACAAGGAGTGGCAAGAGCCTAAGCTTGGGGATGCCCATGGCACCCCCAAGATAATCTAAGGACACCTAAAAGCCAAAGTTTGGGGATGCCCCGGAAGGCATCCCCTCTTTTCGTCTACTTCTATCGGTAACTTTACTTGGAGCTATAATTTTATTCACCACATGATATGTGTTTTGCTTGGAGCGTCTTGTATGATTTGAGTCTTTGCTTTTTAGTTTACCACAATCATCCTTGCTGTACACACCTTTTGAGAGAGCCATACATGATTTGGAATTTGTTAGAATACTCTATGTGCTTGGCTTATATCTTTTTGAGTTATATAGTTTTGCTCTAGTACTTCACTTATATCTTTTAGAGCACGGTGGTGGATTTGTTTTATAGAAACTATTGATCCCTCATGCTTCACTTAGATTATTTTGAGAGTCTTAAATAGCATGGTAATTTTCTTAAATAATCCTAATATGCTAGGTATTCAAGATTAGTAAAATCTTTCTTATGAGTGTTTTGAATACTAAGAGAAGTTTGACACTTGATGATTGTTTTGTGATATGGAGGTAATAATATGAAAGTCGTGCTAGTTGAGTAGTTGTGAATTTGAGAAATTCTTGTGTTGAAGTTTGCAAGTCCCGTAGCATGCATGTATGGTAATTGTTATGTAACAAATTTGAAACATGAGGTGTTATTTGATTGTCTTCCTTATGAGTGGCGGTCGGGGACGAGCGATGGTCTTTTCCTACCAATCTATCCCCCTAGGAGCATGCGCGTAGTGCTTGGTTTTTGATGACTTGTAGATTTTTGCAATAATTATGTGAGTTCTTTATGACTAATGTTGAGTCCATGGATTATACGCACTCTCACCCTTTGATCATCGCTAGCCTCTTCGGTACCGTGCATTGCCCTTTCTCACATTGAGAGTTGGTGCAAACTTTGTCGGTGCATCCAAACCCCGTGATATGATACGCTCTTTCACACACAAACCTCCTTATATCTTCCTCAAAACATCCACCATACCTACCTATTATGGCATTTCCATAGCCATTCCGAGATATATTGCCATGCAACTTTCCACCATTCCGTTTATCATGACACATTCATCATTGTCATATTGCTTAGCATGATCATGTAGTTGACATAGTATTTGTGGCAAAGCCACCATTCATAATTGTTTCATACATGTCACTCTTGGTTCATTGCATATCCCGGTACACCGCCGAGGCATTCATATAGAGTCATATCTTGTTCAAAGTATCGAGTTGTAATTCTTGAGTTGTAAATAAATAGAAGTGTGATGACCATCATTCATAGAGCATTGTCCAAAAAAAGAGAAATGCCAAATAAAAAAATAAAGGCCAAATAAATAAAGAAATAAAAATATATAAAAGGGACAATGCTAATATCCTTTGCCACACTTGTGCTTCAAGGTAGCACCATAATCTTCATGAT
The DNA here is from genome assembly GCF_002162155.2 of Triticum dicoccoides. NCBI lineage: Eukaryota > Viridiplantae > Streptophyta > Magnoliopsida > Poales > Poaceae > Triticum > Triticum dicoccoides. Next base: position 580,066,358 of record NC_041390.1, read on the forward strand.
AGAGAGTCTTTTGTTTTTTCACTTTCATATACTAGTGGGAATTTTTCATTATAGAACTTGGCTTGTATATTCCAACAATGGGCCTCCTCAAGTGCCCTAGGTCTTCGTGAGCAAGCAAGTTGGATGCACACCCACTTAGTTTCTTTTGTTGAGATTTCATACATTTATATCTCTAGTGCATCTGTTGCATGGCAATCCCTACTCCTTGCATTAACATCAATTGATGGGCATCTCCATAGCCCATTGATTAGACTCGTTGATGTGAGACTTTATCCTTTTTTGTCTTCTCCACATAACCCCCATCATCATATTCTATTCCACCCATAGTGCTATATCCATGGCTCGCGCTCATATATTGCGTGAAAGTTTATAGGTTTGAGATTACTAAAGTATGAAACAATTTCTTGGCTTGTCATCGGGGTTGTGCATGATGAGAGCATTCTTGTGTGATGAAAATGGAGCATGACTAAACTATATGATTTTGTAGGGATGAACTTTCTTTGGCCATGTTATTTTGAGAGGACATAATTGCTTAGTTAGTATGCTTGAAGTATTATTATTTTTACGTCAATATGAACTTTTATCTTCAATCTTTCGGATCTGAATATTCATACCACAATTAAGAATAATTACATTAAAATTATGCCAAGTAGCACTCCACATCAAAAATTATGTTTTTATCATTTACCTACTCGAGGACGAGCAGGAATTAAGCTTGGGGATGCTTGATACGTCTCCAACATATCTATAATTTTTGATTGCTCCATGCTATATTATCTACTATTTTGGACATTATTGGGCTTTATTATCCACTTTTATATTATTTTTGGGACTAACCTATTAATCGGAGGCCCAGCCCAGAATTGCTTTTTTTTGCCTATTTTAAGGTTTCGAAGAAAAGGAATATGAAACGGAGTCCAAACGGAATGAAACCTTCGGGAACGTGATTTTCTCACCGAACATGATCCAGGAGACTTGGACCCTACGTCAAGAAACAAAGGAGGAGGCCACAAGGTAGGGGGCGCGCCTACCCCCCAGGCGCGCCCTCCACCCTCGTGGGCCCCCTGTTGCTCCACCGACGTACTCCTTCCTCCTATATATACCATCGTACCCCCAAACAATCAGATAGGGAGCCAAAACCCTAATTCCACCGCCACAACTTTCTGTATCCATGAGATCCCATCTTGGGGCTTGTTCTGGAGCTCCGTCGGAGGGGGTATCCATCACGGAGGGCTTCTACATCATCACCATAGCCCCTCCGATGAAGTGTGAGTAGTTTACCTCAGACCTACGGGTCCATAGTTATTAGCTAGATGGCTTATTCTCTCTTTTTGGATCTCATTACAATGTTCCCCCTCTCTTGTGGAAATCTATTCGATGTAATCTTCTTTTTGCGGTGTGTTTGTTGAGACCGATGAATTGTGGGTTTATGATCAAGTCTATCTATGAACAATATTTGAATCTTCTCTGAATTCTTTTATGTATGATTGGTTATCTTTGCAAGTCTCTTCGAATTATCAGTTTGGTTTGGCCTACTAGATTGATCTTTCTTGCAATGGGAGAAGTGCTTAGCTTTGGGTACAATCTTGCGGTGTCCTTTCCCAGTGACAGTAGGGGCAGCAAGGTACGTATTGTATTGTTGCCATCGAGGATAACAAGATGGGGTTTTCATCATATTGCATGAGTTTATCCCTCTACATCATGTCATCTTGCTTAAGGCGTTACTCTATTTCCATGAACTTAATACTCTAGATGCATGCTGGATAGCGGTCGATGAGTGGAGTAATAGTAGTAGATGCAGGTAGGAGTCGGTCTACTTGTCTCGGACGTGATGCCTATATACATGATCATACCTAGATATTCTCATAACTATGCTCAATTCTGTCAATTGCTCAACAGTAATTCGTTAACCCACCATAAAATACCTATGCTCTTGAGAGAAGCCACTAGTGAAACCTATGGCCCCCGGGTCTATCTTCATCATATTAACCTTCCAATACTTAGTTATTTCCTTTGCTTTTTTACTTTGCTTTTATTTTACTTTGCATCTTTATCATAAAAATACCAAAAATCTTATCTTATCATATCTATCAGATCTCACTGTCGTAAGTGGCCGTGTAGGGATTAACAACCCCTTATCGCGTTGGTTGCGAGGATTTATTTGTTTTTGTGCAGGTGCGAGGGACTCACGCGTAGCCTCCTACTGGATTGATACCTTGGTTCTCAAAAACTGAGGGAAATACTTATGCTACTTTGCTGCATCACCCTTTCCTCTTCAAGGGAAAACCAATGCAATGCTCAAGAGGTAGCAGGATCTAGCATTTGGGGTTGTCTTCTTTTATTTTGGTTCCGTAGTCGGACCTTGATTGTACTTTGGATGATGTATGATTTATTCATGTATTGTGTGAAGTGGCGATTGTAAGCCAACTCTTTATCCCTTTCTTATTCAGTACATGAGATGTGTGAAGATTACCCCTCTTGCGACAAGCCTACCATGCGGCTATGCATCTAAGTCGTGCCCCAACATGTGGGAGATATAGCCGCATTGTGGGTGTTACAAGTTGGTAATCAGAGCCATCCCCGACTTAGGAGCCCCCCTGCTTGATCGAATCGCTGACGTTGTTGATTCTAGAACAAAATGTTTTGAGTCATAGGATTATATATATCAGAGAGTAGGATTCTTTTTACTCCTCAGTCCCTTCGTTGCTCTGGTGAGGCCTCCTGACATAGAAGTTTTGACTCTTCTCTCCTAAAATTTCACGAATTTTTTTTAGGATCACACGGGTATCTTGGAATCGCTCCGATAGTCTTGTGACGAGAACATTGTTCTTGGTGCCTCCTAACATTTAGGGGTTGTGGCAGTGTCCCGGGGAGTTGAGCTCCGAGGTGTTGTCGTCACAATTTTATCGTTGCAGTTCTGGAATACCTGAGTTTCGCCGACATCGAAAATCTCTTTTATGTAGTTGTTGGTGAGATAACCTCGACGCCACCCAGTACTGATGCGGGAGTTCGGGAGTATTTCCATAACTCGTATATCGGATGCTTTTTGAAGGTTGAGGTAAATGATTTCCGAAGTTTTCTTGGTTATGTGTTGAAGGATGGATACAGTTGGATGTAGGAATTGTTAGTTTGGGTGATATATTATGCTTCCCCTGTATCCCCAACACCTGATTGCATAACCAGAAAGTTTCGGGAGTTTATAAGTGGGAATTCAAGTATATCGTAGGATATCTTTCCAACAGACACATGATAAGGTATGGGATCTATCATATGTTTGTTCCGGCTTATTCTGCAAGCCGATCCTTTGTTTTGTTTTCAGTTGTGGTACTCGAGTTGCTTCGAAGTCAAGTGTTGATTCCATACCTTTCTTAAGCGGTGTCCTCATATTTCTATGTGGATGCTAATCCTTCTTGCTTATCGAGATTGCCATGCCAATTCTTTTCCAACCGATGTGCTTCTCTTCTAGTGGATCCGATCATTTCAACATCCGCAAGATCAACTCTAAGTTTTTTTCGATGGTACCCATTCCATCTGTCCAAGTTGCATTTGTTTTCCCGCCAATCCACCCTTTTTCTTCAAGGACTCAGATTTCTTAATCAAGTATCCTTTTATTGATGGGAAGTCTCTCCATTCTTTTCTGTCAATGTTCTTACCCGGTGGTTCTCATGAAGATGCTCTACAAGTTCATCATTCTTCATTCTTTTTCTTCTCCGGTGGACTAAATTGAAGCCTTCAGAGTTGATCACATTATTTTTCTTGTTTCAAATGTTTTCCCATGTCGGTGGACCTCTTAATCGATCACCTCTCTCTATTCACATCCGAAGTGCTGAAGATATCTCAGAAGATTCAAGTTTCCATTATCAATTCGCTCAAGTTCTTTTGAGGATGTTATCTCATTCAAGCCATTTAATTCAACCGGCGCAATATCCCTTTTAAGTAATCGTTCAACGGTGTTTTCTTTTGAGTGGGCCCTAACCCACGGGTCTTTTCCCAGGATATTACCTGACTTTTCTAATTCTTTCCGGAGTTATTCTCAAATCCATGTCAAAGTTTGATGTAAGAATGAATTATCATCAGTCATATGCCTTTCTCCAAGATCTTTCAAATTCACTTTTCATCGTTGGTTCAACCTTTCTAGTTTTCATCCTGGAGTATCTCAACAATTCATGGTGGTGTTTCTCATCGTCATTCTCAACATTTGAAGACCGAAGAAGAGTTTTCCTCCAAATTTTATCCGTTCTTCCAAAGATTCATGGTTCTAGTGTTATGCCATCCTCTCATAATTCTATTCGAGTGTGAGAATTCTTTTCACCAATCCGGAGCAATTCAAGAGTCTTTTTTTGTTTGATTCTTTGAAGGCCATCATTTCGGGTTTATTCATTCTCAGCTTTCAGCTCTCATTCTCCAACTCTTACCGGTGCATCGCTCAAACATCCTCTAATCAGTTCATGATCTCTTCTTCAATTGTATCTAAATCTTAGCAAGTATCTTCATTCATTTTCCAATTCTTTCCAGTGAATTGTGCTTTTGCTACTTTCTTGTTCAATTCTTACTGTGGTTTGTTCAAGAGTTCTCTTCCTTCGTTATCATACAGATTTATTCGTTGTTTCAATCCTACAGGTGGTTCGTTGAAGACCTTCTCAAGTTTAAGCTATACCTCTCTTTAATCCTTTCTACGAGAATAAGTAGTATGCCAAATCCGTTGCTTGTCATTAATTTAAATTGGTGAAGGATACGCATAATGTAATTCTTATTCTTGTTTCATTGAGTGAATCCAATTTCTTATTCCGGAGGTTCATCAAAATTCTTGATCTCATTTGTTCATCTTTCTTTTCCGGAGTTCCAAGTTTTTCCGCATTATCTCTTCGCGAAGCTCCATCTAAATCATCAAAAGGTTTCACCTTGTGTTTTCAATTTCTCTTTCCTTTCGTTTGATCATCCTTTTGTTACCGGAGTTCTTCTTGGAGGCTCTACATGGTGGTTCGTCAAGGATTCTTTTCATTCTTCAATTGTTCTTCAAGATTTATCTCGGAGTTATTGATCCGCCATGCTATATACTCAAAATTAAACGTGGTGCAAAACACATGTCTTATTTTGAGGAGTTCAAGCATTCTTCATCTTGCATTCCGATGTGCAATTCTTTCTTTCTTATTTTTTGAGGTGGTGTTATGCCATTGTTGATAATTTCCCTTCGTGTTTCATGATTCACAAGTTCTCAAGAGTGACATATCTAAATCCATCATTTTCTCTTCACTCAAGACATCTTTTCAATCCATCAATCTCTTCATTGGAGTTATAGTGGGTTATATTTCACCTAAAGCTTTCCCTAAGGATTGATGCTATTTATGGTGCTTATAAATGACTCAAGTTCTTCATTTATCGTCCCGGTGAAATAAGTTTCTCGTCTCCTTGTTCATATCAATTCAATCTATTGTTTTTCATTGGTGCCAGAATTTCACCTCAAGATTCCGAGATGTTTTCCATAAGCCCACTACAAGCTTATTTGTTTCGTGGTTGGTGTTCCAACAACTCCGTTATAACCTTCTTGTAAGGGTGCTTTCCAAGCTCAATTATGGCAGAAGTTGTCATTTTCTTCTCCATTCTGTTATTCCAATGATCTATCTTCTATTCTTTCTTCCGGAGGCTTTGTGATGTTGCTCTCTTCACTCATCATCTCAAATTGTGAGGACCGTGTTCTTTTTGTGCTTGTCCATTTAACCGGAGTGTCCTGCCCTCTTTTCAAGTTCTTCCCATTCTGTCAAGTTTTTGCCTCCCTTCTCAACCGGAGTGCTGTCTGAAATCATTCTTACCCATTGTGCCATTGTTTCAACAGTTTCGGAGGCAGTGTGTTGTTGATTTCATCAAGTATCATCCAATCTTCCCAAGTTCATATTCAATTCCTTTCATTTACAGTCGGAGTGCTGTCCAAATTATATCATTCTTATTCCTTCTCTATCTTGTTTTAACCGGAGTGTTGTGTCTACCATTCCTCTTCTAACCGGACTCTCATCCAAGTTCTTTCATTTTGCCAAGTTCATATTATCGCCTTCCATTTCCAACCGGAGTGTTGTCGTAATTGATCTTTATCGTTCCTTGTACATCTCATTTCATCCGGAGTGCTTGCATGTACTTCTTATCCTTTGTGACACTTTTCTTGTGTCTTTCAACCTACAAGGTTCTAGTAATGTTCCTTGTTCCTCTTTTCTAATGGAGTGTTTTCAACTTTGTTCATCTTCATCGTATTCTTCTTTCAATTTGTTCCACCTCGCAAGGTTCTTTGGTCTCACTCATTTGTCAAAGAAGCAACTTAGTTTTACCTCTTCTCTTCCTCTTCCGTTTCCCTCCGGTGCCATCCTAGATCTCGAGACGAGATCCGCTTGTAGTGGTGGAGTGTTGTGACGCCTCGAAATCGACGCGCCAGGTATCTTCCAGTATTCGCTGTCGTTGCCATGTCATTTTCTTGTGTGTCACATCTTGCCATGTCATCATGTGCATTGCATCATCATATTTTCAAAACTTGCATCCGTCTGGGTTCCCGCAGTTCCTTCCGTTGTCCGTTCTGAGCCCAGACACACTTGCACACGCCCGCGACATGTCTGAAATATTATTTTATAAGTGGCCAGAAAATGTTCTTGGAATGGGATGAAAGTTGGCGTGCTGTGTTGTTATGTTGTTAGTAGGTCGCGTGCCAAGTTTCATCGCATTCGGAGTCCGTTTGACGCCCCAACGGATAACTATAGCGAAAATATAGTCGGTCTAACGTTGGACATTTTTGGTCTCTGGAAACAGTCGCCGGACCTCTCTCTCTTCTCTTCTCTCAGCCCAACCCGCTCTGCACAGCCCACCTAACCCCCCCTTCGACCGGAGCCGTCAGATCACGATCGGAGGGCTCCGTAAGCCCCCAAAACCCCCCAAACCCTAGCTCCTACCCTATATATACACCTCCCATTCTAAATTTGGGCATCCCCTAGCCTCCATCTACTTTCTAGCCTTCCCCTCAGGATCCCCGCAGCCGCCAGCCTCCTCCCTCCTCGATTTCAGCGCCAAGCCACCCCTTCTCTACCACTTGGCACCGTCCCAAGCGCCAGCGCCGCCGCCAGCAGCCTCCTCACCCTATGCGCAGCTGGCACTCGCCCCCTGCCCACTTCCAATGCCATGGCCCGCCGCAGCCCGCAACCGGCCCGCCCCGGCCGAAGCGGGCCCGAACCGCCCGCCCAGCGCCCCTGGCTCTGTTACGTCCATTTTGCATCATGCTTTTATATCGATATTTATCGCATTATGGACTGTTATATCACTTTATGTCAGAATACTTATGGCTATTCTCTCTTATTTTACAAGGTTTACATAAAGAGGGAGAATGCCGGCAACTGGAATTCTGGGCTGGAAAAGGAGCAAATATTAGAGACCTATTCTGCGCAACTCCAAAAGTCCTGAAACTCCACGGAATGTCTTAAAATAAATAAAGAAAAATCCTCGCCAAAGATGAAGGCCAGGGGGCCCACACCCTGCTCCGAGGGTGGGGGGCGCCCCCCTAGGGCGCGCCCCCCTACCTCGTGGGCCCCCCTGGTGGGTCTCCGACGTCCATCTTCTCCTATATGAAGTCTTTCGATGAAAAAATACATAAGAAGCAACCTTTTGGGACGAGGCTCCGCCGCCACGAGGCGGAACCAATCTAGAGCTCCAGCAGAGCTGTTCTGCCGGGGAAACTTCCCTCCGGGAGGGGGAAATCATCACCATCATCATCACCAACACTCCTCTCATCGGGAGAGGGCAATCTGCATCAACATCTTCACCAGCACCATCTCATCTCCAAACCCTAGTTCATCTCTTGTATCCAATTCTTGTCTCAAAGTCCGGGATTGGTGCTAGTAGGTTGCTAGTAGTGTTGATTACTCCTTGTAGTTGATGCTAGTTGGTTTAATTGGTGGAAGATTATAGTTCAGATCCTATATGCATATTATTACCCCTCTGATTATGAACATGAATATGCTTTGTGAGTAATTACATTCGTTCCTGAGGACAAGGGAGAAGTCTTGCTATTAGTAGTCATGTGAATTTGGTATTCATTTGATATTTTGATAAGATGTATGTTGTCTAGCCTCTAGTGGTGTTATGTGAACGTCGACTACATAACACTTCACCATTATTTGGGCCTAGAGGAAGGCATTGGGAAGTAATAAGTAGATGATGGGTTGCTAGAGTGACAGAAGCTTAAACCCTAGTTTATGCGTCGCTTCGTAAGGGGCTGATTTGGATCCATATGTTTCATGCTATAGTTAGGTTTACCTTAATACTTTTGTTGTAGTTGCGGATGCTTGCAATAGAGGTTAATCATAAGTGGGATGCTTGTTCAAGTAAGAACAGCACCCAAGCACCGGTCCACCCACATATCAAATTATCAAAGTATCAAACGCGGATCATATGAACGTGATGAAAACTAGCTTGACGATATTCCCATGTGTCCTCAGGAGCGCTTTTCCTATTATAAGAGTTTGTTCCGGCTTGTCCTTTGCTACAAAAGGATTGGGCCACCTTGCTGCACTTTATTTACTTTTGTTACTTGTTGCTCATTACAATTTATCCTATCACAAAACTATCTGTTACCACTTATTTCAGTACTTGCAGAGAATACCTTGTTGAAAACCGCTTATCATTTCCTTCTGCTCCTCGTTGGGTTCGACACTCTTACTTATCGAAAGGACTACGATAGATCCCCTATACTTGTGGGTCATCAAGACTCTTTTCTGGCGCCGTTGCCGGGGAGTGTAGCGCCTTTGGCAAGTGGAATTTGGTGAAGAAAAAATTTATATAGTGTGCTGAAATTTACTGTCACTTGTTACTATGGAAAGTAATTCTCTGAGGGGCTTGTTCGGGGTATCTTCACCCTGTCCAGTAGAGCAAAGAGTTGCTCCTCAACCTACTGAACCTATTAATGAAACTCCTTTTGAATTTCCAGTGGCTATGATGGAAAAACCACTAGCTAATCCTTTTATAGGAGATGGAACAAAACATCCTGATGAGCACTTAATATATGTGGATGAAGTTTGCGGATTATTTAAGCTTGCAGGTATACCCGATGATGTTGCTAAGAAGAAGGTCTTCCCTTTATCTTTGAAGGGAGACACATTGATATGGTATAGGCTATGTGTGTTGGGGAACGTAGCAGAAAACAAAAATTTTCCTACGGTTTCACCAAGATCCATCTATGAGTTCATCTAGCAACGAGTGATTGGATGCATCTACATACCTTTGTAGATCGCGAGCAGAAGCGTTCAAAGAACGGGGATGATGTAGTCGAACACGACGTGATCCAAATCACCGGAGATCCTAGCACCGAACGGACGGCACCTCCGCGTTCAACACACGTACGGTCAGCGTAACGTCTCCTTCTTCTTGATCCAGCAAGGGGAGAGGAGAGGTTGAGGAAGATGGCTCCAGCAGCAGCACGACGGCGTGGTGGTGATGGAGCTGCAGTACTCCGGCAGGGCTTCGCTAAGCACTATGGAGGAGGAGGAGGTGTTGGAGAGGGAGAAGGAGGCAACCAAAGGCGTAGATCAAAAGCCCTCCTTCCCCACTATATATAGGAGGGCCAAGGGGGGGGCGCCGACCCTAGGAGATCCAATCTCCTAGGGGGGCGGCGGCCAAGGGAGGTTTCCCTCCCCCCCCCCAAGGCACCTAGGGGTGCCTTCCACTAGTGGGACTCCTCCCCTTTGGAAACCCTAGGCGCATGGGCCTATTGGCGATGGTGCCCTTGGCCCATGTTGGCCAAGGCGCACCCCCTACAGCCCATGTGGCCCCCCGTGGCAGGTGGCCCCACCTGGTGGGCCCCCGGGACCCTTCCGATGGTCCCGGTACAATACCGATAACCCCGAAACTTGTCCCGATGGCCGAAATAGCACTTCCTATATATAATTCTTTACCTCTGGACCATTCCGGAACTCCTCGTGACATCCAGGATCTCATCCGGGACTCCGAACAACATTCGGGTTACTGCATATACATATCCCTACAACCCTAGCGTCACCGAACCTTAAGTGTGTAGACCCTACGGGTTCGGGAGATATGTAGACATGACCGAGACAACTCTCCAGTCAATAACCAACAGTGGGATCTGGATACCCATGTTGGCTCCCACATACTCCACGATGATCTCATCGGATGAACCACGATGTCGAGGATTCAAGCAACCCCGTATGCAATTCCCTTTGTCAATCGGTATGTTACTTGCCCGAGATTCGATCATCGGTATCCCAATACCTCGTTCAATCTCGTTACGGGCAAGTCACTTTACTCGTACCGTAATGCATGATCCCGTGACCAGACACTTGGTCACTTTGAGCTCATTATGATGATGCATTACCGAGTGGGCCCAGTGATACCTCTCCGTCATACGGAGTGACAAATCCCAGTCTCGATCCGTGTCAACCCAATAGACACTTTCGGAGATACCTGTAGTGCACCTTTATAGTCACCCAGTTACGTTGTGACGTTTGGTACACGTACACCCAAAGCACTCCTACGGTATCCGGGAGTTAGACGATCTCATGGTCAAAGGAAAAGATACTTGACATTGGAAAAGCTCTAGCAAACGAACTACACGATCTTGCGCTATGCTTAGGATTGGGTCTTCTCCATCACATCATTCTCCTAATGATGTGATCCCATTATCAATGACATCCAATGTCCATAGCCAGGAAACCATGACTATCTGTTGATCAATGAGCTAGTCAACTAGAGGCTTACTAGGGACATATTATGGTCTATGTATTCACACGTGTATTACGATTTCCGGATAATACAGTTATAGCAAGAATAAAGACAATTATCATGAACAAAGAAATATAATAATAATACTTTTATTATTGCCTCTAGGGCATATTTCCAACAGTCTCCCACTTGCACTAGAGTCAATAATCTAGTTACATTGTTATGAATCAAACACCAATGGAATTCTGGTGTTGATCATGTTTTGCCCTAGGGAGAGGTTTAGTCAATGGATCTGCTACATTCAGGTCCGTATGTACTTTACAAATCTCTATGTCTCCATCTTGAACATTTTCACGAATGGAGTTGAAGCGACGCTTGATGTGCCTTGTCTTCTTGTGAAACCTGGGCTCCTTGGCAAGTGCAATAGCTCCAGTGTTGTCACAGAAGAGTTTGATTGGCCTCGATGCATTGGGTATGACTCCTAGGTCAGTGATGAACTCCTTCACCCATATTGCTTCATGTGTTGCCTCCGAGGCTGCCATGTACTCCGCTTCACATGTAGATCCCGCCACGACGCTCTGCTTGCAGCTGCACCAGCTCACTGCTCCACCATTCAACATATACACGTATCCGGTTTGTGACTTAAAGTCATCCAGATCTGTGTCGAAGTTAGCGTCGACGTAACCCTTTACGACGAGCTCTTCGTCACCTCCATAAACGAGAAACATGTCCTTTGTCCTTTTCAGGTACTTTAGGATATTCTTGACCGCTGTCCAGTGTTCCTTGCTGGGATTACTTTGGTACCTTCCTACCAAACTTACGGCAAGGTTTACATCAGGTCTGGTACACAGCATGGCATACATAATAGATCCTATGGCTGAAGCATAGGGGATGACATTCATCACTTCTTTATCTTTTGCCGTGGTCGGGCATTGAGCCGAGCTCAATCTCACACCTTGCAAAACAGGCAAGAACGCTTTCTTGGATTGATCCATTTTGAACTTCTTCAAAATCTTATCAAGGTATGTGCTTTGTGAAAGACCTATAAGGCGTCTCGATCTATCCCTATAGATCTTGATGCCTAATATATAAGCAGCTTCTCCAAGGTCCTTCATTGAAAAACTCTTATTCAAGTAGGCCTTAATGCTGTCCAAAAGTTCTATATCATTTCCCATCAAAAGTATGTCGTCTACATATAATATGAGAAATGCTACGGAGCTCCCACTCACTTTCTTGTAAACGCAGGCTTCTCCATAAGTCTGCATAAACCCAAACGCTTTGATCATCTCATCAAAGCGAATCCAACTCCGAGATGCTTGCACCAGCCCATAAATGGATCGCTGGAGCTTGCATACCTTGTTAGCATTCTTAGGGTCGACAAAACCTTCCGGCTGCATCATATACAGTTCTTCCTTAAGATAACCGTTAAGGAATGCCGTTTTTACGTCCATTTGCCATATTTCATGGTCATAGTATGCGACAATTGCTAACATGATTCGGACGGACTTCAGCTTCGCTACGGGAGAGAACATTTCATCATAGTCAACCCCTTGAACTTGCCGATAACCCTTAGCGACAAGTCGAGCTTTATAGATGGTAACATTACCATCCGCGTCCGTCTTCTTTTTAAAGATCCATTTGTTTTCTATCGCTCGTCGATCATCGGGCAAGTCTGTCAAAGTCCACACTTTGTTTTCATACATGGATCCTATCTCGGATTTCATGGCTTCAAGCCATTTGTTGGAATCTGGGCCCGCCATCGCTTCTTCATAGTTTGAAGGTTCACCGTTGTCTAACAACATGATTTCCAGGACAGGGTTGCCGTACCACTCTGGTGCGGAACGTGTCCTTGTGGACCTACGAAGTTCAATAGTAACTTGATCTAAAGTTTCATGATCATCATCATTAACCTCCTCTCTAACCGGTGGAGGCATCACAGAAACATTTTCTTGAGGTGTGCTGCTCTCCGGTTCAAGAGGTAATACTTCATCAAGTTCCACTTTCCTCCCACTTACTTCTTTTGAGAGAAACTCTTTCTCCAAAAAGAGTCCCTTCTTGGCAACAAAGATCTTGCCTTCGGATCTTAGGTAGAAGGTATACCCAATGGTTTCCTTAGGGTATCCTATGAAGACGCATTTTTCCGACTTGGGTTCGAGCTTCTTAGGTTGAAGTTTCTTGACATAAGCATCGCATCCCCAAACTTTTAGAAACGACAGCTTAGGTTTCTTGCCAAACCATAATTCATACGGTGTCGTCTCAACGGATTTAGACGGAGCCCTGTTTAAAGTGAATGTAGCTATCTCTAGAGCGTATCCCCAAAATGATAGCGGTAAATTGGTAAGAGACATCATAGACCGCACCATATCCAATAGAGTGCGATTACGACGTTCGGACACACCGTTACACTGAGGTGTTCCAGGCGGTGTGAGTTGTGAAATGATTCCACATTTCCTTAAGTGTGTACCAAATTCGTGACTTAAATATTCTCCCCCACGATCTGATCGTAGGAACTTTATCTTTCGGTCACGTTGATTCTCTACCTCATTCTAAAATTCCTTGAACTTTTCAAAGGTCTCAGACTTGTGTTTCATTAAGTAGACATACCCATATCTACTCAAGTCATCAGTGAGAGTGAGAACATAACGATATCCTCCGCGAGCCTCAACGCTCATTGGACCGCACACATCAGTATGTATGATTTCCAACAAGTTGGTCGCTCGCTCCATTGTTCCGGAGAATGGAGTCTTGGTCATCTTGCCCATGAGGCATGGCTCGCATGTGTCAAACGATTCATAATCTAGAGACTCTAAAAGTCCATCAGCATGGAGCTTCTTCATGCGCTTGACACCAATGTGACCAAGGCGGCAGTGCCACAAGTATGTGGGACTATCGTTATCAACTTTACATCTTTTGGTATTCACACTATGAATATGTGTAATATTACGTTCGAGATTCATTAAGAATAAACCATTGACCATCCGAGCATGACCATAAAACATATCTCTCATATAAATAGAACAACCATTATTCTCGGATTTAAATGAGTAGCCATCTCATATTAAACGAGATCCTGATACAATGTTCATGCTCAAACTTGGCACTAAATAACAATTATTGAGGTTTATAACTAATCCCGTAGGTAAATGTAGAGGTAGCGTGCCGACGGCGATCACATCGACCTTGGAACCATTCCCGATGCGCATCGTCACCTCGTCCTTCGCCAGTCTCCGTTTATTCCGCAGCTCCTGCTGTGAGTTACAAATATGAGCAACGACACCGGTATCAAATACCCAGGAGTTACTACGAGTATTGGTAAGGTACACATCAATTGCATGTATATCAAATATACCTTTGGTGTTGCTGGCCTTCTTGTCCGCTAAGTATTTGGGGCAGTTCCGTTTCCAGTGACCCTTCCCTTTGCAATAAAAGCACTCTGTCTCAGGCTTGGGTCCATTCTTTGACTTCTTCCCGGCAGCTTGCTTGCCGGGCGCGGCAACTTCCTTGCCGTCCTTCTTGAAGTTCTTTTTACCCTTGCCCTTCTTGAACTTAGTGATTTTATTCACCATCAACACTTGATGTTCCTTCTTGACTTCTACCTCTGCTGATTTCAGCATAGCAAATACTTCAGGAATGGTCTTTTCCAACCCCTGCATATTGAAGTTCATCACAAAGCTCTTGTAGCTTGGTGGAAGCGACTGGAGGATTCTGTCAATGACCGCATCATCCGGGAGATTAACTCCCAGCTGAGTCAAGCGGTTATGCAACCCAGACATAGTGAGTATGTGCTCACTGACAGAACTGTTTTCCTCCATCTTACAGCTGAAGAATTTGTCGGAGACTTCATATCTCTCGACCCGGGCATGAGCTTGGAAAACCATTTTCAGCTCTTCGAACATCTCATATGCTCAATGTCTCTCAAAACGCTTTTGGAGCCCCGGCTCTAGGCTGTAAAGCATGCCGCACTGAACGAGGGAGTAGTCATCGAAACGTGCCTGCCAAGCGTTCATAACATCTTGTTCTGCAGGGAGAACGGGTGCGTCACCAAGCGGTGCTTGTAGGACATAATCTTTCTTGGCAGCTATGAGGATGATCCTCAGGTTCCGTACCCAGTCCGTATAGTTGCTGCCATCGTCTTTCAGCTTGGTTTTCTCTAGGAACGCGTTGAAGTTGAGGACTACGTTGGCCATTTAATCTACAAGACATATTGTAAAATATTTAGACTAAGTTCATGATAATTAAGTTCAACTAATCAAATTATTAATGAACTCCCACTTAGATTAGACATCCCTCTAGTCATCTAAGTATTACATGATCCGAGTTAAACTAGACCGTGTCCGATCATCACGTGAGACGGACTAGTCAACATCGGTGAACATCTTCATGTTGATCGTATCTTCTATACGACTCATGCTCGACCTTTCGGTCTTCCGTGTTCCGAGGCCATGTCTGTACATGCTAGGCTCGTCAAGTCAACCTAAGTGTTTGCATGTGTAAATCTGTCTTACACCTGTTGTATGTGAACGTCTGAATAAAACACCCGATCATCACGTGGTGTTTTGAAACAGCGAACTGTCGCAACGGTGCACAGTTAGGGGGAACACTTCTTGAAATTAGTATGAGGGATCACCTTATTTACTACCGTCATTCTAAGTAAACAAGATGCAAAACATGATAAACATCACATGCAATCAAATAATAAACGTGACATGATATGGCCAATATCACATAGCTCCTTTGATCTCCATCTTGGGGCTCCATGATCATCTTGTCACCGGATTGACACCATGATCTCCATCATCGTGTCTCCATGAAGTTGCTCGCCAACTATTACTTCTACTACTATGGCTAACGCGTTTAGCAATAAAGTAAAGTAATTCACATGGCGTTTCTCAATGACACGCAGGTCATACAAAAAAAGACAACTCCTATGGCTCCTGCCGATTGTCATACTCATCGACATGCAAGTCGTGATTCCTATTACAATAGCATGAACAACTCATACATCACATATAGATCATTCATCATTCATCACAACTTTGGCCATATCATATCACAAAGCACTTGCTGCAAAAACAAGTTAGACGTCTTCTAATTGTTGTTGCAAGTTTTACGTGGATGAATCAGGGTTCTAGCAAGAATGTTTTCTTACCAACGTGAAAGCCACAACGTGATTTGTCAACTTCTATTTACCCTTCATAAGGACCCTTTTCATCGAATCCGCTCCAACTAAAGTAGGAGAGACAGACACCCGCCAGCCAACTTATGCAACTAGTGCATGTTGGTCAGTGGAACCGGTCTCACGTAAGCATACGTGTAAGGTTGGTCCAGGCCGCTTCATCCCACAATACCGTTGAAGCAAGATAAGACTAGTAGCGGCAAGAAAGTTGACAACATCTACGCCCACAACAAATTGTGTTCTACTCGCGCAAGAAGAACTACGCATAGACCTAGCTCATGATGCCACTGTTGGGGAACGTAGCAGAAAACAACAATTTTCCTACGGTTTCACCAAGATCCATCTATGAGTTCATCTAGCAACGAGTGATTTGATGCATCTACATACCTTTGTAGATCGCGAGCGGAAGCGTTCAAAGAACGGGGATGATGTAGTCGAACACGACGTGATCCAAATCACGGAGATCCTAGCACCGAACGGACGGCACCTCCGCGTTCAACACACGTACGGTCAGCGTAACGTCTCCTTCTTCTTGATCCAGCAAGGGGAGAGGAGAGGTTGAGGAAGATGGCTCCAGCAGCAGCACGACGGCGTGGTGGTGATGGAGTTGCAGTACTCCGGCAGGGCTTCGCTAAGCACTATGGAGGAGGAGGAGGTGTTGGAGAGGGAGAAGGAGGCAACCAAAGGCGTAGATCAAAAGACCTCCTTCCCCACTATATATAGGAGGGACAAGGGGGGGGGGCGCCGGCCCTAGGAGATACAATCTCCTAGGGGGGCGGCGGCCAAGGGAGGTTTCCCTCCCCCCAAGGCACCTAGGGGTGCCTTCCACTAGTGGGACTCCTCCCCTTTGGAAACCCTAGGCGGATGGGCCTATTGGGGCTGGTGCCCTTGGCCCATGTAGGCCAAGGCGCACCCCCTACAGCCCATGTGGCCCCCCGGGGCAGGTGGCCCCACCCGGTGGGCCCTCGGGACCCTTCCGGTGGTCCCGGTATAATACAGATAACCCCGAAACTTGTCCCGATGGCCGAAATAGCACTTCCTATATATAATTCTTTACCTCCGGACCATTCCGGAACTCCTCGTGACGTCCGGGATCTCATCTGGGACTCCGAACAACATTCGGGTTACTGCATATACATATCCCTACAACCCTAGCGTCACCGAACCTTAAGTGTGTAGACCCTACGGCTTCGGGAGATATGTAGACATGACCGAGAAGACTCTCCGGTCAATAACCAACAGCGGGATCTGGATACCCATGTTGGCTCCCACATACTCCACGATGATCTCATCGGATGAACCACGATGTCGAGGATTCAAGCAACCCCGTATCCAATTCCCTTTGTCAATCAGTATGTTACTTGCCCGAGATTCGATTGTCGGTATCCCAATACCTCATTCAATCTCGTTACCGGCAAGTCACTTTACTCGTACCATAATGCATGATCCCGTGACCAGACACTTGGTCACTTTGAGCTCATTATGATGATGCATTACCGAGTGGGCCCAGTGATACCTCTCCGTCATACGGAGTGACAAATCCCAGTCTCGATCCGTGTCAACCCAACAGACACTTTCGGAGATACCTGTAGTGCACCTTTATAGTCACCCAGTTACGTTGTGACGTTGGTACACCCAAAGCACTCCTACGGTATCCGGGAGTTACACGATCTCATGGTCAAAGGCAAAGATACTTGACATTGGAAAAGCTCTAGCAAACGAACTACACGATCTTGCGCTATGCTTAGGATTGGGTCTTGTCCATCACATCGTTCTCCTAATGATGTGATCCCGTTATAAATGACATCCAATGTCCATAGCCAGGAAACCATGACTATCTGTTGATCAACGAGCTAGTCAACTAGAGGCTTACTAGGGACATATTATGGTCTATGTATTCACACGTGTATTACGATTTCCGGATAATACAGTTATAGCATGAATAAAGACAATTATCATGAACAAAGAAATATAATAGTAATACTTTTATTATTGCCTCTAGGGCATATTTCCAACAATGTGATGATATGAGATCGTGGGACTATAAAAGATTGAAGCTGGAATTTCATCAAAAGTATTACCCTATGCATCTTGTTCATCGTGATCGCAATTATATATATAATTTCTGGCCTCGCGAAGGAGAAAGCATCGCCCAAGCTTGGGGGAGGCTTAAATCAATGTTATATTCATGCCCCAATCATGAGCTCCAGAGAGAAATAATTATGCAAAGTTTTTATACTCGGCTTTCTGAAAACAATCGCAACATGCTCGATACTTCTTGTGCTGGCACTTTTATGATGAAGACTATTGAATTCAGATGGAATTTATTGGATAGAATTAAACGCAAGTCTGAAGATTGGGACCACGACAAAGGTAAGGAGTCAGGTATGACACCTAAGTTTGATTGCGTTAAATCTTTTATGGATACCGATATTTTCCGTAAGTTTAGCACTAAATATGGACTTGATTCTGAGATAGTAGCTTCTTTCTGTGAATCTTTTGCTACCTATGTTGATCTCCCTAAGGAGAAGTGGTTTAAGTATCATCCTCCCATAGAAGTAAAAGTAGCTGCACCTATTAAAGTTGAAGAAAAGACTGTCACTTATAATGATCCTATTGTTCCTACTTCTTATATTGAGAAACCACCTTTCCCTGTTAGAATAAAGGATCATGCTAAAGCTTCAACTGTTGTTCATAAAAGCAATATTAGAACTTATACACCTCCTGAGCAAGTTAAAGTAGAACCTAATATTGCTATTGTTAAAGATCTCTTGTCTGATAATATTGATGGGCATGTTATTCAGTTCAAAGGTGAAACTGCTAGAATTGCTAAACCTTGTGCTAAAGATGAACATAGAACCGTGGTAGGCGTGCTTGTTATTTCTGTTAAAATAGGGGATCATTGTTATCATGGCTTTTGTGATATGGGTGCTAGTGCTAGTGTTATACCGCATACTTTATACAAAGAAATTAAGAATGAAATTGCACCTGTTGAGTTAGAAGATATTGATGTTACTATTAAACTTGCTAATAGAGATACTATTGCACCAATTGGAATTGTTAGAGATGTTGAAGTCTTGTGTGGGAAAACTAAATATCCTGCTGATTTTCCTGTTCTTACTTCTCCACAAGATAGCTTTTGTCCCATTATATTTGGTAGACCCTTCTTAAATATTGTCAATGCTACCATAGACTGCACTAAGAATATTGTTACTGTTGGTTTGGATGATCTGGTTCATGAGTTTAATTTCTCTAAATTTAGTAAACAACATCGTGAGGAAGAATTACCTAGTAAGGATGAAATTATTGGTCTTGCTTCTATTGCCGTACCTCCTAGTGATCCTTTAGAACACTATTTGCTAGACCATGAAAATGATATGTTCATGAATGAAAGAAGGGAAATAGATGAAGTATTCTTTAAAAAGGAACCTATTCTGCAGCACAATTTTCCTGTTAAAATTTTAGGAGATCCTCCTCCACCCAAGGGTGATCCCGTGTTTGAGATTAAACCGTTGCCTGGTAATCTTAAATATGCTTATCTTGATGAAAAGAAGATATATCCTATAATTATTAGTGCTAACCTTTCAGAGCATGAAGAAGAAAGATTATTGAAAACTCTGAAGAAGCATCGTGCTACTATTGGATATACTCTTGATGATCTTAAGGGCATTAGTCCCACTCTATGTCAACATAAAATAAATTTGGAAGCAGATGCCAAACCAGTTCGTGATCCTCAACAACGTCTGAATCCTAAAATGAAAGAAGTGGTAAGAAAAGAAATACTCAAGCTTCTGGAGGCAGGTATAATTTATCCCGTTGCTCATAGTGAGTGGGTAAGTCCTGTCCATTGTGTCCCTAAGAAGGGAGGTATTACTATTGTTCCTAATGATAAAGATGAATTGATTCCATAAAGAATTATCACAGGTTATAGGATGGTAATTGATTTCTGCAAATTAAATAAAGCTACTAAGAAAGATCATTACCCCTTACCTTTTATTGATCAAATGCTAGAAAGATTATGCAAACACACACATTATTGCTTTCTAGATGGTTATTCTTGTTTCTCTCAAATACCTGTGTCGGCTAAAGATCAATCAAAGACTACTTTCACTTGCCCTTTTGGTACTTTTGCTTATAGACGTATGCCTTTTGATTTTTGTAATGCACCTGCTACCTTTCAAAGATGCATGATGGCTATATTCTCTGACTTTTGTGAAAAGATTTGTGAGGTTTTCATGGACGACTTTTCGGTCTATGGTTCCTCTTTTGACGATTGCTTGAGCAATCTTGATCGAGTTTTGCAGAGATGTGAAGAAACTAATCTTGTCTTGAATTGGGAAAAGTGCCAATTTATGGTTAATGAAGGTATTGTCTTGGGGCACAAAGTTTCTGAAAGAGGTATTGAAGTTGATAAAGCCAAGGTTGATGCTATTGAAAAGATGCCATGTCCCAAGGACATCAAAGGTATAAGAAATTTCCTTGGTCACACCGGATTTTATAGGAGGTTCATTAAGGACTTCTAAAAAAATTCTTGGCCTCTGACTAATTTATTACAAAAAGATATACCATTTGTCTTTGATGATGATTGTGTAGAAGCATTTGAAATACTTAAGAAAGCATTAGTCTCTGCACCTATTGTTCAGCCACCTGATTGGAATTTACCCTTTGAAATTATGTGCGATGCTAGTGATTATGCTGTAGGTGCTGTTCTAGGGCAAAGAGTTGATAAGAAATTAAATGTTATTCATTATGCTAGTAAGACTCTAGACAATGCTCAAAGAAATTATGCTACTACTGAAAAAGAGTTTTTAGTAGTTGTATTTGCTTGCGATAAGTTTAGACCTTATATTGTTGATTCTAAAGTAACTATTCACACTGATCATGCTGTTATTAAATACCTTATGGAAAAGAAAGATGCTAAACCTAGACTTATTAGATGGGTTCTTGCTACAAGAATTTGATTTGCATATTGTTGATAAAAAGGGAGCTGAGAACCCCGTTTCAGACAACTTATCTAGGTTAGAAAATATTCTTGATGACCCACTACCTATTAATGATGACTTTCCTGATGAACAATTAAATGTTATAAGTACTTCTCGTAGTACTCCATGGTATGCTGATTATGCTAATTATATTGTTGCTAAGTTTATACCACCTAGCTTCACATACCAGCAAAGGAAACCATTCTTCTATGACTTGAGACATTACTTTTGGGATGACCCACATCTTTATAAAGAAGGAGTAGATGGTGTTATTATACGTTGTGTACCTGAGCATGAACAGGAACAGATCCTACGCAAGTGTCATTTCGAGTCTTATGGAGGACACCACGGTGGAGATAGAACTGCACATAAGGTATTGCAATCTGGTTTTTATTGGCCTACTCTCTTCAAGGATGCCCGTAAGTTTGTCTTGTCATGTGATGAATGTCAAAGAATTGGTAATATTAGTAGACGTCAAGAAATGCCTATGCATTATTCTCTTGTTATTGAACCGTTTGATGTTTGGGGCTTTGATTATATGGGACCTTTTCCTGCCTCTAATGGATATACACATATTTTAGTTGTTGTTGATTACGTTACTAAGTGGGTAGAAGCTATTCCAACTAGTAGTGCTGATGTGACGCCCCCGATTCAATCGTACACTAATCATGCACGCAAATGTGTACGATCAAGATCAGGGACTCACGGGAAGATATCACAACACAACTCTACAAATAAAATAAGTCGTACAAGCATCATAATACAAGCCAGGGGCCTCGAGGGCTCGAATACAAGTGCTCGATCATAGACGAGTCAGCGGAAGCAACAATATCTGAGTACAGACATAAGTTAAACAAGTTTGCCTTAAGAAGGCTAGCACAAACTGGGATACAGATCGAAAGAGGCGCAGGCCTCCTGCCTGGGATCCTCCTAACTAATCCCGGTCGTCATCAGCGGGTAGCACGTAGTAGTAGGCACCTCCAGTGTAGTAGGGGTCGTCGTCGACGGTGGCGTCTGGCTCCTGGACTCCAGCATCTGGTTGCGACAATCAGGTAGAAGGGAAAGGGGCAAAGAGGGAGAATGGCAACCGTGAGTACTCATCCAAAGTACTCGCAAGCAAGGAGCTACACTACATATGCATGGGTATATGTGTAAGGAGGCCATATCGGTGGACTGAACTGCAGAATGCCAGAATAAGAGGGGGATAGCTAATCCTGTCGAAGACTACGCTTCTGGTAGCCTCCGTCTTGCAGCATATAGAAGAGAGTAGATTGTAGTCCTCCAAGTAGCATCTCCAAGTAGCATCTCCAAGCAGCATCTCTAGTAGCATCGCATAGCATATTCCTACCCGGCGATCCTCTCCTTGTCGCCCTGCGGAAAAGCGATCACCGGGTTGTCTGTGGAACTTGGAAGGGTGTGTTTTATTAAGTATCCGGTTCTAGTTGTCATAAGGTCAAGGTACAACTCCAAGTCGTCCTGTTACCGAAGATCACGGCTATTCGAATAGATTAAACTTCCCTGCAGGGGTGCACCACATAGCCCAACACGCTCGATCCCATTTGGCCGGACACACTTTCCTGGGTCATGCCCGGCCTCGGAAGATCAACACGTCGCAGCCCCACCTAGGCTCAACAGAGAGGCCAGCACGCCGGTCTAAACCTAAGCGCACAGGGGTCTGGGCCCATCGCCCATAGCACACCTGCACGTTGCGTACGCGGCCGAAAGCAGACCTAGCCTAGTGGCGTTCCAGTCCAATTCGGCGCGCGCCGCTCCGTCGCTGACGTCTGAAGTGCTTCGGCTGATACCACGACATCGGGATACCCATAACTACTCCCACGTAGATGGTTAGTGCGTATAGGCTCGTAGCCAGACTCAGATCAAATACCAAGATCTCGTTAAGCGTGTTAAGTATCCGCGAACGCCGAACAGGGCCAGGCCCACCTGTCTCCTAGGTGGTCTCAACCTGCCCTGTCGCTCCGCCACAAAGTAACAGTCGAGGGCCGTCGGGAACCCAGGCCCACCTCTACCGGGATGGAGCCACCTGTCCTTTCAGCCCCCTCGTCAGAATCACTTGCGGGTACTCAATGAGCTGACCCGACTTTAGTCACCATCTGTATAGTATGTATGTATAGTATATACCCGTGATCACCTCCCAAGTGATCACGGCCCGATAGTATAGCAAGGCAGACTGACAAGAATGTAGGGCCAATGATGATAAACTAGCATCCTATACTAAGCATTTAGGATTGCAGGTACGGTATCAACAGATATAGCGACAATGTCAGGCTATGCATCAGAATAGGATTAACGAAAGCAGTAACATGCTACACTACTCTAATGCAAGCAGTATAGAGGAGAATAGGCGATATCTGGTGATCAAGGGGGGGGCTTGCCTGGTCGCTTTGGCAAGAGAGAGGGGTCGTCAACTCCGTAGTCGAACTGGGCAGCAACGGCGTCGGTCTCGTAGTCTACCGGAAAGGAGTAACGGAGGGGGAACACAATAAATAACAGAGCAATCAAATGTAACACAAAGCAAGACGCGGCAATACGGTGTGCTAGGGGTGACCTAACGTAGGGATAGGCGATACCGGTGAAGGGGGAAACATCCGGGAAAGTATTCCCGGTGTTTCGCGTTTTCGGACAGATGAACCGGAGGGGGAAAGTTGCGAGTTCGATAGGTTAGGGGTGTGTGGCGGACGAACGGACTGCGTATCCGGAATCGTCTCGTCGTTCTGAGCAACTTTCATGTTGAAAATATTTTAATCCGAGTTACGGATTAACAGATATGATTTTCTAAAGATTTTATTAATTTCTGAAATTTAATTAATTATTTAATTTAATTCAAAAATTTGGATTTATGACATCAGCATGATGTCATGCTGTCATCACCAGTCAACAGGGGTTGACTGGGTGGGACCCACCTGTCATACACTGTTAGGTTAACTAGGGTTTAATTATCTGCTAAGGCTAATCTAATCAGGATTAATTAGTTTAGTTAATTAATTAGGTTAATTAAGCAAGATTAATTAAGTTAATTAATCCTTTAATTAATTAATTAATTTAATAATTTTATTTATTATTTATTTTTAATATATTATTATTAACTTTTTAATTCCTTTTTTTTTATTAATCCGTTCTGCGGGTGGGGTCCCGCTGTCAATGGCCGAAAGGGGCCAAACGGGCGCTGGCAAACGGGTGCGGGCACCAGCCCGCTCGGTGGCTGGGGCGTGCGGGCGCCCGAGCGAAGGCCGGGCCTGGGCGGCAGTGGGCACGGCAGCCCGAGGAGGGGCCGGCGGCAGGGAGGCGGAGGAGGGCCGCGGCATCGCCGATGAGCAGCAGCAGAGCAGACCGCGGAGCAAGGGGGGCACAACCCCAGGCGGAGGCGGGCGCGGGATGCGAGCTGTGACCACGGCGGCAGAGGGGAAGGCGCGCGCGGGCGTGCGGTAGCCGCGACAGGGCGCGACCACGCAGAGGCGGGCGCGGCGATGGGACGGCGTGGGGTGCAGCGTACGGAGGGGGGAGACAAACGGGGGCCGATGGGGAGCTCACCCCCGTTGACGAGAAGATGGCGGCGAGGCTTGATGGAGCTCGTCGGGGAGGAGGACGGGGACGATGCGCGTCGATGGATGACGGGGAGCGGTCCGGCGATGATGTGGTCGACGTAGTTCCGGCGGCGGCGGGTCGATCCCGCGAGGAAGAGGTGCGGGAGGTTTGGCGGCAGCGGGCATCCGGGCGACGGCTTCGGGCGACGGAGTCGGGGTCGAGGCGGCGATGGCGGGGCGGCGCCGGGGGCGTCAGGGACGCGGCCCAGATCCGGTCGGGGAGGTGGAGGAGACGAGGAAGAAGCGGTCCGGTGGGGCGGCCGAGGACGGGGAGGTCGAGGTGGAGGGCAGCGGTGGCGGCTCCGGTGACGTGGTCCAGGGCGGTGGCATCGGGGTCGATCCCCCGATCCAATCGGGGAGGTAGAGGAGGGGAGCGTGGGGATCGTGGGGGGAGTGGGAGGTCTCGTCCCCGATCCAGACTGAGCGGAGAGGAGGAGGGGATCGGGGCGAGGGGATCGGGTGGAGGG
>NC_041390.1:580093990-580098317 GCF_002162155.2 Triticum dicoccoides
ATCATCACGACAATGATATAGCCAAACAGGCTAGGAATGGCGTGATCGGGTACAAACTCGTACTTATAGAAGCTTACTGAAGAGTTGTTGAACCGTAGAGCGGACTCGGTTCAGTTATCGGCGTCTTTGAGTGTTCAATAACTCCGAGCCCATGAAAAATTGTAATCGGTGAGTATGTAGTACTTGATGAAGAACTCATAAGAAATTATGCAGTTCCAAGATAATCTCGAGATACCAGGTGGTAATACTCGACGACAGATCAAACTAGAAGTTGAACTGGGGTATTGCTCTATAGAAGACAAGTGCTTAAACTTGCACAGGACATGATATTTAAAGGAGAACATGGTCAGAACCACGATTGCAAAAAGGCCAGATCTCAGATATAAGATGAACTTATACCAAGGGAATAATTGATTTTAAAAGAAGCTTCGATGAGAAGATGTACATCGTGTCCATGGGCTTGAACGCAAAGTTCAAGGTCGACTCCCACTTCTCCAATGCACAACCTTTCATTCACTTCTCGCACTCAATAAAGTTGTAGTTTTGAAATTTTATCTGGCAAAATACCAGAAGAGTACGACTCGTGAAAACTTTCGAGTTCTCACCCATTAAGGAAGGCATAGGTTCAACCCATCGGAGCATCTTATAATCATATACCAGAATCTTTAGAAGTAATTAACTCAAGCTCGAAGACAGAGCATGGTTAAGAAAGCAGAGGATACAATTTACCAAAGGCATTATGTATCAGAGGAAAGGCTCACAAGGTTATTGAATATGAAGGGCGTTGTCAGATAAAATCCAACAAAGGATCTGGTGGTCCACAAGGGATCTGACGTGAGCATCGGTACTCAACTAGAGGAAGAAGAATGCAAGGAGATCAGATTATAGAAACAACTGACTAACTCAATTGTCAAATGCAAAGGAATTATGATTTCCAAATCAAGGGATCAGAAGTAATGCACTGATTAGGGATGGATAAGTTGAATAGCCTTATGGTACAATCAACGACAATTGGATTGGTCGAGAACCAATTCCAGTTAAAAGAATGGCAGCTCAGCCGGAAAAGTAACTTATAAGGATCAAAGATGATTGCGTGCATTCGCAAACATATTGAGTCAACAGACTCAAAAATGATAATGACAAGGAATGTCAATAAGACTACGAGAGTTATGGGATTAACCATAAGGCAAGCAAGCAAGAATTTCAAGAGCCAAAGGCTCCAGAGGATTCTCGGAAGAATGAATATTATTTGAAGACCTTCGTGAAGCACAAGAACAACTGGGGATGAGCGGATACTCGGCAAGCGCGAGTAATTATCCGTAGGGGTATTCATGCAGCAAGGAACTGCAGGGCAGTAAACGTAAAGAATTCTCGGAATATCGAAGAGTATTTCAGGACATCTTGTAATAACAAGAGCAACTGGGGAGGGCAATATGAACGATAGGTGTAAGTAGTTATCCAGAGGGATTTATCGATGGAAGTGAATTGCAAAAGTGATGGCACATAGTCTCGAGAGCACATCGTAGAGTATCTTCGGAATCTTCTGGTGCAGCAGGCGGTCATCGGTAACAAGTGGCTCTCCGGGAGAAAGTACTTGCGAGAACCTAAAGTTAGTTTTGTTTTTAGCAAAATCATTTAACTCGAATAGAAGAGAAATAAGAGTCCCAGAGTATAGGTCGAGGAATAAAAGATCCTAATACCACCCAATGGCGACGTGGGCCCGTAAGGCACACAGCCAAGTTAGTAAAAGTTTTGCAATGGCTAGACTCAACTTCGGCCGAGGAGTTGGAAAGGGGATTCCTACAGGCAGTCGGCTCTGATACCAACTTGTGACACCCCCGATTCAATCGTACACTAATCATGCACGCAAATGTGTACGATCAAGATCAGGGACTCACGGGAAGATATCACAACACAACTCTACAAATAAAATAAGTCGTACAAGCATCATAATACAAGCCAGGGGCCTCGAGGGCTCGAATACAAGTGCTCGATCATAGACGAGTCAGCGGAAGCAACAATATCTGAGTACAGACATAAGTTAAACAAGTTTGCCTTAAGAAGGCTAGCACAAACTGGGATACAGATCGAAAGAGGCGCAGGCCTCCTGCCTGGGATCCTCCTAACTAATCCCGGTCGTCATCAGCGGGTAGCACGTAGTAGTAGGCACCTCCAGTGTAGTAGGGGTCGTCGTCGACGGTGGCGTCTGGCTCCTGGACTCCAGCATCTGGTTGCGACAATCAGGTAGAAGGGAAAGGGGCAAAGAGGGAGAATGGCAACCGTGAGTACTCATCCAAAGTACTCGCAAGCAAGGAGCTACACTACATATGCATGGGTATATGTGTAAGGAGGCCATATCGGTGGACTGAACTGCAGAATGCCAGAATAAGAGGGGGATAGCTAATCCTGTCGAAGACTACGCTTCTGGTAGCCTCCGTCTTGCAGCATATAGAAGAGAGTAGATTGTAGTCCTCCAAGTAGCATCTCCAAGTAGCATCTCCAAGCAGCATCTCCAGTAGCATCGCATAGCATAATCCTACCCGGCGATCCTCTCCTCGTCGCCCTGCGGAAAAGCGATCACCGGGTTGTCTGTGGAACTTGGAAGGGTGTGTTTTATTAAGTATCCGGTTCTAGTTGTCATAAGGTCAAGGTACAACTCCAAGTCGTCCTGTTACCGAAGATCACGGCTATTCGGATAGATTAACTTCCCTGCAGGGGTGCACCACATAACCCAACACGCTTGATCCCATTTGGCCGGACACACTTTCCTGGGTCATGCCCGGCCTCGGAAGATCAACACGTCGCAGCCCCACCTAGGCAAAACAGAGAGGCCAGCACGCCGGTCTAAACCTAAGCGCACAGGGGTCTGGGCCCATCGCCCATAGCACACCTGCACGTTGCGAGGGCGGCCAGAAGCAGAACTAGCCCCCTTAATACAAGAGCAGGCTTACGTTCCAATCCGGCGCGCGCCGCTCCGTCGCTGACGTCTGAAGTGCTTCGGCTGATACCACGACGTCGGGATACCCATAACTACTCCCACGTAGATGGTTAGTGCGTATAGGCTCGTAGCCAGACTCAGATCAAATACCAAGATCTCGTTAAGCGTGTTAAGTATCCGCGAATGCCGAACAAGGCCAGGCCCACCTGTCTCCTAGGTGGTCTCAACCTGCCCTGTCGCTCCGCCACAAAGTAACAGTCGAGGGCCGTCGGGAACCCAGGCCCACCTCTACCGGGATGGAGCCACCTGTCCTTTCAGCCCCCTCGTCAGAATCACTTGCGGGTACTCAATGAGCTGACCCGACTTTAGTCACCATCTGTATAGTATGTATGTATAGTATATACCCGTGATCACCTCCCAAGTGATCACGGCCCGATAGTATAGCAAGGCAGACTGACAAGAATGTAGGGCCAATGATGATAAACTAGCATCCTATACTAAGCATTTAGGATTGCAGGTACGGTATCAACAGATATAGCGACAATGTCAGGCTATGCATCAGAATAGGATTAACGAAAGCAGTAACATGCTACACTACTCTAATGCAAGCAGTATAGAGGAGAATAGGCGATATCTGGTGATCAAGGGGGGGGCTTGCCTGGTCGCTTTGGCAAGAGAGAGGGGTCGTCAACTCCGTAGTCGAACTGGGCAGCAACGGCGTCGGTCTCGTAGTCTACCGGAAAGGAGTAACGGAGGGGGAACACAATAAATAACAGAGCAATCAAATGTAACACAAAGCAAGACGCGGCAATACGGTGTGCTAGGGGTGACCTAACGTAGGGATAGGCGATACCGGTGAAGGGGGAAACATCCGGGAAAGTATTCCCGGTGTTTCGCGTTTTCGGACAGATGAACCGGAGGGGGAAAGTTGCGAGTTCGATAGGTTAGGGGTGTGTGGCGGACGAACGGACTGCGTATCCGGAATCGTCTCGTCGTTCTGAGCAACTTTCATGTTGAAAATATTTTAATCCGAGTTACGGATTAACAGATATGATTTTCTAAAGATTTTATTAATTTCTGAAATTTAATTAATTATTTAATTTAATTCAAAAATTTGGATTTATGACATCAGCATGATGTCATGCTGTCATCACCAGTCAACAGGGGTTGACTGGGTGGGACCCACCTGTCATACACTGTTAGGTTAACTAGGGTTTAATTATCTGCTAAGGCTAATCTAATCAGGATTAATTAGTTTAGTTAATTAATTAGGTTAATTAAGCAAGATTAATTAAGTTAATTAATCCTTTAATTAATTAATTAATTTAATAATTTTATTTATTATTTATTTTTAATATATTATTATTAACTTTTTAATTCCTTTTTTTT
>NC_041390.1:580099485-580160932 GCF_002162155.2 Triticum dicoccoides
GAGGGGGAGTGGGGACGAGTGGGGAGGGAACCGCTAGGGTTTCGGTCGCCCCAGGGGGCTATAGGCACCGGCTGGGCCGGCCTGGTTGGCCCAAAGGCCAGCTGGGCTGTGGCCCAGTGGGGGGGGGGTTCTTTCCCTCCTTTTTTTCTGTTTCCTTTTCTTCTTTTTTTTTATTCTATTTCTTTTCAGTTTTCTTTTATTTTTGTTTTATAAAATATAAAAGTTGTATCTTAAATAGTAACACTAATTATACCTCTGCCACAAAAAGGTTTAACCCCCAAATAATATAGTTTAGTATTTTATAAAATACCAACACACTTATTTATTTATTTTACCGACAGTTTTAATTAATTGAATGCATTTAGACATTTTATAAAAATGTGGTTCCTCCACCAACATTACTTATGAATTATTTGTTACATTTAGAACATTTTAGTTTTGACTTTTGAAAACTTTAACTGTTTGACTTTATTTTGAATTTGAATTTGAATCGGTTTCGAACTAACTCGAGATTAGCAACTATAAACAAGGTGACGTGGCACCATTAGCAGAGGATCACTGTAGCTTAATTACCCGGGCGTCACAGCTGATCATAACCCTTCTATCAAAATGCTTAAGGAAGTTATTTTTCCGAGGTTTGGAGTCCCTAGATATTTAATGACTGATGGTGGTTCACACTTTATTCATGGTGCTTTCCGTAAAATGCTTGCTAAATATGATGTTAACCATAGAATTGCATCTCCTTATCACCCATAGTCTAGTGGTCAAGTAGAGTTGAGCAATAGAGAGCTCAAATTAATTTTGCAAAAGACTGTTAATAGGTCTAGAAAGAATTGGTCCAAGAAACTTGATGATGCATTATGGGCATGTAGAATTGCATACAAAAATCCTATGGGTATGTCTCCATATAAAATGGTATATGGAAAAGCATGTCACTTACCTCTCGAACTAGAACATAAGGCATATTGGGCTATTAAGGAGCTCAATTATGATTTCAAACTTGCCGGTAAGAAGAGGTTATTTGATATTATCTCACTTGATGAATGGAGAACCCAAGCATATGAAAATGCCAAATTATTTAAAGAAAAAGTTAAAAGATGGCATGACAAAAGGATACAAAAGCGTGAGTTTAATGTAGGTGATTATGTATTGCTATACAACTCTCATTTAAGATTTTTTGCAGGAAAACTTCTCTCTAAATGGGAAGGCCCCTATGTTATCGAGGAGGTCTATCGTTCCGGTGCAATAAAAATCAACAACTTCGAAGGCACAAATCCGAAGGTGGTAAACGGTCAAAGAATCAAACATTATATCTCAGGTAATCCCATAAATGTTGAAACCAATATTATTGAAACCGTAACCCCGGAGGAATACATAAGGGACACTTTCTGGAATGTTTCAGACTCCGAAAGGGAATAGGTATGTGGTACGGTAAGTAAACCGACTCCAAAACAATTTCTAAGGCAATATTTCTCCGTTTTGGAATATTTAGAAAAATAGAAAAATAAGTAGCAGTCCGGGAAGGACACGAGGGCCCCACGAGGGTGGTGGGCGCGCCCTACCCCTCTCGGCACGACCCTCTACCTCGTGAGCACCTCGTGTGCCTTCCGAACTTCGTTTTCTTGTATGATACGTATTTTGGTCGGTAAAAAATCATTATATATTCTCTCGAAGGCTTTGACCCCCGTATCACGCAAATCTCCTATGTTCTTGTTTCGAGCTATTTTCTGTCAGGGTTTTCAAGGCCAGACATCATGTCGTCCCCCTCCTCCAACAATGGTGACAACGATGCTTGGCTAATGAGGATAGATCTGAAGGGGGAAGAACCCATGAAGGTCAACAAGGATGAAAGGATCAAGAAGGCCACGAAGGATCAAGCTCCGGCAGCAAAAGACATCCTTCAACTTGATCATAACCTTCTTACCCCAACTGAGATCGAAGCTTTCAAGATGATTGAGTTATCTCGTATACAGAATAAGTATCTCACACAAGAAAATATTTTGTTGAAGGAGCATATTGTCGCACTCAAGGGCATTATCCACAAGCTGGAGGACCTCTTACGCTCTATGTGCGATTATCCATCACCACCACCTTCTTCACCGACCAAGGAGATATAATCACATGGGTATGGGCACTCCCCTTGGCAACTGCCAAGCTTGGGGGAGGTGCCCCGGTATTGTATCACAATCACATCACCTATCTTTACCGTTTTTTTAGTTCGATCCTATTAGTAGTATCTTGATCTAGTAGAATAAAGTTTATGGCATGATCTAGTTTTGAGTTTTGCTTTATGATCTCTCTTTGTCATCGAGTACGTGAGCTGTATGTAATAAAGATTAGTGTTGAGTTAAGGGCCTGGTTATTTTGCCATGATCTTGGGTGAATAAAGAAAAGAGAAAAGGAAACAAAAAGTTCACGTTGATCTTATTGAGAGTAATGACTTCACATAGAAAGATTATGATGATTAAAAGTTGTCGGGAGTTGGCAGACATAGCTTTGGTCATTGTTGCAATTAATAGGAAGTAATAAGGAAAGAGAGGTTTCACATATAGATATATTATCATTGACATCTTTTATGATTTGGAGCACTCATTAAAATATGACATGCTAAAGAGTTGATGTTGGAGAAGGAAGACAATGTAATGAGTTATGTATTTCTTATATCTGAGATAAAGTATGTTGTCATGGATCCTCTAACTTGTTGAGCTTGCCTTTCCCCCTCATGCTAGCCAAATTCTCAGCACTAAGTAGAGATACTACTTGTGCTTCCAAATACCCTTAAACCAGTTTTGCCATGAGAGTCCACCATATCTACCTATGGATTGAGTAAGATCCTTCAAGTAAGTTGTCATTGGTGCAAAGCAATAAAAATTGCTCTAAATATGTATGATTGATTGGTGTGGGAGAAATAAGCTTTATACGATCTTGTGATGTGGAAGTAATAAAAGCGACGGACTGCATAATAAAGGTTCACATCACAAGGGGCAATATAAAGTGACGTTCTTTCGCATTGAGATTTTGTGCATCCAACCATAAAAGCGCATGGCAACCTCTGCTTCCCTCTGCGAAGGGCCTATCCTTTATTATTATCTTCCACCTTATGCAAGAGTCACGGTGATCTTCACCTTTCCTTTTTCACTTTATCCTTTGGCAAGCTTAGCATGTTGGAAATAACATGATATATATCTCTAATTGGATGTAGGGGAGCATGAACCATTATTGTTGACATTACCCTTGAGGTAAAAGGTTGTGGGGCAAAACTATAAGCCCCTATCTTTCTCTGTGTCCGATTAAAACTCCGTAACCACAAGTATTGCGTGACTGTTAGCAATCATGAAGTACTAGATGATAGTTGAGTATGTGGACTTGCTTTTTAGCTCTGACATAGACTCTTTCCGATGTTATGATAAATTGCAATTGCTTCAATGACTGATATTATAGTTTGTCGGAGCCCAATAAGGTTTATGATTTATACTTTTGCATTGTGAATAGAGCATCACTTGAATATAAGTAATCATATGACAAAATCTATATATGTTGCTGTTATGAGAATAATCATGATGCCTTCATGTCCGTATTTTATTTTTATCCACGCCTCTACCTCTAAACATGAGGACATATTTATTGTTATCGGCTTTTCGCTTGAGGACAAGCGAGGACTAAGCTTGGGGGAGTTGATACGTCCATTTTGCATCATGCTTTTATATCGATATTTATCGCATTATGGACTGTTATTTCACTTTATGTCACAATACTTATGGCCATTCTCTCTTATTTTACAAGGTTTACATAAAGAGGGAGAATGCCGGCAGCTGGAATTCTGGGATGGAAAAGGAGCAAATATTAGAGACCTATTCTGCGCAACTCCAAAAGTCCTGAAACTCCACGGAACGTCTTAAAGTAAATAAAGAAAAATCCTCGCCAAAGATAAAGGCCAGGGGGCCCACACTCTGCTCACGAGGGTGGGGGCGCGCCCCCCAACCTCGTGGCCCCCCTGGTGGGTCTCCGACGTCCATCTTCTCCTATATGAAGTCTTTCGATGAGAAAAAAATAAGAAGCAACCTTTCAGGATGAGACTCCGCCGCCACGAGGCGGAACCGAGGCAGAACCAATCTAGAGCTCCGGCAGAGCTGTTCTGCCGGGGAAACTTCCCTCCGGGAGGGGGAAATCATCACCATCGTCATCACCAACGCTCCTCTCATAGGGAGAGGGCAATCTCCATCAACATCTTCACCAGCACCATCTCATCTCCAAACCCTAGTTCATCTCTTGTATCCAATTCTTGTCTCAAAGTCCGGGATTGGTGCTAGTAGGTTGCTAGTAGTGTTGATTACTCCTTGTAGTTGATGCTAGTTGGTTTAATTGGTGGAAGATTATATGTTCAGATCCTATATGCATATTATTACCCCTTTGATTATGAACATGAATATGCTTTGTGAGTAATTACGTTCATTCCTAAGGACAAGGGAGAAGTCTTGCTATTAGTAGTCATGTGAATTTGGTATTCGTTTGATATTTTGATAAGATGTATGTTGTCTAGCCTCTAGTGGTGTTATGTGAACGTTGACTACATAACACTTCACCATTATTTGGGCCTAGAGGAAGGCATTGGGAAGTAATAAGTAGATGATGGGTTGCTAGAGTGACAGAAGCTTAAACCCTAGTTTATGTGTTGCTTCGTAAGGGGCGGATTTGGATCCATATGTTTCATGCTATGGTTAGGTTTACCTTAATACTTTTGTTGTAGTTGCGGAAGCTTGCAATAGAGGTTAATCATAAGTGGGATTCTTGTTCAAGTAAGAACAGCACCCAAGCACCTGTCCACCCAAATATCAAATTATGAAAGTATCGAACGTGAATCATATGAACATGATGAAAACTAGCTTGACGATATTCCCATGTGTCCTCGGGAGCGCTTTTCCTATTATAAGAGTTTGTTCCGGCTTGTCCTTTGCTACAAAAGGATTGGGCCACCTTGCTGCACTTTATTTACTTTTGTTACTTGTTGCTTGTTACAATTTATCCTATCACAAAACTATTTGTTACCACTTATTTCAGTACTTGTAGAGAATACCTTGCTGAAAACCGCTTATCATTTCCTTCTGCTCCTCGTTGGGTTCGACACTCTTACTTATCGAAAGGACTACGATAGATCCCCTATACTTGTGGGTCATCAGGCTCCCGCGCCTCTCTCTCTCCAGCGCGCAGCGCCGCCGCTGACCGGTCCCTTGCCGGAGCCGCACCCCGCCAGACCTCGCCGCCGACGACCTCCAGGCCCGAGGCGCCGCTCCCGTCGCCCCAACATCGCCTGGCTCCTGCGCCCTCGCCTGCAACGCCGCTCCCTACCGTTCGTCGTGCGCTGCCGCAGTGGATCGGGAGGTCCCGATCCAGTCGCCCCTTGCCCTGTTGACCTCACCAAAGCCCGCCACCTTCACCGCTCGTCTCCCTGACCGTCCTCGTCGTCAGATCCGGTGCCCTTGCGTCGCCCCGAGGCCGGATCCGCCGCCCCGCACCCATTCCTGGCCTCCGTCGCCCTTCCCCGTCGTCGCTGTTGGTCGTTGTCGCCCTTGCCTCCCCTTGGGCGGAGGGAGAGGACGAGCGCACCGCTGGGCTGCCTCCCTCGCACGCGCGTGGGCCGGCCTCGCCCCGGCCCAGCAGCTCCCCGCCAACCTCTCCACCGAACCGGCCTGTTAGGCCTAGTGGTGAGGACCCCCCGGCCCAGCGCCCAACAGATTCGGCCCGCTTCTATTTTTTCCCTATCAGCGAATTTGTGTTTTTCCCAGGATTTATAATTTTGCAGAAACCCCCTGTTGTTCATGCATTTAATATTTAACAAACAATGCATCATATTAAAATAATTTATATATGAAAAATGCTTATAATTGTATCTATATTCGTAATATCCAATTTTCATCCATGTTAAAAATGTCTAAAATGTTGTTTGTTTAATTTTGCTCATATGCCATGTTAAAATGATTTATTTCATAACTTAATAACCGTAGCTCCAAATTTAATAAAATTTATATGTACATGGTGTAGAAAAATGCCTAGTTTAACATGGTGTACTTACTTTGCATGTTTAACAACTATAAAATATGCTTTAGGACAGAACAGTACCAAATCTAAAATATGCACATGAGGATTTTCTGGACTTGTTGCTTGTTGTTCCGGCCTCATTTAAACTTGCCTAGATAGGTAGTTTTCATATGCTTCACCCCCTTGCCATGTTTAATAACATTTAATATTGTTGGGTACATAAACGAGATCTAGCTAAATAACTTGAATGTGGTGTTCCATCAATATGCAACTCGTTGCATATTGAACTCCACTTAATTCTTAGTATTGTTTGTGCACTTTGCCATGCCATCCATAATTAAACCGGACATACATCATACTTGGTTGTGCATCATGCCATGTTTATGTGATGGTTGTTTACTATGTTGCTTGCTTCTTTCCGGGTTGCTTCTCTCGTTAGCTTCGGTGTCGTTCCGGAGTTGCGAGGATCCGTTCGACTACGTCCGTTTGTCTTCTTCATGGGCTCGTTCTTCTTCCTTGCGGGATTTCAGGCAAGATGACCATACCCTCGAAATCACTTCTATCTTTGCTTGCTAGTTGTTCGCTCTATCGAGATGTCGCGCTACCTACCACTTGTTATATCATGCCTCCCATATTGCCATGTCAAGCCTCTAACCCACCTTCCTAGCAAACCGTTGTTTGGCTATGTTACCGCTTTTGCTCAGCCCCTCTTATAGCGTTGTTAGTTACAGGTGAAGCTGAAGTTTATTCCATGTTGGAACATGGATATGTTGGGATATCAGAATATATATTATGTTAATTAATGCATCTATATACTTGGAAAAGGGTGGAAGGCTCGGCCTTATGCCTGGTGTTTTGTTCCACTCTTGCCACCCTAGTTTCCGTCATACCGGTGTTATGTTCCTTGATTTTGCATTCCTAACACGGTTGGGTGTTATGGGAACCTCTTAACAGTTTGCTTTGAATAAAACTCCTCCAGCAAGGCCCAACCGTGGTTTTACATTTGCCTAACAACCTATTACCCCTTCCCTGGGGTCGGCCAACCCGAGGGTCATCTTTATTTTAACCCGCCCGGGCCAGTGCTTCTCTAAGTGTTGGTCCAAACCGAGTAGACTGCGGGGCCACCTCGGGGAAACTGGAGGTTTGGTTTTACTCATAGGATGTTTCATCCGGTGTTGCCCTGAGAACGAGATATGTGCAGCTCCTATCGGGATTGTCGGCACATCGGGCGGCTCTGCTGGTCTTGTTTTACCATTGTCGAAATGTCTTGTAACCGAGATTCCGAGTCTGATCGGGTCTTCCTGGGAGAAGGAATATCCCTCGTTGACCGTGAGAGCTTGTGATGGGCTAAGTTGGGACACCCCTGCAGGGTTTGAACTTTCGGAAGCCATGCCCGCGGTTATGTGGCAGATGGGAATTTGTTAATGTCCGGTTGTAGAGAACTTCACACTTGACTTAATTAAAATGAATCAACTGCGTGTGTAGCCGTGATGGCCTCTTCTCGGCAGAGTCTGGGAAGTGAACACAGTTCTTGTGTTATGGTTGTGCGTAAGTAGTTTCAGGATCACTTCTTGATCACTTCTAGCTTTTCGACCGTGCGTTGCTTCTCTTCTCGCTCTTATTTGCGTACGTTAGCCACCATACATGCTTAGTGCTTGCTGCAGCTCCACCTCACTACCCTTTCCTACCCATAAGCTTAAATAGTCTTGATCTCGCGAGTGTGAGATTGCTGAGTCCTCGTGACTGATGGATATTTCCAAACAGTTGCAGGTGCCGACGATACCAGTGCAGGCGATGCTACCGAACGCAAGTGGGAATTTGATGAAGACTTGGGTCACTATTATGTTTCTTTTCCTGATGATCAGTAGTGGAGCCCAGTTGGGACGACCGAGGATCTAGCATTTGGGGTTGTCTTCTTTTATTTTGGTTCCATGGTTGGACCTTGATTGTACTTTGGATGATGTATGATTTATTCATGTATTGTGTGAAGTGGCGATTGTAAGCCAACTCTTTATCCCTTTCTTATTCAGTACATGAGATGTGTGAAGATTACCCCTCTCGCGACAAGCCTATCATGCAGCTATGCCTCTAAGTCGTGCCCTGACACGTGGGAGATATAGCCGCATTGTGGGTTTTACAGATTGCTAGGGTTTCGATGACCAGGGAGCGAATCAGCTTTGCCTGGCTCTCGAGTTGTTGTTTTGTGTCCTTGAACCGCCGCCGGGTCGTCCCTTTATATACATAGGCTGACGCCGGGAGGTTTACAGAATCCCGGCCGGCTTATAATCGTGCTCGGTTTCTACTCTTTCCTATCTTACAACACAAGTTACACACCTTATGGCGGTTTATGTCTACAGGCCCTAATCCGCCTTTGGGCCCTGGGCTTTTAGACCTTTGATATTAAAGCGCCATACTCCTTGTCTTCATGGGCTTCAATATAAATAACTCATTACAGGTATAACCCGGCCCCTTCTGGGCGGTTTATACTCATTAGTTATATCTCCAACATTAGGCCCCAGATTGATTTGAACCTGTTCATGTCAATCTTCAACACTTAGAAAAATTTCCTCTTCAGTACCTTCAAGTAAACCTTATAATCCGCCATGACATCACCTGTTCATTAAAAAACCGTATATACCTTACTTTTATTAATGATCCTCCAAAAATCGAGGCGACATCTCTAGGACATATTCATTTTTGGGGCTTCCTCGATTCCCGCGCCTATCGCTTATCCCTTTGTCTTATAAATAGGGTCGAGGGTCCCTATCCTTTTCTCCCCTTGCCCCTTCGTCTTTCTTCCTCCTCGCATCGCATTAGCACTCGAACACAGTCGCCGCCGTCGACCTTCTCATCTGCCCCAACAACGGCCGCTGCATCAACCTGATTCGACCAAAGAACCGCGGCGCCTTTCCGCTTTTCAACAACCTCGGTGAGTTCTTCTTTCTTTCCTCTGTAGATCCGTTTTTAGGGTTCGCACAGGCTCATGGAACTTTGCGATGTTCTTCCTTTGTTCTTCGTTATAGCCTATATGATAGACTCCGAACATAATACACTCTTGTGCGGTAGCAATGACAGTCCCTCTTTTGGTATTAGATCATCCCTTTTGCGTAGAAAAACCTGATCTAGAACCTCATGAACTACTCAAGCACCAACCCTTAGGTCTGGATATTTTCCTTTTCCTGACATGTGGTAGATCTAAAATTCTAATGTAAAACCGTGAAACTTGTTCTTCTTCACTTAGTTATTCTTCGGCTTGAGATCTATACACTGATTGTCCATGTAGGCGGTTTATCTTTTAGAAAATAACCTGCCATATACCATTAGTCCCCTTGTAAACCGCCAAACGCGTTATCCTTTATACTAGCATTAACCTCCGGTTTAACAATTTTTGCATGCTGGAAATTCTTTTGTCCTTTAACCTGTAATGCTTTATGCTTGTCAACCATGACTCTTAAACCGGCACAAACCTTTCTCCAGGTTGTCTAAGAAATGGCCAAGACCTTCTATGCTTGTAACTGGGTTCCATCTATTAAGGAAGAAGATCTGAAAGGATGTTTTATCACTGGCGCTTTACCAAAGCAGAGTGAAATCCACTGGTGAGCCCCCAGTCCGGAAAATCCTCATACACCCAAGGATGGCGAGATAGTTGTGTTTTTTGATCATCTGAGCAGTGGTTTTAAACCTCCCGGGTCAAAATTCTTTCGTGATGTGCTTGCCAGCTTCCAGATCCACCCTCAAGATATTGGACCTAACTCGGTATCCAATATTTGTAATTTTCAAGTGTTTTGCGAGGCTTATCTGCAAGAAGAACCGACTGTTGAACTGTTCAGGGATTTTTTCTATTTAAACCGCCGCACCGAATTTGTGGATGGGCCCAATACTGAACTTGGCGATGTTTCAATTCAAAAAAGGAAAGATGTCAGCTTCCCTCACGCCAAGCATCATAGTCACCCTAAGGATTGGAACCAGACTTGGTTCTATTGCAAAGATATTTCCCCTGAAGATGAGAATCCTCTGCCGGGTTATCATCCTCACCGGCTTACCAACACACATCCATTTCCCCAAAGGTTGACTGCAAAGGAACGGGCCAAATATGCACCATAACTCGCCAAGCTCAGAGCCTTTGTGGCTAATGGTTTGACATGAATTGATTTTGTTCGTTGCTGGATATCTTGGAGTATTCTGCTTTTAAGCCGTCGTCCCGGTTTAATGTGCGAATATATAGGGGACTCAAAAGATCCTCAACAGCACACTGACATTCAGTTGACTGACGCTGAAATCACTGAAGCTATTAAAAAGATACTGGATGAATCGGTGGCTGTCTATAGTAAAACAGGGTTAAGTCCCTTCTACGTTTTGAATAAACCGCCACCTGTAAGAATAGCCTAACTCCTGTTTGTACCTCATATTTTTAACTGTTT
This sequence comes from Triticum dicoccoides, assembly GCF_002162155.2. NCBI lineage: Eukaryota > Viridiplantae > Streptophyta > Magnoliopsida > Poales > Poaceae > Triticum > Triticum dicoccoides. The sequence goes on from NC_041390.1 coordinate 580,109,943, forward strand.
CTTATAACCTTTATCAATCTTTGGCAGGGAGATGATCTGTTCTGGAAGAAGAAACCTCAGGATAAACCGGCAAAGACGCCTCGCCCCAAGACCAAGGTTACTAAAAGACCCGCCAAGAAGAAAACTGCTGAATCCATCGGGCTGAACCTCAACGAGGATCTTGATAATCCGGACTCAGAGGTGGAACTTGATTCTCTTGGTTCATTTTTCAAACACCTCATTGACAATGACCCTTATCAGGAGGACGCTGAAGCTAGCCGGGCTGAATATGTAGAGGTAATTATTCTTTCCTCCGGTTTAGATCCTCAGACAACACAGAAAATCCGTCAAGCAAACCAGAAAGTAAAATTTTCACAGCCTCTAGCTTATCTGGATCCCAACTTTCTTTTGAAGAAACAGCAGCATGAAGCTTGCCGCACAACTCGACACAGCGGCCATGTAGTTACTTCAGCCGATTTTACCAAACATCCAACCCGGAAACGTCCATCAGAGGTCTCATATATTTCTGATACTTCTCATCCCAAGGCTGGTTATTTCAGGCAACCTCTTAATCCGTCTGATTCAAACTATCAGGGAACACCTCATTCATCATCCGGCGAGTCAACGGCCACACAACTCCCTCCTCTGAAGACTGTTCCTGGGTGAGCACTTTAAACTTAACTCTTGACGCTTCATACTTACTTGTTATATCTAATCTTTATGTCTTTTGCTTTCAGAGCCAAAGCTAGGCCCAGCAAAAAGGCCAAATTGAATAAGCCAACTAATGATAACCCGGAACAGACTCCAGAACAATTTGAGCCGAATGCTGACGCTATACATGATGATCCACCACCAGACCATCCTGAGACCTTTGCTGAACCAATGTAATAGGATCCCACCGGCCATGCTACTGATCCGCCAAGCCCGGCCAGAGCTGCAAATGAACCGCCAAACCCAGCCAAAGCAGCCGATGAACCGCCAAATCCAGCCAAAGCGGCTGCAGACCAATCGGACGATGTCATTGTCACTGGCATCGGCCACACCACCCTTGGAAATCCTATCACTTTATCAAAGCATAGTGCCAAGGAAGAGTTTTCTGCTATGGATAAGGGCAAGTGGAAAACAAATTTATCCAGCTATGCCCACCTCAATGCCCAAGAGATTCATTCCGGCTTCTTGAACCGCCTATATACCAGCCGTGACTATGAAGCCGGTTTAGTAGGCCTGATGAAGGAGCGATATGAGGTAAACACTGTTAACTCTTCATAATTATTTCTCTTGTTCAATTTCTAATATCAACTCCAGTAGCCCCCAAGGGTCGGTTTATGATATCAACATGAACCGGGACTTTGTAATACTTCAACTTCGCCTATGTAGCCCCCAAGGGTCGGTTTATCGTTTCATGATGAACTGGGACTTTAAAGTATGACTTGCAATTTTTGCTTGTGTAGTCCCCAGGGATCGGTTTATACCTTTAGGATGAATCGGTACCTTTCTGTCATAAAGCTTCCAAAACTCTTGATAACAATCTATGTAAACCAATTGATGAAGAAAAATCCATACTTGTGACTTGAGAAAATATACATTAGCCCCCAAGTGCCAAGTGTATAACTTGTTATGTGCTTGGAACTTGAAAATGTCAGTTGATAAAAGCCATATGCATTAGCCCCCAAGTGCCAAGTGTATAACCTGTTATGTGATTGGGACTTCAAATATGCACTACTAACTCCTTTCATGTTGTTTGCAGGCCGATATGAGCCAAAAAGAATCTCAAATCACTGACCTTCAGGAAAATATTAAGTCCCAGTAGGCAGAAACTTCCAAAGCTAAACAAGAGCTGACTGGCGCTTTAACAGCCATGGAACAACTAAAAGAAGGCTTTAAAAGCAAATGGGTGATACGTCTCCAACGTATCTATAATTTTTGATTGCTCCATGCTATATTATCTACTGTTTTAGACATTATTGGGCTTTATTATCCACTTTTATATTATTTTTGGGACTAACCTATTAACCGGAGGCCCAGCCCAGAATTGCTGTTTTTTTGCCTATTTTAGGGTTTCGAAGAAAAGGAATATCAAACGGAGTCCAAATGGAATGAAACCTCCGGGAACGTTATTTTCTCAACGAACAAGACCCGGGAGACTTGGACCCTACGTCAAGAAAGAAAACAGGAGGCCACGAGGTAGGGGGAGCGCCTACCCCCCAGGCGCGCCCTCCACCCTCGTGGGCCCCCTGTTGCTCCACCGATGTACTCCTTCCTCCTATATATACTTACGTACCCCAAACGATCAGATACGGAGCCGAAAACCTAATTCCACCGCCGCAACTTTCTATATCCACGAGATCCCATCTTGGGGCCTATTTCGGAGCTCCACCGGAGGGGGCATCGATCACGGAGGGCTTCTACATCAACACCATAGCCCCTCCGATGAAGTGTAAGTAGTTTACCTCAGACCTACGGGTCCATAGTTAGTAGCTAGATGGCTTCTTCTCTCTTTTTGGATCACAATACAATGTTCTCCCCCTCTCTTGTGGAGAACTATTCGATGTAATCTTCTTTTTGCGGTGTGTTTGTTGAGACCGATGAATTGTGGGTTTATGATCAAGTCTATCTATGAATAATATTTGAATCTTCTCTGAATTCTTTTATGTATGATTGGTTATCTTTGCAAGTCTCTTTGAATTATCAGTTTGCTTTGGCCTACTAGATTGATCTTTGGGTTCAATTTTGCGGTGTCCTTTCCCAGTGACAATAGGGGCAGCAAGGCACGTATTGTATTGTTGCCATCGAGGATAACAAGATGGGGTTTTCTTCATATTGCATGAGTCTATCCCTCTACATCATGTCATCTTGCTTAAAGGCGTTACTCTATTTTGAACTTAATACTCTAGATGCATGCTGGATAGCGGTCGATGAGTGGAGTAATAGTAGTAGATGCAGGCAGGAGTCGGTCTACTTGTCTCAGACGTGATGCCTATATACATGATCATACCTAGATATTCTCATAACTATGCTTAATTCTATCAATTGCTCAACAGTAATTTGTTCACCCATCGTAGAATACTTATGCTCTCGAGAGAAGCCACTAGTGAAACCTATGGCCCCCGGGTCCATCTTCATCATATTAATCTCCTACTACTTAGTTATTTCCTTTGCTATTTACTTTGACTTTATTTTACTTTGCATCTTTATCACAAAAATACCAAAAATATTATCTTATCATATCTATCAGATTTCACTCTCGTAAGTGGCCTTATAGGGACTGACAACCCATATTTGCATTGGTCGCGAGGATCTATATGTTTTGTGCAGGTACGAGGGACTCGCGCGTAGCCTCCTACTGGATTGATACCTTGGTTCTCAAAAACTGAGGGAAATACTTACGCTGCTTTGCTGCATCATCCCTTCCTCTTCGGGGAAAACCAACGTAGTGCTCAAGAGGTAGCAAGAAGGATTTCTGGCGCCGTTGCCGGGGAGGTCTACGCAAAAGTCAACATACCAAGTACCCATCACATACCCTTATCTCCCGCATTACATTATTTGCCATTTGCCTCTCTTTTTCCTCTCCCCCCACTTCACCCTTGCCATTTTATTCGCCCCCCTCTCTCTCTATCCTCCCTCTCTTTCTCTATTTGCCTCTTTTTGCCCGCTTGCTTTTTGTTTGCTCATGTGTTAGTTTGCTTGCTTGTCACGATGGCTCAAGATAATACTAAATTGTGTGACTTCACCAATACCAACAACAATGATTTTATTGGCACTCCAATTGCTCCTCTTACCGATGCTGAATCTTGTGAAATTAATACTGCTTTGCTGAATCTTATCATGAAAGATCCATTTTCCGGCCTTCCTAGTGAAGATGCCGCTACCCAGCTAAATAGCTTCTTTGATTTGTGTGACATGCAAAATAAGAAAGATGTGGATAATGATATTATTAAATTGAAGCTATTTCCTTTTTCGCTTAGAGATCGTGCTAAAGCTTGGTTTTCGTCTTTGCCTAAAAATAGTATTGATTCATGGAATAAGTGCAAAGATGCTTTTATCTCTAAGTATTTTCCTCCCACTAAGATCATCTCTCTTAGAAACGATATTATGAATTTTAAGCAACTTGATCATGAACATGTTGCACAAGATTGGAAGAGAATGAAATTAATGATACGTAATTGCCCTACTCATGGTTTAAATTTGTGGATGATTGTTCAAATTTTTCATGCCGGATTGAATTTTGCTTCTAGAAATCTTTTAGATTCGGCCGCAGGAGGCACTTTTATGGAAATCACTTTAGGAGAACTACTAAACTCCTAGATAATATTATGGTTAATTATTCTCAATGGCATACTGAAAGATCTACTAATAAAAAGGTGCATGCAATAGAAGAAATTAATGTTTTGAGTGGAAAGATGGATGAACTTATAAAATTATTTTCTAATAAGAGTGTTTCTTCTTATCCTAATGATATGCCCTTGTCTACTTTGATTGAGAATAATAATGAATCTATGGATTTGAATTTTGTTGGTAGGAACAATTTTGGTAACAACGCGTATAGAGGAAATTTTAATCCTAGGCCTTATCCTAGTAATCCCTCTAATAATTATGGTAATTCCTACAAAAATTCTTATGGAAATTATAATAAGATGCCCTCTGATTTTGAATCTAATATTAAAGAATTTATTACTTCTCAAAAGAATTGTAATGCTATGATTGAAGAAAAATTGCTTAAGATTGATGACTTGGCTAGGAACGTTGTTAGAATTTCTCTTGATGTTGATTCTTTGAAACTTAGATCTATTCCACCTAAGCATGATATCAATGAGTCTCTCAAAGCCATGAGAATTTCCATTGATGAGTGCAACGAAAGAACCGCTAGGATGCGTGCTAAGAAAGATGCCTTTATAAGAGCGTGGTCTTCTAGTTCCTATGAAAATAAAGATGAAGATCGAAAAGTTATTGATGTGTCCCCTATTAAATCTTTGTTTTGCAATATGAATCTTGATAATGATGGGACTGAATATGATCCACCTTTACCTAGAAGGCGTTCTAAGAATTCGGAATTTGTTGATCTAGATGCTAAATTTGATAAAAGTGGGATTGAAGAAATTAAAACCCTAGATATTGCTAAACCCACTATTATGGATTTCGAGGAATTTAACTATGAAAATTGCTCTTTGATTGATTGTATTTCCTTGTTGCAATCCGTGCTAAATTCTCCTCATGCTTATAGTTAAAATAAAGCGTTTACTAAACATATCGTTGATGCCTTGATGCAATCTTATGAAGAAAAACTTGAATGGAAGTTTCTATCCCTAGAAAAGTTTATGATGAGTGGGAACCAACTATTAAAATTAAAATTAAACATCATGAATGCTATGCTTTATGTGATTTGGGTGCTAGTGTTTCCATGATTCCAAAGACTCTGTGTGATTTGTTAGGTTTCAGTGATTTTGATGATTGCTCTCTAAACTTGCACCTTACGGATTCCACCATTGAGAAACCTATGGGAAGAATTAATGATGTTCTTATTGTTGCAAATAGGAATTATGTGCCAGTAGATTTTATTGTTCTTGACATAGATTGCAATCCTTCATGTCCTATTATTCTTGGTAGACCTTTTCTTAGAACGATTGGTGCAATTATTGATGTGAAGGAAGGAAATATTAGATTACAATTTCCATTAAGGAAAGGCATGGAACACTTTCCTAGAAATAAAATTAAATTACCTTGTGAATCTATTATGAGAGCCACTTATGGATTGCCTACCAAAGATGGCAATACCTAGATCTATTCTTGCTTATTATGCCTAGCTATGGGCGTTAAACGATAGCACTTGTTGGGAGGCAACCCAATTTTATTTTTATTCCATGATTTTTGCTCCTATTTAGTAACAAATAATTTATCTAGACTCTGTTTTGGTTGTGTTTTTTGTGTTTAATTAGTGTTTGTGCCAAGTAGAACCGTTGGGAAGACTTGGGGAAAGTCCTGTTGAACTTGCTATAAAAACAGAAACTTTAGCGCTCACGAGAACTGCTGTAATTTTTATTTGGAAAGCGCTATTTAGTTAATTATTTTTTCAGATGATTAATAGATAAATTACTCACGTACATCAATTTATTTTAGAATTTTTGGGGTTCCAGATCTTGCGCTAGCTACAGATTAATACAGACTGTTCTGTTTTTGACAGATTCTATTTTTCATGTGTTGTTTGCTTATTTTGATGAATCTATGGCCAATAAAATAGTTTATAAACCATAGAGAAGTTGGAATACAGTAGGTATAACACCAAAATAAATAAATAATGAGTTCATTACAGTACCTTGAAGTGGTCTTTTATTTTCTTTCGCTAACGGAGCTCACGAGATTTTCTACTTTAAGTTTTGTGTTGTGAAGTTTACAAGTTTTGGGTAAAGATTTGATGGATTATGGAACAAGGAGTGGCAAGAGCCTAAGCTTGGGGATGCCCATGGCACCCCCAAGATAATCTAAGGACACCTAAAAGCCAAAGCTTGGGGATGCCCCGGTAGGCATCCCCTCTTTTCGTCTACTTCTATCGGTAACTTTACTTGGAGCTATAATTTTATTCACCACATGATATGTGTTTTGCTTGGAGCGTCTTGTATGATTTGAGTCTTTTCTTTTTAGTTTACCACAATCATCCTTGCTGTACACACCTTTTGAGAGAGCCATACATGATTTGGAATTTTTTAGAATACTCTATGTGCTTGCTTATATCTTTTTGAGTTATATAGTTTTGCTCTAGTACTTCACTTATATCTTTTAGAGCACGGTGGCGGATTTGTTTTATAGAAACTATTGATCCCTCATGCTTCACTTAGATTATTTTGAGAGTCTTAAATAGCATGGTAATTTTCTTAAATAATCCTAATATGCTAGGTATTCAAGATTAGTAAAATCTTTCTTATGAGTGTTTTGAATACTAAGAGAAGTTTGACACTTGATGATTGTTTTGAGATATGGAGGTAATAATATGAAAGTCGTGCTAGTTGAGTAGTTGTGAATTTGAGAAATTCTTGTGTTGAAGTTTGCAAGTCCCGTAGCATGCATTTATGGTAATTGTTATGTAACAAATTTGAAACATGAGGTGTTATTTGATTGTCTTCCTTATGAGTGGCGGTCGGGGACGAGCGATGGTCTTTTCCTACCAATCTATCCCCCTAGGAGCATGCGCGTAGTGCTTGGTTTTTGATGACTTGTAGATTTTTGCAATAAGTATGTGAGTTCTTTATGACTAATGTTGAGTCCATGGATTATACGCACTCTCACCCTTTGATCATCGCTAGCCTCTTCGGTACCGTGCATTGCCCTTTCTCACATTGAGAGTTGGTGCAAACTTTGCCGGTGCATCCAAACCCCGTGATATGATACGCTCTTTCACACACAAACCTCCTTATATCTTCCTCAAAACAGCCACCGTACCTACCTATTATGGCATTTCCATAGCCATTCCGAGATATATTGCCATGCAACTTTCCACCATTCCGTTTATCATGACACATTCATCATTGTCATATTGCTTAGCATGATCATGTAGTTGACATAGTATTTGTGGCAAAGCCACCATTCATAATTGTTTCATACATGTCACTCTTGGTTCATTGCATATCCCGGTACACCGCCGGAGGCATTCATATAGAGTCATATCTTGTTCAACGTATCGAGTTGTAATTCTTGAGTTGTAAATAAATAGAAGTGTGATGACCATCATTCATAGAGCATTGTCCTAAAAAAAGAGAAAGGCCAAATAAAAAATTTGTGTTGTGAAGTTTTCAAGTTTTGGGTAAAGATTTGATGGATTATGGAACAAGGAGTGGCAAGAGCCTAAGCTTGGGGATGCCCATGGCACCCCCAAGATAATCTAAGGACACCTAAAAGCCAAATCTTGGGGATGCCCCGGAAGGCATCCCCTCTTTTCGTCTACTCTTATCGGTAACTTTACTTGGAGCTATAATTTTATTCACCACATGATATGTGTTTTGCTTGGAGCGTCTTGTATGATTTGAGTCTTTGCTTTTTAGTTTACCACAATCATCCTTGCTGTACACACCTTTTGAGAGAGCCATACATGATTTGGAATTTGTTAGAATACTCTATGTGCTTGGCTTATATCTTTTTGAGTTATATAGTTTTGCTCTAGTACTTCACTTATATCTTTTAGAGCACAGTGGTGGATTTGTTTTATAGAAACTATTGATCTCTCATGCTTCACTTAGATTATTTTGAGAGTCTTAATAGCATGGTAATTTGCTTAAAATCCTAATATGCTAGGTATTCAAGAATAAAAAATATTCTCTTATGAGTGTGTTGAATACTATGATAAGTTTGATACTTGATGATTGTTTTGAGATATGAAGATGGTGATATTAAAGTCATGCTAGTTGAGTAGTTGTGAATTTGATAAATACTTGTGTTGAAGCTTGTGATTCCCGTAGCATGCACGTATGGTGAACCGTTATGTGATGAAGTCGGAGCATGATTTATTTATTGATTGTCTTCCTTATGAGTGACGGTCGAGGATGAGCGATGGTCTTTTCCTACCAATATATCCCCCTAGGAGCATGCGCGTAATACTTTGCTTTTATAACTTGTAGATTTTTGCAATAAGTATATGAGTTCTTTATGACTAATGATGACTCCATGGATTATACGCACTCTCACCCTTCCACCTTTGCTAGCCTCTCTAATGACGCGCACCTTTCGCCGGTATCATACACCCACCATATACCTTCCTCAAAACAGCCACCATACCTACCTATTATGGCATTTCCATAGCCATTCCGAGATATATTGCCATGCAACTTTCCACCGTTCCGTTTATTATGACACACTCATGCATCATTGCATATCTCGGTACACCGCTGGAGGCATTCATATAGAGTCACACTTTGTTCTAAGTATCAAGTTGTAATTATTGAGTTGTAAGAAAAATAAAAAGTGTGATGATCATCATTGTTTGAGCATTGTCCCAGTGAGGAAAGGATGATGGAGACTATGATTCCCCCACAAGTCAGGATGAGACTCCGGACGAAAAATAAAAAAAAGAGAAAGAAAAGAGGCCATAAAATGAGAAAAGGCCCAAATAAAAAAATGAGAGAAAAATAGAGAAGGGACAATGTTACTATCCTTTTACCACACTTGTGCTTCAAAGTAGCACCATGATATTCATAGTAGAGAGTCTCTCATGTTATCACTTTCATATACTAGTGGGAATCTTTTATTGGAGAACTTGGCTTGTATATTCCAATGATGGGCTTCCTCAAAATGCCCTAGGTCTTCATAAGCAAGCAAGTTGGATCCACACCCACTTAGTTTCTTTTTGAGCTTTCATATACTTATAGCTCTAGTGCATCCGTTGCATGGCAATCCCTACTCACTCACATTGATACCTATTGATGGGCATCTCCATAGTCCATTGATACGCCTAGTTGATGTGAGACTATCTTCCTTTTTTGTCTTCTCAACAACCACCACTCTATTCCACCTATAGTGCTATATCCATGGCTCACGCTCATGTATTGCGTGAAGATTGAAAAAAATTTGAGAATGTCAAAAGTATGAAACAATTGCTTGGCTTGTCATCGGGGTTGTGCATGATTTAAATATTTTGTGTGGTGAAAATAGAGCATAGCCAAACTATATGATTTTGTAGGGATAACTTTCTTTAGCCATGTTATTTTGAGAAGACATAATTGCTTTGTTAGTATGCTTGAAGTATTATTATTTTTATGTCAATATGAACTTTTGTCTTGAATCTTTCAGATCTGAATATTCATAGTACAATTAAGAAGAATTACATTAAAATTTTGCCAAGTAGCACTCCGCATCAAAAATTCTGTTTTTATCATTTACCTACTCGAGGACGAGCAGGAATTAAGCTTGGGGATGCTTGATGTCTCCAACGTATCTATAATTTTTGATTGCTCCATGCTATATTATCTACTGTTTTGGACATTATTGGGCTTTATTATCCACTTCTATATTATTTTTGGGACTAACCTATTAACCGGAGGCCCGGCCCAGAATTGCTGTTTTTTTTGCCTATTTTAGGGTTTCGAAGAAAAGGAATATCAAACAGAGTCCAAACGGAATGAAACCTTCGGGAACGTGATTTTCTCAACGAACAAGACTCGGGAGACTTGGACCCTACGTCAAGAAAGAAAACAGGAGGCCACGAGGTAGGGGAGCGTGCCTACCCCCCCCCCCCCAGCGCACCCTCCACCCTCGTGGGCCCCCTGTTGCTCCATCGACATACTCCTTCCTCCTATATATACCTATGTACCCCCAAACGATCAAATACGGAGCCAAAAACCTAATTCCACCGCCGCAACTTTATGTATCCACGCGATCCCATCTTGGGGCCTGTTTCGGAGCTCCGCCGGAGGGGTCATCGATTATGAAGGGCTTCTACATCAACACCATAGCCCCTCCGATGAAGTGTGAGTAGTTTACCTCAGACCTACGTGTCCATAGTTAGTAGCTAGATGGCTTCTTCTCTCTTTTTGGATCTCAATACAATGTTCTCCCCCTCTCTTGTGGAGAACTATTCGATGTAATCTTCTTTTTGCGGTATGTTTGTTGAGACCGATGAATTGTGGGTTTATGATCAAGTCTATCTATGAATAATATTTGAATCTTCTCTGGATTCTTTTATGTATAATTGGTTATCTTTGCAAGTCTCTTCGAATTATCAGTTTGGTTTGGCCTACTAGATTTATCTTTCTTGCAATGGGAGAAGTGCTTAGCTTTGGGTTCAATCTTGCAGTGTCCTTTCCCAGTGATAGTAGGGGCAGCAAGGCACGTATTGTATTGTTTCCATCGAGGATAACAAGATGGGGTTTTCTTCATATTGCATGAGTCTATCCCTCTACATCATGTCATCTTGCTTAAGGCGTTACTCTGTTTTTAACTTAATACTCTAGATGCATGCTGGATAGCGGTTGATGAGTGGAGTAATAGTAGTAGATGCAGGCAGGAGTCGGTCTATTTGTCTCGGACGTGATGCCTATATACATGATCGTACCTAGATATTCTCATAACTATGCTCAATTTTGTCAGTTGCTCAACAGTAATTTGTTCACCCACCGTAGAATACTTATGCTCTCGAGAGAAGCCACTAGTGAAACCTATGGCCCCCGGGTCTATCTTCATCATATTAATCTCCTACTACTTAGTTATTTCCTTTGCTATTTACTTTGCCTTTATTTTACTTTGCATCTTTATCACAAAAATACCAAAAATATTATCTTATCGTATCTAAAAGATCTCACTCTCGTAAGTTGCCTTATAGGGATTGACAACCCCTATTTGCCTTGGTTGCGAGGATTTATTTGTTTTGTGCAGGTATGAGGGACTCGCGAGTACCCTCCTACTGGATTGATACCTTGGTTCTCAAAAACTGAGGGAAATACTTACGCTACTTTGCTGCATCATCCCTTCCTCTTCGGGGAAAACCAACGCAGTGCTCAAGAGGTAGCAACGAGCAGGATGGGAAGCTGAAAAAGAAACTCTGCTGAAGCGGGAGAGGACGCTGAAACAACTCTTAAACCGGTAGCAGAAGAATTGACTGGCTTGAAGCGGCAAATCAATGCCATGGCCACTGTTGTGTTTGGTAAGTACCCTTATGATAAACTTCAACATGTATTGTACAATAAATTGTAGGTTTGTCAATATGTTTAATGATGCAGGATCTCGCATTACCCACTTGGGCTCTGATATGCAGAAGAAATTAAAGGTTGCCTATACTCTTATATAGCATTTATATACCGGCGCACAACGGATCATTTGCACTGCTAATCATAACAAACCGCCCCCAAACCTGATCAAGGAAACCTTAGAAAAGTTGTCAATGCTGCCTGCCCGGTTGAACGAGTTGAAAATATCAGCTGCAAGGGCAGGTGCTCTGACCGCGCTAATCCGGGCTAAGGCCTGGATACCAGATCTTGAATCGGCTGACATAGGACGCGGCTATCCTAGCATAAAGGAAGACGGGTCAGAGTTTGATAATGATGATCTTCGAGCTTTGACAAAGGAAATGTGCCCATTAGCGAGTAAATTGGCCGAAGAAACAGATCTTTCTCACTATAAGCCAGTTTATGATGCTGACAACAAACGACTTGCTGCGCCAACTCATGATGTGGAGGATCTTATCCTGCCAATCCGTAAGCATACCTACGCTCCTGATGTTGACCCCTCCAACCTTATAAGCGACGAAGCTGTATTCAAGGCCCTAACTGGAATCGACTGGACCACCATTGATTTCCAGCCGCTGGGTGGAGAGGAGGAGGGTGAACCGGTGCAGGATGATCCACAACCGTCAAGCCAGCATGTTGAAGAGTCATGATCCGGAGGCCGATTTAATCTTCTGCATACTGCAATACTTGCTGAAAACAAATATCCTTTTGGGCATCAAAACGCCTTGTAATAGGCTAGTTAAAACACTTGATCTTCTATGCCATCGTGCATATTCACTTTGCATGATACTGTTAACCCACTGTGATTTATGTTATGTCTGCTCATGATCCATAGTAGCTTTATTTAACCTGTTTCTGCATAGAACAAGCTGAAAGTGTCCTGGCGGTTTGTCGCTGGATGGGTCATAATGCCCAACATATAATCCGGGTTTATAACCAGGCTATTTTGAATGACAATCAAATATGAAATATATCATACCTTTGACATTGAATCACATCGTTGGCTAACCAACTTTCTGTAGTAAGGGTGATAACCCAAATCTTGAGTACTAATAACTCTTCCCTGTTTTTCCGGTTTATAGTAAAGTCGTACCGGGTTGTAATAAACACCGGATTATTCATATATCATACTGGCGACTTGTTAGTCGAAGCCAGACCGGGTCAACCAACACCGGTTTATATTTGACTATATACTGACGACTTATAATCGACAGCGGAGCCGGTTCAATAGATACCAGTAATATTTCAATTTGTTCGGCCGACTTATAGTCAACAGCCAGGCCAGGTCAATAAATACCGGTTTAGTATAAAACTCATCAAAAGAAATATCAGAAAGAAAGATTTCAGAAGAAAATATATAAAAAGGACGAGACTTTTCTTGGGTTGCCAGGCCACTGAGTTAAACCATTTTACAAAGCCTTTATAAGATGGATCTCACACCAACCAATCGTCATTTTAACTATGACAAGTTCAGGGTCTTTATAAGATTGACTTGTCAAAAGTTCGACGGGTCTAGCAGGATTACCTAGACGGAGTGGCTTACTTAAAAAAGGCAGGAAAACCCGGGGTTTTAGGTGAATACACCTGCTTCCAAGCCTAGCTTTTATAGCCTATTATAAGGTTATAGACTCTTGGTTCTTGTAGAAGCAAAGAGCCCCTGGTAATATTTTGAGCTGTGCTCAGTGGGTGCCTATGTTTGAGTTGTGCTTTGCAACAGACTCTCTTTGGCTCCTTTTTGACCTTGGGTGGCAAGCCCCCAAGTGTTTTTTATGTGTGGCTTATGAGCCAGATCAATGGGTAATTAGAACTCCGCTTTATAAACAGAAGCCCCCATGTAACCAAAAACCTTTCAAGGAATAACAGCAGAGGCCCTGCTTTAGCAGGGATGCCGGTTTATTATATTGATATAATATATACATTGTCAATAATATGTATATAAGAAGAGCCTATGGCTCAGGTGTAGTAAGGCTGAAGATGAGCTATATTCCACGGCCGGTGGGTCTCCTCCTCTGATTTACGTGAGTCTTTGTGCTCTCGAACATCGATAAGGTAGTATGACCCATTGTGTAGATTCTTGCTGACCACGAAGGGTCCTTCCCAAGGCGGGGATAACTTGTGCATATCAGTCTGATCCTGGATGAGCCGGAGCACCAGATCCCCTTCTTGAAACATTCTGGTTTTAACCCGACGACTGTGATAACGACGCAGATCTTGCTGATAAATTGCCAAATGCGCCGTTGCGATATCACGCTCCTCATCTAATAGGTCAAGTGCTACTTGACGTGCCTTCTCATTGTCTGCTTCAACATAAGCCGCCACACGGGGTGAATCATGACGGATGTCACTAGGGAGGACCGTTGTTGCTTCGTAAACCATGAAGAAAGGTGTATAACCCATAGATCTATTGGGCGTGGTATTGATGCTCCATAACACAGAAGGTAACTCCTCTACCCAACAACCCGGCGTCCGCTATAAAGGAACCATAAGCCGGGGCTTGATGCCTCTTAGGATCTCTTGATTGGCTCTCTCCGCTTGACCATTAGATTGGGGGTGAGCCACTGATGACACGTCAAGCCGGATGTGCTCACGTTGACAAAATTCTTCCATAGCACCCATGGATAGATTAGTACCATTATCTGTTATGATGCTGTGTGGAAAACCAAACCAGAAAATCACCTTCCTGATGAATTGAACCGTCGTGGCTGCATCACACTTACTGACTGGCTCTGCCTCCACCCACTTAGTGAACTTATCAACCGCCACCAGAAGGTGGGTCTTCTTATCCTTGGACCTCTTAAAGGGCCCAACCATATCCAGCCCCCGAGTTGCAAACGGCCAAGTGATTGGAATCATCCTCAATTCTTGAGCCGGAACATGAGCGCGGCGTGCAAACTTCTGACAACCATCACACCTCTTTACCAAGTCCTCAGCATCAGCATGAGCCATCAACCAATAGAAGCCATGACGAAAAGCCATAGCTACCAAGGATTTTGAACCGGTGCTACCTCTTGAGCACTGCGTTGGTTTTCCCTTGAAGAGGAAAGGGTGATGCAGCAAAGTAGCGTAAGTATTTCCCTCAGTTTTTGAGAACCAAGGTATCAATCCAGTAGGAGGCCACGCACGAGTCCCTCACACCTACACAAACAAATAAAATCCTCGCAACCAACACAATAAAGGGGTTGTCAATCCCTTCACGGTCACTTATGAAAGTGAGATCTGATTGATATGATAAGATAAGATTTTTGTTATTTCTATGATAAAGATGCAAAGTAAAGAAAGCAAAATAAACGGAAAAGGAGATAACTTGTTGACGGAAGATTAATATGATGGAAAATAGACCCAGGGCCATAGGTTTCACTAGTGGCTTCTCTTGAGAGCATAAGTATTACGGTGGGTAAACAAATTACTGTTGAGAAATTGACAGAATTGAGAATAGTTATGAGAATATCTAGGTATGATCATGTATATAGGCATCACGTCCGAGACAAGTAGACCGACTCCTGCCTGCATCTACTACTATTACTCCACACATCGACCACTATCCAGCATGCATTTAGAGTATTAAGTTCAAAAGAACAGAGTAACGCTTTAAGCAAGATGACATGATGTAGAGGGATAAACTCATGCAATATGATATAAACCCCATCTTGTTATCCTCGATGGCAACAATACAATACGTGCCTTGCTGCCCCTACTGTCACTGGGAAAGGACACCACAAGATTGAACCCAAAGCTAAGCACGTCTCCCATTGCAAGAAAGGTCAATCTAGTAGGCCAAACCAAACTGATAATTCGAATAGATTTGCAAATATAACCAATCATACATAAAAGAATTCAGAGAAGATTCAAATATTGTTCATAGATAAACTTGATCATAAACCCACAATTCATCGGTCTCAACAAACACACCGCGAAAGAAGATTACATCGAATATATCTCCACAAGAGAGGGGGAGAACTTTGTGTTGAGATCCAAAAAGAGAAAAGAAGCCATCTAGCTAATAACTATGGACCCGAAGGTCTGAAGTAAACTACTCACACTTCATCGGATAGGCTATGGTGTTGATGTAGAAGCCCTCCGTGATCGATGCCCCCTCCGGCGGAGCTCCGGAAAAGGCCCCAAGATGGGATCTCACGGATACAGAATGTTACAGGGGTGGAATTAGGGTTTTGGCTCCGTGTCTGGTAGTTTGGGGGTACGTAGGTATATATAGGAGGAAGAAGTACGTCGGTGGAGCAACATGGGCCCCACGAGGGTGGAGGGCGCGCCTGGGGGGTAGGCGCGCCCCCTACCTCGTACCCTCCTGGTTGCTTTCTTGACGTAGGGTCCAAGTCCTCTGGATCATGTTCGTTTCGAAAATCACGTTCCCGAAGGTTTCATTCCGTTTGGACTTCGTTTGATATTCTTTTTCTGCGAAACTCTAAATTAGGCAAAAAAACAGCAATTCTGGGCTGGGCCTTCGGTTAATAGGTTAGTCCAAAAAATAATATAAAAGTGTATAATAAAGCCCAATAATGTCCAAAACAGGATATAATATAGCATGGAACAATCAAAAATTATAGATACGTTGGAGACATATCAACCAGCATGGTGACCACAATCTCCTTCGTGGATCTCACGCAAAATCTCACAGCCTTCTTTAGGAGACACACAACGCTGAAACGCCCCTGTTACACTGCAATGATGCAATTCCCCATTGATAATGGTCATTGACTTGGATCGCCAGATTATCTGCCTGGCCAAAGTTTCGTCCTCCGGTAACTCGCCCCGGTTCATATACGCCAAATATGGGACAGTCCAATCTGGGATAACATGAAGAGTTGCCACTAACTGAGCCTCCGGGTCAGGAACAGCCAAATCCTCCTTCGTAGGTAGCTTGACCGGCGGGTTATGCAAAACATCCAGAAAAACATTGGGTGGAACCAGTTTACATTGGGAACCCAAACGGCTTAAAGCGTCCGCCGCTTCATTCTTTCGCCGGTCCACATGGTCAACCTGATAACCCTTGAAGTGACTTGCAAAAATATCTACTTCTTGATGATACGCTGCCATGAGTGGGTCCTTGGAATCCCAAGTACTAGATACTTGCTGAGCCACCAGGTCCGAGTCACCAAAGCACTTAACCCGGCTTAGATTCATCTCCTTAGCTATTCGAAGACCATGGAGTAAAGCCTCATATTCAACTGCATTGTTAGTACAAGGGAACATTAAACGGAGAACATAACAAAACTTATCACATCGTGGGGAAGTTAACACGACTCCAGCACCAAGCCCTCCAATTGCCTGGACCCATCAAAATGAATAGTCCAATAAGTATGATCCAGCTTTTCTTCCGGTGCCTGTAACTTTGTCCAGTCATTAATAAAATCCACAAGCGCTTGGGACTTGATCGCCGTGCGAGGCATATATTTTAACCTGTGGGGTCTGGCGTGGGTTTGTCACGGTAGATGTCCTTGTGAAAGGACTTAGTCGTGGAGCCATCGCTACGGGTTAGCTTTAAGGGGTTAAATCGGACAAAGGGACACAGGGAATTTTATACTAGTTCGGCCCCTTCGAGGAAGGTAAAAGCCTACGTCTAGATGTGATTGGTATTACTAGGGTTTTGAAGGCCAGGGAGCGAATCCGCTTTGTCTGGCTCTCGAGTTGTTGTCTGTTTTTCTGAACCGCTGTCGGGTCGTCCCCTTATATACATGGGCGGCATCCGTCGGTTACAGAGTCCCGAGACCGGCTCATAAACGTGTCCGGTTCGGTCTCCACTCTTTCTATCTTACAATACAAGTTTCATACAAATGCCAGTTCACGGCTACGGGCCTTAAACCGGTTCTGGGCCCTGGACCTTTCCTCTTCTGTCTACATGGGCTTCAAGCATAATCAACTACGGATGAAGTTAACCCGGCCTTTCCTGGCCGGTTTACGCCCAGTAGTAATATCCCCAACATTAGGCCCCAGATTGATTTGAACAGGTTCATGTCAATTCTTAGTAAAAACTTCGTCTTCAACATCTTCTCATAATTTAGTAAACCACCGTGACATCATCTTCTCGGATCGTGGTAAACCGTCGTGATGTCATCTTCTTAAAAACTATGTATGACACATCTTCATTAATAGGTCTCCGACAATCGAGGCGATAGCTCCGCCTCTGTCCCCTCGATTTTTGCGCCTGACACTTATCCCTTGCCTTTATAAATAGGACCAAGGGGTCATTTTCACCTTTTCCCCCTCGTGCCTCTTCGCGTCGTCTTCCTTGCATTGCTCAACCTCTAGAGTTCCCCTGCCATCGTCGATCGTCGCCTCTGCTCCGACCCCGGCCGCTGCATCACCCTGAATGCACCAGAATACTGTGGCGCCTTTCCGCTTCCTCACCAGCTCCGGTAAGTTCTCTGCTTTTTTCGCCACAGATCTGTTCTAGGGTTTCGACATTCTTCGCAGTTCTTCTGAAGTTCATCAGTGCTTCAGTGTTGTTCTTCCCTGTTCTGCTTTTAGTCTGTAGATGGACACTTCGTGCTTGACGTATCCCTTGCCGTTGCTATCCTTCCATTGTCATCACAAACCCTTATGCACAAAGAACTGATCTAGTCCTTCATAAATTGCTTCGGCTCTACACCCCTTCTAGATCCAATTATTTTTGCTTTTCTGTCTTATCTTAGATCCGAAAATTTTATATGTCACTATGAGATCTGTTTCTATGTCCCTGTGAGATCTGTTTCTCCTTGCACCAACATAGGCAATTTTAACCTTGTATAAGCAGTCTATGCCATTAGCCCTCTGATAAACCGGAGGAGCATTTTACCTTCATAATTACGCTCCAGTTTAACAGTGTCTGAGTAATCCTGTGCTAGTATTACCTTTTTCCCTTATTGCATTAATCTTTGGTTTACACCATTTCGCATATCAGTATGTTTCTTACTCCCTTGTCTCTTGCATATAATCATGCGTAATTTATAAACCGGCCTTTCATTTTCACCTTGTTTTGTTTTGCAATGGCCAAACAATTCACTGCCTGCAACTGGGCTCGCTCCCGGGTTACTGAGACTCAGTTGAATGAGATGGTTAGCATCGGCTCCCTACCTAAGAAAACTGAAATCAAATGGCGAGTTCCAGGAACAGAAAATCCTCCAACCCCAAGGCAGGGTGAGGTGGTGCTCTTTGTTGACCATATAGGTTGTGGCTTCAAACCGCCAGGGTCAAAGTTTTATCGAGATGTGCTTGCCAACTTCCAACTTCATCCGCAAGATATTGGTCCCAACTCGGTTTCCATTTTATGCAACTTCCATGTCTTCTGTGAAGTATATTTACAAGAAGAACCAACTATAGAACTGTTCCGGGATTTCTTTCACTTAAACTGGCGCACAGAGTTTGTAAACGGTCCGAACATAGAACTTGGTGGTGTCTCGATTCAAAAGTGGAAAGAAGTTGAATTTCCTCATGCCAAACATCATAGCCACCCAAATGAATGGAATCAAACTTGGTTTTATTGTAGAGACACTTCTCCTGAAGACGAAAATCCCCTCCCCGGTTTTCGTGACCACAGACTATCCAATACTCACCCCATGCCTCAATGCCTGAGCTCTTCAGAAAGGGCGAAATATGCTCCTCAACTCGCCAAACTCTGGGCCTTTATGGCAAATAGTTTAACAGGCGTAGACTTTGTGCACTGTTGGATATCCTGGAGTATCTTGCCGCTAAGCCGGCGTCCCGGTTTAATGTTTGAATATACCGGTGAGGTTGACGACCCTCAACGCCATTGCAACATCCAATTATCTAAGGAAGAAGTCACTGAAGGTGTAAAGAAAATTCTAAATGAGTCAGAACTAATCTGTAGTCAAACCGGTCTGAATCCCTTCTATGCCAAGAACAAACCGCCTGCTGTAAGCATTATACTTCCTCTTCATCTCTAATATCTTTAACTTTATGCAACCTGTAACCCTTCTTCTTTATATGTAGGGTGATGACCCCTTCTGGAAAAGGAAAACTGTAGAGAAAGCGGCAAAACCGACTGGAGATAAAGCGGTCAAGCCATCCCGCCCAAAGACCAAAGCCGTAAAATGGACGTCAAAACAGAAAACGGCTGACCGGATTAATATGGAGCTTGATGATGATACTGATGATCCAGAAGTTGAGGTAGAACTTGACTCACTTGGCTCTCTTTTCATGCATCTCATTAACAATGATCTTCCTCAGGAGGACGCAGAAGCTAGTCAAGCTGATGACATAGAGGTAATTACCCTTTCCTCCGGTTCAGACTCTATGCCAACACAAAAAAATCGCCAAGCAGTCCGGAAAGTAAGCTTTTCTCATCCTCTTGCTCACTTGGATCCAACATTTATTTTGAAGACTCAACAGCATGAAGCTCGCTGGACAACCCGGCACAGTGGCCAACAGGTCACTTCAGCCGGTTTACCTGACACTCTGGTTCGGAAGCGCCGGTCTCAGGTCTCTCCTACTTCTGACCATTCTTACCCCAAGGCAGGTTATTTCAGACAGCCTCTTAATCCGTCTGATTCAAATTATCAGGTGAAACCTCCTTCATCTTCTGGTGAATCGACAACAACTCAACTCCCCCCTTTAAAAACTATGGCCGGGTGAGTTGTAAAAACCTTTCCTTTCAATGTGCCATAAATCCTTTGAATAGGATGTTAATCCTTTTTTATTCTGTTTGCAGGGCCAAAGCCAGACCCAGCAAGAAAGCTCGGGTCACCAATCCGCCAGAAGACCCTGTCGCCGAAGAAGAAGAACTAAGAGGTGAACCGGAATAGACTGGTGAACCAGAAGGCCCCCATCCTGAAGCTACTTTTGATGATCCACCCCTTGAAGTCCAACATACCGATGAACCAACAGATGTTGAGCTTGCCGCACCCCATACTGAACCGGCAGAGCCAATCCGGGCTAGTCCGGTGAAAGACACTGAAATTGCTGCATCATCCACCCAAAATCCTCAAGGCCAAGGTGATGATGTTATTGTTACTGGAATAGGCCACAGCTCTCCTAGCCATCCTGTCATTTTAGCTCAGCATAGTGCCAAAGAAGTGCAAGCTGCCCGGGATAAAGGTAAATGGAGCAGCGACTTATCAATCTATGCTCATCTTAACGCTGATGAGCTTCATTCTGGCTTCTTGAACCGTCTGCACTCAAACCGGGATTATGAAGCCGGTTTGGTGAACGTGATGAAAGAGCGATATGAGGTAAATTCCTCTCCCTTTGTATATTAATTTATAGCTGAAACACTATCCCAAGTAGCCCCCAAGGGCCGTTTTATGATTGTTAATCACAAACCGGGTCTTTGTAACACTTTAAGCATCTCATCATTGATCCTTGCAATGGCAGGTCGCTAATAATAGATAAGACTCATCTTGAAAAAATTAGATGACTTTCTGCAGCATAGCTCCCAAAGGCCGGTTTAACTTGGCAAGTTAATCCAGTTTTTAATCCACACATCCGTTTTAGAACAGACGCACATTATCCCCCAAGTGTCAAGGATAATGCTTGCATTGTTCTGGAGACTTGTATAAAGTGCAGTACTTGAGAGCAAATAGGCATTAGCCCCCAAGTATGAAGTGCATAACTTTGTTATACGCTTTTTACTTTAGCACAGATATATGCTGTTTGTTTAACATACCTTCAACGTTGCAGGCTGAACTGAGAAACAAAGATGCCCGAAATTCTGACTTGCAAGAAAATGTGAAGTCACAACAAGCCGAGGCCAGAAAAGCCAAAGAGGAGCTGACTCAGGCCCTGGCCGGAATGGAAAAATTGAAAGAATCCTTCAACCAAGAACATGCTGAATGGGAAACCGAGAAATCCGGTTTAACCAAAAGAGTTGTAGACGCCGAGGCAGCCCTAAAGCCAGTGGTTGAAGAAATAGCCGGTTTGAAACGCCAAATCAATGCTATGACCTCTGCTATCTTTGGTAAGTGTCTGCTTATGTATGTTGCGCCAGTCGATGAATCTTATAACTGACCAAAATGTTGATAAAATCGTTGGCAAGCACTCGGATCGCTCATCTTGGTACAGATATGCGGATGAAGCTCAAAGCGGCATATACATTGTTTGAACAGCTATACTCTGGGTCTCAACGGGTTATTAGCACAACAGCTTATAACAAACCGGCTCCAACTTTGATTAAGGATACCCTTGAGAAGCTGGGCATGTTACTAGCCCGTATTGCCGAGTTGAAGAGAGCAGCTGCCAGAGCAGGAGCTTTAACCGCCCTTATTCGAGCCAAAGCCTGGATTCCAGACCTTGAAGCGGGGGATATCATCAAAGGATACCCAGGCATTAAAGAAGACGGTTCAAACTTCGACAATGATGATCTTCGGCGGCTGACCAAACAGATGCGGCCAGCAGCCAGCAAGTTGGCTGATGATACCGATTTGTCCCATTTTCAACCATTCTATGATGCAGAAGGGAGAAGATAGCCGACCGACATCCATGAAGTCGAAGAACTTGTGCCTCCGATTCGTAAGCACACTTACGCCCTTGATATTAACCCTTCCAATCTTATCCATGAGGAAGCAGTGTTCCAAGCGTCAACTGGAATCGATTGGTCAACGGCTGATTTCCAGCGTCTGGGGAGGGATGAAGAAGTGCCTACACCAACTGACCCTCAACCGTCAAACCGTCGCGATGAAGAGTCCTGATCCGGTCGCCGATTTATATGGCTACTGTGAAAAACAATGATACTGTTTGAGCCGCTTTGAAGCTTCATGTAATAGGATAGCTGAAACTCCCTTATTTGCCATGCCATCGAGCATGTTTCATAATACTTTGTGACAATCTGTGCCGCCCTTTGGGATATATTCATGCATAACCCATGATGAATTTCGTTCCTGGGTACAACAACTTAAAAGTGTCTAGCGGTTTACCGCTAGACGTGTCATGATATCCAAGAAGTATATAGTACCTAGATGAATAATCAAGTGTTTGTACAAAAAGTAGTGTACAGAACATACCTCATTGATTGACCAAATGTGCATGTGGCAAAGGTGTTAATACCAATCTGGAACGTTGATAACTCCATCTTCATAATGCCGGTCTATATATTAAACCGGACCGGGATAACCACCAGATTTTCTTTATAACACTAGCGATTTAGTCAAACCAGACCGGGTCAATGAACACCGATTTATAATTGATCATGTGCCCACAACTTGAAGTTGAAAAGCAAGCTGGGTTAAGGACGCCGGTTTATCAAAAAATACTAATGATTTTCAACAAACAAAATTCAAACAGGAAAACATGCAAGGCTTTTTATGAGCTGCCAGGCTCCAAATCGAGGCTTTTCATGGGCTGCCAGGCCTTTGAGTTAAACCATTTAACAAAGCCTTTTAAGATGGGCCTCCAATTAACCAATCATCATTTTAACTATGACAAGTTCAGGGTCTGTAAAAGATTGACTTGTCAAACGTTCGATGGGTCATACCAGGATTACCTGGACAGGAGTTGCTTACTTGATGAAGGCAGGTTAACCCGGGTTTTTAGGTGAATACACCAGGCTTCCAAGCCGTGGCTTGATAGCCAATTACGAGGGTCCTTTCAAACTCTTTGTTGCTTTGCAAAAAGAGCCCCCAAGTAACTTTGTGAGCGATGCTCAATGTGTGCCCATGTTTGAGTCTGTACTGTGTACAACACTCTCTTTGGCTGCACAAAATTTTCCCTTTGTGGCTTAAATGCCTATCAAGAGGTGTAGCTATGGTGTGAGGACAACCAAGCCCCCTAGTGATATCCCTTCATAGTTTAAAAACCGATCAAGAGGTGTAGCTGCAGTTCAAATATGACCAAGCCCCCTAGCGATTTTTTATATCTATGCAGTTGCTAAAGCCGGATTAAAAGACTCCGCTTTGTCAGTCAACTTTTAAAAGCACACACAGGATATAAAAGAACAGATACCCCGCTTATAACGGGGGCTCCGGTTTATTATATGATATATACACCGTCATAAATATGTACAGATGAAGAGTCTATGGCTTCAAGTATAGTAAGGCCGAAGGAAAGCTATGTTCCATGGCCGCTTGGTCTCCTCCTCCGATTGACGTGAGTCTTCATGCTCTCGAACATCAATGAGGTAGTAAGATCCATTGTGCAGATTTTTGCTGACCACAAAGGGTCCTTCCCAAGGTGGGGATAACTTGTGCATATCAGTCTGATCCTGGATGAGCCGGAGCACCAAATCACCTTCTTGAAAGGTTCTGGTTTTAACCCGGCGGTTGTGATAACGTCGGAGATCTTGTTGATAAATTGCCGATCGTGCTGCTGCAAGATCACGCTCTTCATCCAACAAGTCCAGTGAATCCTGACGTGCTTTCTCATTATCAGCTTCAACATAAGCTGCCACACGGGGCGAATCGTGACGGATGTCACTAGGAAGAACCGCCTCCTCTCCATAAACCATGAAGAAAGGTGTGTAACCCGTAGACCTATTGGGTGTGGTGTTGATGCTCCATAACACAGAAGGTATCTCCTCAACCCAACAACCCGGCGTCCGCTTTAAGGGAACCATAAGCCTTGGTTTGATACCCCGTAGAATTTCTTGATTTGCCCTTTCTGCTTGACCATTAGATTGGGGGTGAGCCACCAACGCTAGATCAAGTCGGATGTGCTCACGTTGACAGAATTCTTCCATCTCCCCTTTTGACAGATTAGTACCATTATCTGTTATAATGCTGTGTGGAAAACCAAACCGGAATATCACCTTCTTGATGAATTGAACCGCCGTGGCTGCATCACACTTGCTGACTGGCTCTGCCTCCACCCATTTAGTGAATTTATCAACTGCTACTAACAGGTGGGTCTTTTTGTCCTTCGAACGCTTGAAGGGTCCAACAATATCAAGCCCCCAAGTTGCAAACGGCCACATAATTGGAATCATCCGCAACTCTTGAGCCGGAACGTGCGCACGGCGAGCAAATTTTTGACATCCATCACATCTCTTGACTAAATCCTCCGCATCAGCATGTGCCGTCAACCAGTAAAAACCGTGGTGAAAAGCTTTGGCAACCAACAACTTTGAACCGGCGTGGTGACCGCAATCCCCTTCATGGATTTCTCGCAAAATCTCACAACCTTCTTGAGGAGAAATACAGCGTTGAATTGCTCCTGAAACACTGTAACAATGTAACTCCCTGTTGAGTATGGTCATGGACTTGGAACGCCGGATTATCTGTCGAGCCAAAGTTTCATCGTCTGGTAACTCGCCCCGGTTCATGTAAGCCAGATATGGGATCGTCCAATCCGGTATGGCATGCAGAGCTGCCACCAACTGAGCCTCCGGATCAGGAATAGCCAAATCTTCTTCGGTTGGTACTTTGACTGACGGATTATGCAACACATCAAGAAAGATATTGGGCAGGACCGGTTTACGTTGGGAACCAAGGCGACTTAAAGCGTCCGCCGCTTCATTCTTCCGCCGGTCTATATGGTCCACCTAATAACCTTTAAAGTGACCAGCCACTGCGTCCACCTCTCGCCGATATGCAGCCATGAGTGGGTCCTTAGAATCCCAAGTGCCAGACACCTGCTGAGCTACTAGATCTGAATCGCCGAAGCACTTAACCCGGCTTAAATTCATCTCCTTAGCCATCCGAAGACCGTGAAGCAAAGCCTCATATTCAGCTGCATTGTTAGTGCAAGGGAACATTAAATGGAGGACATAACAAAACTTGTCACCTCGTGGGGAAGTTAGTATGACTCCAGCCCCCGACCCCTCCAACTGTCTGGATCCATCAAAATGAATAGTCCAATATGTATTATCTAGTTTCTCTTCAGGTGCATGTAACTCCGTCCAATCATTGATGAAATCCACGAGTGCCTGGGATTTGATCGATGTGCGGGGTATATATTTGAGCCCGTGAGGACCAAGCTCAATAGCCCACTTGGCAATCCGGCCAGTTGCTTCTCTGTTTTGAATGATGTCACCCAGAGGAGCTGAACTGACTACTGTGATAGGATGGCCCTGAAAATAATGTTTAAGCTTCCGGCTTGCCATAAACACCCCATACACCAGCTTCTGCCAATGCGGATACCTCTGCTTTGACTCAATGAGCACCTCGTTGATATAATAAACCGACCATTGAACCGGATATTCCTTGCCAAGCTCCTTGCGCTCTACCACAATGGCTATGCTAACAGCCCGGGCATTAGCAGCCACATATAATAATAACGGCTCTTTATCGATCGGTGCTGCAAGCACGGGCGGTTCAGCTAGCTGCCTCTTCAGATCCTCGAATGTCTTATCAGCTGTCTCGCTCCAGACAAAGTTATATGTTTTCTTGAGCATCTGATATAAAGGGATGGCCTTCTCTCCAAGGCAACTGATAAACTGGCTCAAAGCTGTAATCCGGCCGGCCAGACATTGAACATCGTTAATACACACCGGTTTAGCCAAGGATGTAATTGCTGCAAACTTTTCCGAATTAGCCTCAATGCCTCTGTTTGATACCAGAAAGCCTAAGAGCTTGCCCGCCGGGACACCGAAGACACACTTCTCCGGATTGAGCATCATCTTGTAAACCCGGAGATTGTCAAAGGTTTCTCGTAGATCATCTATCAATGTCTCCTCCTTTCTGGACTTGACCATAATATCATCCACATATGCATGAACATTGCGCCCAATTTGTTTATGAAGGCAATTCTGAACACATCGCTGGTAAGTCGCCTGGGCACTCTTGAGTCCAAAGGGCATGGAAACATAACAGAAGGCTCCAAAGGGAGTTATGAAGGCTGTCTTCTCCTGGTCCTTCACCGCCATTTTGATCTGATGATAACCAGAGTAAGCATCCAGAAAACACAAACGGTCACAACCTGCCGTAGCATCAATTATCTGATCAATGCGAGGGAGAGCAAAGGGGTCTGCAGGCCCAGCCTTGTTTAAATCTGTGTAGTCCACACACATGCGCCAAGTGCCGTTTTTCTTAAGAACCAGCACCAGATTGGCTAACCACTCTGGATGAAAAACTTCGACAATAAACCCTGCGGCCAGTAGACAGGCTACTTCTTCACCTGTAGCCTTACGTCTCTCTTCATTGAAACGGCGGAGGAACTGCCGGACCGGTTTAAACTTAGGATCAATGTTGAGTGTGTGCTCAGCGAGTTCCCTCGGTACACCTGGCATGTCAGAAGGTTTCCATGCAAAGATGTCCCGATTCTCACGGATGAACTCGATGAGCGCGCTTTCCTATTTGGGATCCTGGTTAGCGCTGATGTTGAACTGTTTGGATGAATCGCCCGGAACAAAGTCAACCATCTTAGTGTCTGTAGCCGATTTGAACTTCAATGCCGGATCATGCTCTGTAGTTGGCTTTTTCAAAGAGGTCATGTTTGCCGGATCAACTTGCTCCATATAGAATTTCAACTCCTCCGTGGCACAAACCGTCTCAGCATAAGCCGCATCACCTTCTTCACACTCCAAAGAAATCTTTCTACTTCCATGTACTGTGATAGTCCCTTTATGACCTGGCATTTTAAGCTGTAGATAAACATAACATGGCCTTGCCATAAACTTAGCATAAGTCGGCCGCCCAAATAAGGCGTGGTATGGACTTTTGATCTTTACCACCTCAAATGTCAATGTTTCTGACCTTGAATCATAGTCATCTCCAAAAGCTACCTCCAAAGCTATCTTGCCAACAGGATATGCAGACTTACTAGGTACCACCCCATGAAAGACTGTATTTGACGGTTTAAGATCCTTATCTGTCAACCCCATACGGCAGAATGTATCATAATACAAAATATTGATACTACTTCCCCCATCCATGAGCACTTTAGTAAACTTGTATCCCCCAACTTGAGGGGCTACCACCAGGGCCAAGTGACTCGGATTATCAACCTGGGGTGGGTGATCATCTCTACTCCACAAAATAGGTTGCTCAGACCAGCGTAAATACTGAGGCACTGCCGGCTCAACCGAGTTTACTGCCCTTTTGTGAAGCTTCTGATCACGTTTGCACAAACTAGTAGTGAAGACATGATATTGCCCGCTGTTCAGCTGTTTGGGATTGCTCTGATAACCTGACTGCTGCTGCTGTTGACTCCCCTGATGGTTGTATCCTCCCTGGTTGCCTTGGTGCCCTTGATTGACGTGTTTGGTTTGGTTGCCTGGAAACCCTGAACCAGAACCACCACCTCCATAACCCGGCCTGTGGAAACCTCCTCCTGAACCGCCGGGCGGGCCGTTGTCATATTGGAACATATTGGAATTCTTGAAATCCCGCATGATATAACAGTCCTTCCAAAGATGTGAGGCCGGCTTCTCCTTCGATCCATGCTTTGGACAGGGCTGATTTAACAAGCGCTCCAAATTGTTGCCTGAACCTCCACCCCTCTGGGGCTGCTTGCCCTTACGGCGCTGGCCATTCTCCTGCGTGTTGATATTTGCAACAAAGTCCAAGCTACTGTCGGCCTTGCGCTTACCACCGTTTCCATGGCCTGCCGGATTATGTTGTTGACCTTTGGCATTGCCGTTCTTCTTACCTTTCTCCGGTTTGTCCTCCTCTGAATCCGGATCCTTGGTATTATCTGAATCGGCGTATTTAACCAAGGCGGCCATGAGTGTTGACATGTCATTGTAGTGACGTTTGAGCCTTCCCAACTTCTGTTTTAATGGTTTGAAACAACAATTGCCCTCTAATGTTAACACTGCAGTGTCTGCATTGATACGATCTGATGAATGCAAAATCGCTGAGACCCGTTTGACCCAATGGGTCGTGGACTCCCCTTCCTCTTGGACACAAGTGGCCAGATCTACGATTGACATCGGCTGCTTACACGTATCCTTGAAGTTCTGGATAAACTGGTGCTTCAATTCGGCCCATGATCCGACAGAGTTGGTCGGCAAGCTCTTCAACCAAGTGCAAGTTGTTGCTTCCAACATCATGGTGAAATATTTAGCACACACTGCCTCATCCACATCTAACATCTCCATTGCCATCTCATAGCTCTCCATCCACGCCTCTGGTTGCAAATCGGCGGTGTAATTTGGTACCTTACGAGGTCCCTTGAAATCCTTGGGCAGTCTCACATTACGCAAAGCGGGGGTTAAACACGGCACCCCTAAGGAACTGAACATCACTCCTGGCTCCATGGAGGTCGTGGGGTGAACCGGAGTATGCTGTCGTGCTCCGTGTCGAGCTGTCAACTCGGCCTCCCGACGTGCGCGGCCATGGTCCACAACATCTTGCGCATTAGCGCCTCCCCCGACCGAGTTGTTCCCTCTTGGTGAATTTCGGTGATGTGCATTACTGGACACAGCCGGTTCGTCCTCCACGTGTCTACTATAACTCCGGCTTGGACAGGGAGTGGAATGAATCCTCTCACGACTGTGTGAATACGCCTGCTGTTGATTTAGTGTTGTTTGAAGGAGATCCCTGGCCCGACGTGCTTCCACTACAACTAGTGAATCACCGTCGGTTGGGACGGCCGCCAGGCGTGAAGCGGCGGCCACAATGTTGTCCAATGGGTTGGAATAATGCCCGGGCGGCGTTGGTACATACTGTGGCACAATGTTGTTCTGGCAAGGCGGGTCCGTCGTGCGCGGTTGAACTGGCGTTCCTGTTTCCGACGCCCCCGCCCGGTTTAGTGTGGGGCGGCTACCAGCTCCTGCTCCTGGTGTGTTGAAGAGATTCTGTGGCTCATAAACCGACGGGAGATGTGATCGATACCCTCTTCTCATGACTTCCTCTGAAGCATTCTGATCCAGTCTAATCCGGTAGGCATGTGCTTCCAATTCAGCCCGCTCTATAGCCATCCTAGCATTCTCTGTTGCCAGGTCCGCTTTAGCCTGGGCTATCTGATCTTTCACCTTTGCAATCTCCGCATTGTGCTGATCCCTGGCTGCTGCATCCACCTCCGCGGCCATCAACGTTGCCAAAGCGTCAAACAAATCAGACAGGACTTGGGCCGGAGGCGGCGCCGAGCTTCCTGCCCTTGCTGGTGTGGCCGTTGTTGAACCGGAGAGCATTACTACGGTGGTAGATGAATGAGGCGCCGATTGTGTGCCGGCCATGAAGATGGTGGCCCGGTTTGGTAGACCGGGGGAATCCGGAATACTGTTGCCCTCGGATCCTCCCTCAATCCGGCTGTCCTACAACTAGTAAAGTGATTCGGTCTCTCCAGAAGACTTTTCATCAGAACAGACCACACTCTCTCCATCGGACACCGGTCCGTCCTCGTACCTCGATCCAAGGATGACACCCACGAAAACATGCCTTGCCTTGGGCTGAACCAGCGAAGAACTTGCATGCCAAGCCATTTCGATGATGTCAGTGTAGATGTCCGGCTCAGGGGCCGGTTCGCCGATCTTGCCGATGAAGACGTGAATCCCACCAAAGGGGACCCGGTACCCATATTCGATTGAATCATCCTCGGGACCACATCCCGCGTTGTCGATGTAGAGCTTGCCGCGACGACTCTTCGTCATCCGACCCACAGCGTATCCCTTAAGTCCATCGAAGCTGCCATTCAAGAACTCAAAACCATCGTGCGATAGCCCCACGGTGGGCGCCAACTGTCGTGGGTTTGTCACGGCAGATGTCCTTGTGAAAGGACTTAGTCGTGGAGCCATCGCTATGGTTTAGTTTTAAGGGGTTAAACCGGACAAAGGGACACGGGGAATTTTATACTAGTTCAGCCCCTTCGAGGAAGGTAAAAGCCTACGTCTAGTTGTGATTGGTATTACTAGGGTTTCGAAGGCCAGGAAACGAATCCACTTTGTCTGGCTCTTGAGCTGTTGTCTGTTTTTCTGAACCGCTGCCGGGTCGTCCCCTTATATACATGGGCGGCGCCCGTCGGTTTACAGAGTCCCGAGACCGGCTCATAAACGTGTCCAGTTCGGTCTCCACTCTTTCTATCTTACAATACAAGTTTCATACAAATGCCGGTTCACGGCTACGGGCCTTAAACCGGTTCTGGGCCCTGGACCTTTCCTCTTCTGTCTACATGGGCTTCAAGCATAATCAACTATGAATGAAGTTAACCCGGTCTTTCCTGGCCGGTTTATGCCCAGTAGTAATATCCCCAACAGGGTCCAAGCTTAATAGCCCACTTGGCAACCCGGTCTGTTGCTTCCCTGTTTTGGATGATATCTCCCAAAGGGGCAGAACTGACCACAGTGATGGGATGACCCTGAAAATACTGCTTAAGCTTCCAGATTGCCATGAAGACTCCATACACCAGTTTATGCCAATGTGGGTACCTCTGTTTGGATTCAATGAGCACCTCACTCATATAATAAACCGGCCGTTGAACCGGATACTCATTCCTAGCTTCCTTGCGCTCCACCACAATGGCCACACTAACAGCCCGGGCATTAGCAGCCACATATAACAACGACGACTCTTTATCGACCGGAGCAGCAAGGATAGGTGGCTCAGCTAACTGCTTTTTCAAGTCCTCAAACGCCGCATTAGCAACATCACTCCAGACAAAATTTTCTGTTTTCTTCATCATCTGATATACAGGGATAGCTTTCTCTCCCAAACGGCTGATAAACCGGCTCAATGCTGCAATACGGCCTGCCAAACGTTGAACATCGTTGATACACGCCGGTTTAGTCAGAGACGTAATAGCTTTGATCTCTTCCCTATTAGCTTCAATACCCCTATTAGACACTAGAAAACCCAAGAGCTTGCCTGCCGGAACGCAAAAAACACACTTGGCCGGATTAAGCATCATCTTATAGACCCGAAGATTATCAAAGGTTTCCTTCAAGTCAGCTATCAACGTCGCCTCCTTTCTGTACTTCACCAAATATCATCCACATAAGCATGAAAATTGCGCCCAATCCGGTCATGAAGAAAATTCTACACACAACTCTGATAAGTCGCATGGGCACTCTTAAGCCCAAAAGGCATAGATCCATAGCAGAAGGCTCCAAAGGGAGTTATAAAAGTTGTCTTCTCCTGGTCCTTAACTGCCATTTTGATCTGATGATAACCAAAATAAGCATCCAGAAAGCTCAAACGGTCACATCCTGCCGTAGCATCTGTCGGCGTTCTAGGAACGAGGGTCCCCAGACTTGCGTGTATGCGGCCCACGGCGTGGCTGGCTGGCAGGTCTGTACGGCCCATCTTCATCGACAAGGCATTCAAGACCCTCGCGAGGGGCCAAGCCTCGCGAGGCGGATGACATAAGACCTCCTCAGGAGCATCCTCGCCAGGCAGGCTCGCGAGGGGCGGAGAGATCATGTGAGAACCCGGAATTAACTTCTAGACCCTCCTGTGTATATTTGTCAACCCCAGGATCATTGTTGATAACACAGTGAAATGATATCATTGCACAATACATAAAAGGTATTACAATTTTAAATATATCTTGCCACAAGGCATACCTAGATAAATGTCTCATGACACTTATTACATTCAGAAAAACAGTGGAAAGTACAATGCATAGCGACTCCGTCTCAGCCACAAGCAGTCGATGTAGTCCACGTGACCTCACTCCTACAGATCGCCATAGTAGTCGTAGTCATCACCTTCATCTCCATGCAACTCTGTTGTCAACAAAATTATTGCCATGAGCACATTACGTACTCAACATGCCTCCCACGGGGAAGGACCTAATAGCTACATGTGGCTTCAAAGGAAGGTTGTATGGCTCATTTGCATAAAGCTATTTTGTTTGACAAATAAAGCAGTTGGATATAAGAAGTTTTTGATGAGAATGTGTTTTATCTCCAGAATAACTTTCATCAAAGTGAGGATCCTCGATCAACTCACACTCTTCATAGGTTCCAAGAAAAGGGGCAAAGAGGGAATAAGCAAGACAGGTCCTGTATGTCAAGAAAGATTCATGTGCTGTCCTTGACCGTGGACACGGCTATTCGAATAATTTTACACTCTGCAGAGGTTATACACTTTACCCACACGACACAATCCCGACTTGTTGCCACTAGCCGTCGCTAGCATAGTACACCATCTGGTATACCGGCAGGGAGATTGTGACGAGGTCTTTGGACTAGATCCCCCAAAGATGTGAGTGACATGCCCACCGGGTCTGGCGCACGGAACTGAGAGTACGTCCTCAAACCGGTCCCCCCATCTGTGCCGAGGATACTCCTCGCAAGGCAGCTATCCCATCTGCGGTACGGCAACATCGACACCTAAGGCTGACTAGCTTACTTGACGAAGCCAGTGCTCATATAGCATATGGCTGTACTGTTATCACAATCTTCAAATCCAAGACTTATTAGGCCTTATGCGGCACGGATAACTGATTGCCCCCTTCAACTCGTGAAGGGCGGCCAATCGCTCCTTCAATCCTTGATTCAGCTGTCGCCCGCGCCAGTATTCAGATGGTAAGTTTCACCCAGAGTAGAAGAGGATAGAGAAGGTCAACAAGGCTAACTGGCCTAGCTCAGCGTTAAGTTTCAACTGTCAATGACTCAGAGGTCATTCAACAAGCCACCTATAGGGTGATATGCATGGCTAAGCACTTCTACTCTACCGGAATTATATACTTCTACTTAGGTGTCAAACGAATAGGCGACAAGCCGTTCAAGGTAATGTGTCAATCGACACACTAGGTACAAGAATTAAAATGGCATGCATATAGTAACCATAAAACACAATGCAATTTTGTAAAACATAGGATAAGTATGATCAAAGAAGGAGGCATTTCTTCGTTGTTGAGTCCTTCTTCGGTAACCTGTTTCTGTCCTTGTCCAACCTCGCCACTCCCTACTCGTCGTAACGATAGCAAATGGAAAACGAATAAATACCAAAACAATAATAAATCCAAATAACATCCCAAAACAAATTAAGAGTGGATGGATAGCGAGATATCGATCAGATGGAGATTCTGAAATGAGATAGCATGATAGGGAGGTAAGTAGAGAGGATTCAACGAAGTGACAAGGTTTAGGTTGACACAACTATGGAAGGCTTGGAGATCAAGACCAACGTTCTAATATTAACTAATAGTGCCCACCACACATCACGACTTAAGGAACTACTATATAACAAACACAATAACATCAACACACATGGAATGGAACCGACGTATGCATTTTAACAACACAATCACAACATGGCATGATAAAGGTAATAGTTAACCACAATTAGATATTTAGATAGAATCTAAATATTTATAATGGTCAATAGAATCCAAACATATACGTTAACTCTATAATAACTCCAAACAAGTGTTCTATACGACAATCAAAGCAACATTATAAAACATAATAGTAAAACAAGCAAAACATCATTCAACAACATGTGAATTGATCTCGGTCTAGCGATAAAACATTATTAAAATAAAATAGGATCAACTCTATTATAACAAACCAATTTATTTGTCAAACAATTAACAAGAAACTATACAAGACATGGATCAAAAGAGTCAACTACTATCCATACATGATATGATTAAGATTAATGATCAACCACAAGTAAATACCTGGATGTATCCAAATATCTATAATGGTTAACAATAAGCAAAGACTAAACACCAATCATAACAACTATTGGCAAGCATTTCTATAACAAAAGAAAAATCAATGCTATCGCAAAACTAATTGAAAAAATAAATAATCAGACACATCATACAAGGCATGTGAGTATAGAATCATGAAGAGGTCTTATCTAATAACACAAGCATTAAACATATGAATGACCATGAGAAGATACTAAACTAGGACACTCTTTATAATAAAGGAAAGAAATAATATCCAAATGACCTCTAGCAAAAACATTACCACAACATGATTAACAACAAAGCAACAATGTGCACTAAGCATATGAGAAAGACACAACTCAACTATTGAAAGGTAAACTATCCTAATCATGTGATGAGCTAATGCAACATGTGCCAAACACTCATAACACTAACATGAGACAAGTCAAGCATATATGAGAAACACAAGTACAACTATACCACATGGAATATAATAACACATGAAAGATGACTAGCATGACTTGATGTCTAGAATTTCGCATGCCACAAATGCAACAGTAAGATAGACCAGATATGATGCTAAGCATGGATGATCATGACACGAGATACCAAAATATGATACTAATATATAGAATACAACCCACATCAATGGGATAACTTAGTTGATATCAACTACCATGAATATCCAGAATGGCAAGAGCACACATACTAGTTATGTCATATAAGCATATGGGCATACCATACCGCATTTAGGCAAGTAAATAACTAGATCATGGCATCTGCCAATTCAACATGTGTTATACTCGCATGAGTAAGAAAGTGGCATGTATCTATATTTAGCTCATCCAACACTAGCAAGTACCTAAAGTACACAACTAGGCATCATACGACATAAAAATTGGTACACACACATGATGCTATCTAATTATGCAATCACAACAACATGGCACAGTATTGAACAAGCAAGAAGTTATTTGATAAAAGAAAGTACGAAATCAACAAACTAGTATCATGTGAATCGTCTCAATGAAGGCTAACCATATGTTCAATCATACGGTAGTCCATACTAGTAGTGCTATAACACATGGTAGGAGACAAGTAAACAAGCATTCTACTTGAAGCAATTGTTAACATGGCGTGGCAATGAACTAAGATAAATAAACACACATCAAACAATTATCAAAAGTAATGATAAAGTTTATATGCCATAAGAGTAAATTCTATATAGCAATACAAATATGAACCATGTCATAAAGCAACCAACCATGAATCTAGAATGGTGACATATAGGAACAACTACACAAAATGTGTTATGCCACAGGGTACTATTATGGAATTGTTCTAAATTAACATATCACTTCATTTAACATCTAGAACCTAGCATAAAGAAAACTATGCAAAATCAGACACGATAAATACCTAAACAACTATCATAGGCATGACATGATTTCAAACCAATAAAATTAACATGCAACATGGACGTAAATGAATATGTGAACCATATCTAAGATATATCCATGCTAAGGAAAAATTAAATAATCAAGACATAAAGTAATTAACCATAAATCTAAATATCTCAGAAATTGCTACAAATAGATAGCATACTACTACATGGATATAAACAATAATACAAGGACTCCTAGGCATATAAAAAATGAAAATTACATTCCAACGAAAAGTTCACCGAATATTCTACACATGCATAAAAGTGGACTATAGACAATAAACAAATTGTCCACTCAAAACAATATGAAAAACTTATTTTAAATAACTCTAATTCATAAACGAATAATCTAACAACTCACATGTCACACCAAAAATAATGAGAGGCATAACACGAACATATGGACATATCATATTACAAAAAGATCATCGAACTAGAAAGTCCCCTGTATTCTACCGCCAGAATGAGTATGGAAATATATATTGTACCGCCTGCAAGATCAAACTATCCATCTAAGTCCACAACATGGTTACTACAGCCACAAGAAACATTTCGTATGTTGACCACAAGATTATCTGACATACCAAAAATATAGACAAGGCGATGCCATCAAATCGAAATATGTTTTGGACAAGCGCGACCAACGAGATAGATAGGTTGAAACATGATGTCTATGAGATACTACGAGTGATGTTGAGAAGGTGTGCATGATAAATTGGATAGAGGCTCACCGAGTTGGACGGAATGGTGTGACGAACTTGATGAACAGTGTATGCGGACATGCAGAATTCTTCGTGTGTGGTTGACGGAATGCGTTCCTTCTTCGCTGAATGGATTCATCGCATCAAGGGGAACCTTCTGGCGCGACGGCATGGATGGAGATGGTCCTAGTCACCGGGATCGAGACCACGCGTCCATGGAGCTTCACATGTTCATGGAGTTGTCTTGTAGAGAAGAAGGGAGAGGGCAGGACAAGAGGTGGGATTGGAAGAGGAGATCAAGACACACTTCTACATATATTCAAAACTTGAAACTGTTGAGAGTTGAAGGAATTGGAGGAGAGGTGCGTGGTGGTTTTCTCTGTTGTTCTATAGATTGGAACGTACACAGAGAAGAGGAACGAGAGGAGGTTTTGCTAGATGGGAGAGATGGGTGTGGAGAGAAATAGGCCACGAAGGAGTCCAAGAGAGAGAATTAAAGGAGGAGGGTAGGAGGCAGCGTTCACTTGAAACGTTCTGACTGTTGGCGTTTCCTTTGTGTACATGTACGCGCGTGAGTGGAAGGAGATGAAGCGCTTAGAGAGAAATAAGTAAGGGAGAGGGAATAAATTAAAGGAAGGGCAGCAGTCAAGCGTACATGTGTTTCTTCTATGTTTGTTTTTCCTTATGTGTAATGATGAGTACGTGAGAAGGGTTCAACCACAACCTGAGGGAAATGGGCTAAGGCCCAGGTGGAAAGGAAATAGAGAATGGGAGAGAAATGAAAACACATTGGGTTAGGCCCATGCAGTTTGGGGAAAGAAAACGTGGGCTGCTCACATGGAAGAGATAGATGTGTTGGGAAAATCCGCCAGAGTTTGGGAAAAGAGATTAAATAGATTTTCCTTCTTAGGAAAACCTAGAAAAGGAATATAAGCTAACAAATTCAAAAGAAGTTCCAAAATACATATGCGCATAATTAACTATGCTGAAGGAAGAAAAATAAAACCCAACTAAAAGAGAAGAACAAAACTCAAATTAAATTTAAGTTCGCATTAGATCAAATTAAATCCTTCAAATTATAAAAGTCCAATTTAAACTTTGTTACCAAATAAAACAAATGCAATTTTCTCATCCTAATTTTTGGAAAACTTTCTCTTAAACATTCCAAGAATCGGGATTTACTGATCAAGGCAAGGCAAACCTCGCGAGGTCCTCGTGACGTGAGCCATGACGATCGAGACCAGGCGAGCGCCAGGCGGGCGCCAGCGCGCGCAGTGTCCTTGCTTCCTCCTTGGTGCCAAGGGGGCAAGCGCAGGCACAGAGTACCGAGGCATCAAGAAAAGGATTCCATATTGGTGCAACGAGATCAAGACTAGAAGAATGGCAAGACGGAGGTCACCATGGAACCCAGGACGGCGTCATCACCAGAGTCTTTGGCAGGCGAAGACCGCTTTTGTCAGGATAAGTTGCACTAGTTGTCCCCTTTCAAATTGGCCGTTGTTGGCTCCCTTCCCGCTCAATATTTGGGGAGAGGACCAGGGCCTATATAAGTAGAACTAGCCACCACAGTAAAAACAACGAAAAGAGAGCACAAGAGCACCTCAACCTCAGGAGGTTGTTCTTCCCCTTGTATTGTTCATCAGCCCAAGAGGCAATCCAGCACCACCACACTAGAGTAGGGTATTACACCACAACGGTGGCCCGAACCAGTATAAATCTTGTGTCTTTGTCTTGTGAGTTCGTCGAGTTCGTCGGCGAGTCTTAGAGAGCTAGGGCGTGGATCGATAGGGAGAAAACCTTCGCGCGCACCCTAGTGTTCGAACCTCAAGGGTTTTTCCGGAACCCGTGATCCGAGATTTGGCGTGCCAGGTAGGGGTGCGCCGAAGCTTCCTTCCGTCGCCCCACACCCCGTTGCCTCGTCGTCTCAATGGTAGACGTGCGCCGCGCTCGCACTGAGCGTCGGGCTGCCCTCGCCTCCCACGTCGCTCAGACGACTCTCGTCGGTGGGCCACCTCGTCGTTCCCCATCGCCTGCCGCCAACGCCGCCACCGGCCCGATGGGGAACGAGTAACAAGCATCCTCGCTGCACCCCTCGGTGCGGCGGGACGGCCGCACCGCCACTCCATCGTTGACCCCGGCCGGTTCTTCTTCCCATGCACGTCGCCCTCCCATGGACGCACGGGCCGTGCTCCTCATGGCGTACGAGCTCCTGCGCTACCGCCTGATCGATGAACTCTACGAGGACTGGCTCGACCGCATCGCCGTGCTTGTCCGCGCCGCAGGGGGCTCCCCTGCGCCGTCCCCCTCTCCGCCTCGCCCTCCGCCAGCTACGGGCGACGTAGCTCACAGAGCGCCTCCACTACCTCTGCCCCAAGATGGCGCCCTGGCGCCAAGACGCGCGGCTCCGCGACGCGACCCGCCGCATCCCGCGCCTGCGCATGAAGAAAGAAGCTGTCAAGAAGTCCCTCGACCGCAACAAAATGCTCCACCTCTCCTCGCGCCACCGTGCTAGGACCGGCTGCTGCGGCAAGACCGTGCGCCACCTGTAGCGGCAGGGCACGGACCCCATCAAGACCAAGCTCCACCTCCAAGGCGGGCCCCGGTGACCATAGCCGGCTGCCGCGCTTTCACCCCTAAGCTGCGTAGCGTCGCCTGGCCGGGCAAGTTCAAACCAGATCTGCCTCCTCGCTACGACGGCTCCCCCGATCCCGCGGAGTTTTTGCAGCTCTATGAGCTGAGCATCAAAGCAGCCAACGGCGACGAGAAAGTCATGGCGAACTGGTTTCCCATGGCTCTCAAGGAGGGTGCCCGCTCCTGGCTCCTGAACCTGCCTCTAGGCTCAATTTCCTCCTGGGACAAAATGCGCAACCACTTCATCGCCAACTTCCAGGGCACTCGCGACCGCCCCCCGGTCGCGGGCGACCTGCGCCGCATCAAGCAACAACCATGAGAGACCCTGCAAAAGTACATTCAGCGCTTCAACAACGCATGGATCAAGATC
The DNA here is from genome assembly GCF_002162155.2 of Triticum dicoccoides. Lineage (NCBI taxonomy): Eukaryota > Viridiplantae > Streptophyta > Magnoliopsida > Poales > Poaceae > Triticum > Triticum dicoccoides. The sequence continues at coordinate 580,149,153 of NC_041390.1, forward strand.
CCCAAGGTGACTGACGAGGCCATCATCTCAGCATTCTACGACGGTGTCCGCGACGTCAAGATGAAGGAGGAGCTCGCCATCCATGAAGAGTTGTGCACGACCCTGGAGCTGTTCAACATCGCGACCAAGTGCGATAGGGCTGAGGAGGGGCGCCTCTTCCTCCTCGAGCTCCCTGCTATGGACCCAGAGGAGAAGAAGACCAAGGCCGAGGACGTGAAGCGAAAGGGAGCAGCCGTGCTCGCAGCGGAACCAGACACCAAGTGTGGCAGAGACCAACCAGAGTCATCCAAGAGCAGCTGTCCGTTCTGCGCCTTCCACAACCTGAACACCCACAACACCAGCGACTGTCAAGAGCTCAGAGCCATTCGCCAAGGACGCTTCAGTCGACGCCCCGAGTGCGGCGACCGGGGCTACGACCGAGGAGGGGGACGTGGTGGCGGACGCTAGGACGACCGTGGCCCGTGCCAGGAGTGGCGCGACCGGCCTCGTGAGGACCGCTGGCAAGATCAGCCTCGAGAGGGCGCTTGGAGGGATCAGCCTCGTGAGGATCGTCCTCAAGGCAACGCCGAACTCCCTCCGCCACCGCCACCGCCAAGAAGGAATGACGAACACCATCAAGACGAGGGGGTTGGGGGCTTCCAGGAACCGCGTGCTATCGCCTGCATCTTGGGCAGAGCCTAGGCGCTAGCCTCGCAGCGTATCTTCAAGCAGTTTGCTCGTGAAGTGAATGCAGCCCTCCCCAAGCTCGAAGCCACACACCCGCTCAGATGGTCCCAGTGCCCCATCACATTCAACTCGGCAGACCAGCTCAAGTGCGCAGCTACCGCTGGCGCCCTCCCGATGCTTTGCTCCCTAGTCATCAGCAACGTGCAAGTTACCAAGACCCTCATCGACGGCGGCGCAGGGCTCAACGTCCTGTCCGTCGACATGTTCGACAGCCTCCAAGTGCCATATTACCAGCTTCAACCCACCAAGCCCTTCTCAGGAGTGACCGATGGTTCCACCACGCCGATAGGGCAGGCCCGCCTCCCTTTCACCTTCGGGGAACACAAGAACTACCGCACTGAGCTCATCGACTTCAACGTCACGCACATCCGCCTGCCGTACAATGCCATCCTCGGGTATCCAGCCCTGGCCAAGTTCATGGCGGTGACCCATCACGGCTACAATGTCCTCAAGATGCCGGGAAGCAGCAGGATCATCATGGTCACATGTGAAGAAAGAGATGCGGTGTGCTCACTCGAGCGTGCCTTCCAAGCCACAACAATCGACGGCCCCGACAGCAAGGGCGAGGGCCCTCTTGAGGCCATCCCAAAGAAGAAGAAGCAACTGCGACATGCAGGGCATCAGAAGGGTGGCGTCACATCCGGAGCCTTGTTAGGATCAGTGCCCGCTCCAAGGGCGCCTCCCTCCATCGTATAGGAAGGTGCGCCCGGCGCCCTTCTCGAGTAGGCCTCGGGGGCTTTCTTCTGGAAGGCCTCAGACCTTGCCCACATCACGAGGGAGGCGCTCGGGCACCACTTGGAGGCGTGCTTCATGGCACGTTTCCCTCAGGAGGGCACAGGGCAAGGATTTCCCACCGTTCAGGAGTTCATCACCAAGACCGCCACTCACGAGGTGTAGCTTCCCATCCAGGCGAGGATGTTGGGCTACGCATCTGCATCAACGTTCCAGGCCTCAACGGGGCCGCTTCTCGGGAGCTTTTCCGGCCTTCGCGCGTGGGACGCTGCGAGGGCCCACCGCACAGCTACATTCGCATGCCCTTTGGCCTGCCGAGCGTGTCGTCCGCCTACCAGCGCAGCTTGCGGCGCATCCTAGCGGCTCAAGAGGCCAGGCACCACGCCATCCTGATGGAGATGGAGACGGTCCTCAAGGAACCACCTGAGCCCCCGAAGCCTCCTGAGACTCAGGGCCCTGGTGGCTTGTGAGGAGCAACCTCTTCGCCATGCACCTTCAGCTGCCCCAACTCTCCTTCGTCAACATGACCTGGTGACATCCTTCCAAGTTCATTTAGCTCGGAGCGCCCCTCGGGCTGCATCATTCCCAGGCCGCGTGGGTCCATCCCTGTGGCATGTATCCCTTTTTATGTCTTTAGCTTACCTTGTTGGGAGCGCCCCTCGGGCTGCATCATCCCCAAGCCGCTCAGGCCTGACCCAGTGGCATGTATCTCCTCCGCACTTATTTAAGCCTGCTACTCTCATGTTTGATCTACCTATGATTACTACCTGCTCAATCGTCGCCTCCCATGGGGCCTTCTCACGGCGGCACGGCGCTGGTGCACGGGTCCGTCCCTACAACGTTAATAAACCCGAGCGGTCGAGCTGTGGCTCGCGGCACGCCCCGCGCACGTCAGCTCACTAGGCCCTCAGTGCCTTCACCCCCTCACGGAGCAACCAGCGGCAGGCTGGCAACCATAATGGCAGATCATGTTCTTCGTTGTGCTGGCTCGCAGGCATCTCACAAGGATAGCACCAGGAGGCACCGCGAGCTCCCACCTCTTCCAAGTAATCCGCTTGCATGTTAAAAGGGGGGCTCCTGAGCATCGCGACTCAGGAGCTCTTACTGGCTCCCCACCCCTCACCCCCAGGCCTTAACCACAGCACGCGACCTGACATACCAGCGGCGGCTGAGCTCGCTCGAGGGCCGGGACCTAAGGACGTAGAGCACAAAGGAGAGCATTGAAAGGAGGAGGACTCGTATGGGCCTGACCTAGCTACGCTGCGAATGTTCGCGCACAGGTCTGGCGCATCATGAAGAATCGACCCCGCACTGCCAAGATAAGTCACGAGCTTAGATCAACTAATCGTTGGGACCTAGGGGACACGCTCGCCATGGCCCTATTGCGGCAACGTCGCCTCCCTTTCTTATCTTACCACGGTTGCTTGAGCGCTAAAGGGGACCCCCTGAGCATCGCGCCTCAGGAGCTCTTACTGGACCTCGGGCCGCTCACCTCCTGGCCTTGACCACGGCAGGCGACCTGGCATACCAGCGACGGCTGAAGCTTGCCTGGGGACCGGGACCTGTCAGCGTAGAGCAACAAGCTGTCGTGAGATTGGAAAGGGAAGACCGAGCCTAAACAGGACTTGCACTCACAAGGCTTCCATAATTAGGATAATATCAACAAAAGGCATTGCAAACTCTTTACACGCCCCCACGGGGTACTTCTTGATTCCTCGCAGGGAACAAAAGACGAGAACCTAGGAGAATCCTATCTACACACCCCCGCGGCCGACGCCATCATCAACAGTGGGCCGCGGGAGGCCGGTGCCAACCCCATCCAGATCAGCGATGGCGGTGGCCGGACATTGTGACCCTGTTTCGGGCGCGGCGAGAGCTCGGGGGCACGTAGCTATCGTCGCTCGTCTTCGGAGTCTCGTAGAGCTCGAGAGAACCATTGGACTCCCAAGAGTCGCTGCTGCTGGAGCAGTCGCGAGCGGGGCACGCCTCATCCTGGCGCTCCCCTTCGGGGCAACACTCCAAACGGCGACCCTCCGCATTGAAGACCTTGAAGAATAGCGTGGAGGCGCCGTCGTACTCGAAGTGGATCGCGAGGGCGCCCTCCGCACGGAAAAACCCGCGCGACCTCGCCCCAGCCGCGAGTCATGAAGATCTTGCCAGTGGAGACTGCTTCAACCTCTGCTCCGGTCGCCGGAGCGTCGCAGTCGGCATGCTGCAACCAGAGCTCGAGAGGCCCCCTCGGTGGCATCATGTCAAAGAAGAAGCGCGGGAAGTGGATCCAAGAGCTTGGGGGCATCGCCGCCCACAACACGAGCTCACGTGAGGAGTCCGCGGCATGGACTCCAGGAGCGGCGGCACTCGTCGCTGCAGCGTGCCGACCTTGGCCGTGGTGCACGCGCCGATGCTCGTCGCTCCTTCCTCCCGAGCCCCCGGCTTGGGTGTTCAAGGCCTCGTCACCACCTGCATCTCGACGGCGTCGTGGCGGTGGACCGACCTTTTCTTCGGCGGGAGCAGCACTGGCACGTCGAGGAGAACCTTTCCCTTCTCCTCAGCCGAAAACCTACGGATCAGCATCATTGAAGTTGCTACTAGCAGTGGAGCAGAGGAGGAAGAAGCAGGCGGAATGGGAAGAAGTGGAGGACGGGAGCTCCGACCCCTTCCTCATTTATAGCAGGAGAAGGCCAACCAGCGCCCCCACGATCATAGGTAATAATGGTTTTCCTTGCATGTTGCAGGGACTTGTCAAGCCGGGCAGTTGCCGAGGCAGCGTGGGGAAGCGGAGGCGCACACGTCCAATCAACCGCCACGCGTCAACCGAGGCCGCAGGCTTTTGGGGCCCGCGGCGCTTTGCGCTTGACCTTTTGGCTTTGCCTCGAAGCCAAGCCCGAGTGCGCCTTGGGCCCGGGGGCTACTGTCGGTGTTCTAGGAACGGGGGTCCCCAGACTTGCCTACCTGCGGCCCACGTCGTGGCTGGGCTGGCAGGTCTACACGGCCCGTCTTCATCGACAAGGCATTCAAGACCCTCGCGAGGGGCCAAGCCTCGCGAGGCAGACGACACAAGACCTCCTCAGGAGCGGCCTCGCCGGGCAAGCTCGTGAGGGACGGAGAGATCAAGGCAAGGCAAACCTCGTGAGGTCCTCGTGATGTGAGCCATGACGATCAAGACGAGGCGAGCGCCAGCGCGCAGTCCTTTCTTCCTCTTTGGTGCCAAGGGGGCAAGCGTAGGCATGGAGTACCGAGGCATCAAGCAAAGGTTTCCATATTGGTGCAACGAGACCAAGACCAGAAGAACGGCAAGGCGGAGGTCACCATGGAGCCCAGGACGGCGTCATCACCAGAGTCTTTGGCAGGCGAAGACCGCTTTTGTCAGGATAAGCTGTACTAGCTGCCCCTTTCAAATTGGCCATTGTTGCCTCCCTTCCCGCTCAATATTTGGGGAGAGGACTAGGGCCTATATAAGTAGAACTAGCCACCACAGTGAAAAAACAACGAAAAGAGAGCACAAGAGCACCTCAACCTTAGGAGGTTGTTCTTCCCCTTGTACTGTTCATCAGCCCAAGAGGCAATCCACCACCACCACACTGGAGTAGGGTATTACACCACAACGGTGGCCGGAACCAGTATAAATCTTGTGTCTTTGTCTTGTGAGTTCGTCGAGTTCGTCGGCGAGATCTTAGATAGCTAGGGCGTGGATCGATAGGGAGAAAATCTTCGCACACACCCCAGTGTTCGAACCTCAAGGGTTTTGCCAGAACTCGTGAACCGACAGCATCAATGATTTGATCAATACGAGGGAGAGAAAAAGGATCAGCTGGACAAGCCATGTTCAAATCTGTGTAGTCCACACACATCCGCCAAGTGTCGTTATTCTTAAGCACTAGCACCGGGTTAACTAACCACTCAGGGTGAAAAACCTCCACAATAAACCATGCTGCCAAGAGCCGGGCTACCTCCTCACCAATAGCCTTACGCCTTTCTTCATTGAAGCGGCAGAGAAACTGCCTGACCAGTTTAAACTTAGGATCAATATTAAGAGTGTGCTCAGCGAGTTCCCTCGGTACACCTGGCATGTCAGAAGGTTTCCATGCAAAGATGTCCCGGTTCTCACGGATGAACTCGATGAGAGCGCCTTCCTATTTCGGATCCAGGTTAGTGCTGATGCTGAATTGCTTGGATGAATCGCCAGAGACAAAGTCAATCAGCTTCGTCTCCTCAGCCGATTTAAACTTCAAGGACGGATCATGCTCTGTAGTTGGTTTTTTCAAAGAAGTCATATCTGCCGGATCAACATTGTCCTTATAGAACTTCAACTCCTCTATTGCACAAACCGACTCAGCATAAGCCACATAACCTCCTTCACATTCCAAAGCAATCTTACGACTCCCGTGTACCGTAACGGTCCCCTTATAACCCGGCATCTTGAGCTGCAGATAAACATAACAGGGCCTTGCCATGAACTTAGCATAAGCCGGCCGTCCAAAAAGGGCATGATATGGGCTCTTGATTTTCACCACTTCAAAGGTCAATGTCTTTGATCTTGAATCATGATCATCTCCAAAAGCAACCTCCAGAGCTATCTTACCAACTGGATACGCCAATTTACCAGGTACCAAACCATGGAAAACAGTGTTCGACGGTTTACGATTTTTATCTGTCAACCCCATGCAACGGAAGGTTTCATAATAAAGGATATTGATACTGCTCCCTCCATCCATGAGCACCTTGGTGAACTTGTACCCCCCAACCTGAGGTGCCACCACCAATGCCAGATGACCCGGGTTATCAACCCGGGGTGGATGATCCTCTCGACTCCACAAAATAAAGATCGTATTGGAAAAGATCCGAGTTTTGAACTCCCGCATAATAAAGCAATCCTTCCAAAGGTGCGTGACTGGTCTCTCTCGCGTCCCGTGCCTTGGGCAGGGCTGGTTTAACAGGCGCTCGAGATTGACACTTCCCTCCACCCCGCGAGGATGGTTTACCCTTGCGACGCTGATTGTTATTCTGCGTGTTGGTGTTAGCTACAAAATCCAAACTGTTATCTGCTTTGCGCTTACCGTTGTTTCCATGACCCGCCGGGTTATGCTGCTGCCCCTTATTACTGCCACTCTTCTTTCCCTTCCCTAGCTTTTCATCATCAGACTCGGGGTCTTTGGTACTATCAGAGTCAGCATACTTAACCAGAGCTGCCATAAGCGTTCCCATACCATTGCAGTGACGCTTGAGCCGTCCCAATTTCAGCTTCAAAGGCATGAACCGGCAATTGCCCTCCAACGTTAAGACTGTTGTATCAATGTTAATGCGGTCCGATGAATGCAAGATTTCCGAAACCCGGCGCACCCAACGAGTTGTCGATTCACCTTCTTCTTCGACACAGGCGGCTAAGTCTACAATTGACATGGGTTGCTTGCACGTGTCCTTGAAATTCTGGATAAACCGGGCCTTTAACACAGCCCACGACCTGATGGAGTTAGCTGGCAAACTTTTCAACCAAGTGCGAGTTGTTCCTTCCAACATCATGGTGAAGTATTTAGCACAGGACGCATCATCCACATCCAGCATCTCCATTGCCATCTCATAGCTTTCGATCCTTGACTCGGGGGGTAAATCGGCAGTATAATTGGGCACTTTGCGGGGCCCTTTGAAATCCTTGGGCAGTCATACATTACGTAGAGCTGGGACAAGACACGGCACCCCCAAAGAGCTGGAGGTAACTCCTGGCTCCATCGAAGTTGTGGACGAACCAGAGTAAGCTAACGGGGCGCATACTGCGCCGCTAACTCAGCTTCTCGACGCGCTCTGCCATGATCCACCAAATCCTGAGCATTAGTACTACCACCAGCCGGATTATGCCCTCGAGGCGGGTTACGGTTCCACGTACTACTTGACACGGCCAGTTCATCAAAGTGTCTGCTTTAACTCCGGCTTGGGCGCGGGGTGGAATGAATCCTCTCGCGACTGTATGAATACGCCTGCTGCTGAGTCAAAGCTGTCTGAAGGAGCTCCCTAGCCCGTCGCGTCTCAACCGCTATGGGGGACTCACCTTCGACTGGGAGGGCTGCTAATCATGAAGCGGCGGCGACTATGTTATCCAGGGGGTTGGAGAAATGACCCGGAGGTGTTGACACGCGATGTGACGGGATATTCTGACGAGGCGGATCCACTGTGCGCGGCTGAACCGGCGCCCCCATTCCAGGTGCTTCTACCCGGTTTACCACTGGCTGGTTACTGGTTCCTGCTCCTGGCGTGTTAAAGAGATTCCTTGGCTCATAAACCGGAGGTTGGTGGGACCGGTACCTTCTCCTCATTACATCGTTTGATGCGTTCTAATCCAGCATAAGCCGATACGCCTGTGCATCCAACTCGGCCCGCTCCATAGCCATCCTGGTGTTCTCGGCTGCCAGGTCTGCCTTGGCTTGAGCTATCTGATCCTTCACTTTCGCAACTTCTGCATTATGGTGATCCTGATTCGCCGCGTTAACTTCAGCCACCAAAAGTGTTGCCAAAGCGTCAAACAAATTGGACAAAACCTGAGCCGGTGGTGGAGCAGGGCCTCCTGCCCCAGCTGCTGTCGCGGTTGCTGAGCCGGAGATCATCGCTGCTGCGGTTGAAGAATGCTGCGCTGACTGCGTACCGGCCATGAAGATCGCAACTCGGCTCGGCGGATCAAGGGGGTCCGAAATACTGTCGCCATCGGAACAGCCCCCAAACCGGCCATCTTGCAGTTGGTACAATGACTGAGTCTCTTCGATGGATGACTCGTCATCCGAGTAAACGACGGTTTCGCCACCAGATACCGATCTATCCTCAGATTCCACTCCGTGGATGACTCCCACGAAGGCACGCTTCACGGCAGGCTGAACCCGGGCGGATCTCGCATGCTGAGCCGTTTCAACGATGTCGGTGCAGATGTCCGGCTCGAGGCCCGGTTCGCCGATCTTGCCAATGAAGACATGAATACCACCGAAGGGGACCCGATATCCATACTCAATTGAACCGGCCTCGGGGCCCCATCCTCCATTGTCGATATAGAGCTTGCTGCGACGACTCTTGGTCGTCCGGCCAACAACGTATCCCTTGAGCCCTTCATAGCTGCCTTCTAAGAACTTGAAACCATCGTGCGACAGCCCCATGGTGGGCGCCAACTATCGTGGGATTGTCACGGCAGATGTCCTAGTGTGAGGACTTAGTCGTGGAGCCATCGCAACGTAGTTAGCTTAAAGGGGTTAAAGCGGACAAAGGACGCAAGGAATTATACTGGTTTGGCCCCTTGCAATGAAGGTAAAGCCTACTTCAGTTATGATGGGATTGCTAGCGTTTCGATGACCAGGGAGCGAATCCGCTTTGCCCGGCTCTCGAGTTGTTGCTGTTTTCTGTCCTTGAACCGCCGCCGGGTCGTCCCTTTATATACACAAGCTGACGCCCAGCGGTTTACAGAATCCCGGCCGGCTTATAATCATGTCCGGCTCGGTTTCTACTCTTTCCTATCTTACAACACAAGTTACACACCTTATGGCGGCTTATGTCTACGGGCCCTAATCCGCCTTTGGGCCTTGGGCTTTTAGACCTCTCATATTAAAGTGACATACTCCTTGTCTTCATGGGATTCAATATAAATAACTCATTACAGGTATAACCCGACCCCTTCTGACCGGTATATACTCAGTAGTTATATCTCCAACAAGATGCATAAAGGATAAACATCACATGCAATCAATATAAGTGATATGATATGGCCATCATCATCTTGTGCCTTTGATCTCCATCTCCAAAGCACCGTCATGATCACCATCGTCACCGGCGCGACACCTTGATCTCCATCATAGCATTGTTGTCGTCTCGCCAACTATTGCTTCTACGACTATCGCTACCGCTTAGTGATAAAGTAAAGCAATTACAGGGCGATTGCATTGCATACAATAAAGCGACAACCATATGGCTCCTGCCAGTTGCCGATAACTCTGTTACAAAACATGATCATCTCATACAATAAATATAGCATCATGTCTTGACCATATCACATCACAACATGCCCTGCAAAAACAAGTTAGACGTCCTCTACTTTGTTGTTGCGAGTTTTACGTGGCTGCTATGGGCTGAGCAAGAACCGTTCTTACCTACGCATCAAAACCACAACGATAGTTCGTCAAGTTAGTGTTGTTTTAACCTTCTCAAGGACCGGACATAGCCACACTCGATTCAACTAAAGTTGGAGAAACTGACACCCGCCAGCCACCTGTGTGCAAAGCACGTCGGTAGAACCAGTCTCGCGTAAGCGTACGCGTAATGTCGGTCCGGGCCGCTTCATCCAACAATACCGCCGAACCAAAGTATGACATTCTGGTAAGTAGTATGACTTGTATCGCCCACAACTAACTTGTGTTCTACTCGTGCATATAACATCTACGCAATAACCTGGCTCTGATGCCACTGTTGGAGAACGTAGTAATTTCAAAAAAATTCCTATGCACACGTAAGATCATGGTGATGCATAGCAACGAGAGGGGAGAGTGTCATCCACGTACCCTCGTAGACCGTTAAGCGAAAGCGTTATGACAACGCAGTTGATGTATTCGTACGTCTTCACGATCGACCGATCCTCAATACCGAACGTACGACACCTCCGCCTTCAGCACACGTTCAACTCGGTGACGTCCCGCGAACTCACGATCCAGTAGAGCTCGGGGAAGAGTTTCGTCAGCACGACAGCATGGTGACGGTGTTGATGAAGCAACCGTTGCAGGGCTTCGCCTAAGCACACGCAAGATTATGGTGGAGGGGGGCACCGCACACGGCTGGGAGAGATCAATGATTAACTTGTGTGTTTATGGGTTCCCCCTGTCCCCGTATATAAAGGAGAAAGGGGGGAGGCCGGCCGGCCCTAGAGGGCGCGCCAGGAGGAGGAATTATCCTCCTAGTAGGAATAGGATTCCCCTCTTTCCTACTCCGACTAGGAGGGGGAAAGGAAGGGGGAGAAGGAGAAGGAAAGGGGGCCGCCGCCCCCCTCTCCTAGTCCAATTCGGACCAAAGGGGGAGGGGGCATGCGGCCTGCCGTGGCCGGCCCCTCTCTCTCTCCACTAGGGCCCAATAAGGCCCATTAACCCCGGGGGGGTTCCGGTAACCCCTCCGGCACTCCGGTAAAATCCCGATTTCACCCGGAACTCTTCCGATGTCGAAATGTAGGCTTCCAATATATCAATATTTATGTCTCGACCATTTTGAGACTCCTCGTCATGTCCGTGATCATATCCGGTACTCCGAACTATCTTCAGTACATCAAAACTTATAAACTCATAATACCGATCGTCACAGAACTTTAAGCGTGCGGACCCTACGGGTTCGAGAACTATGTAGACATGACCGAGACATGTCTCCGGTCAATAACCAATAGCGGAACCTGGATGCTCATATTGGTTCTTACATATTCTACGAAGATCTTTATCGGTCAAACCGCATAACAATATACGTTGTTCCCTTTGTCATCGGTATGTTACTTGCCCGAGATTCGATCGTCGGTATCCCAATACCTAGTTCAATCTTGTTACCGGCAAGTCTCTTTACTCATTCCTAATGCAACATCCTGTAACTAACTCATTAGTCACATTGCTTGCAAGGCTTATAGTGATGTGCATTACCGAGAGGGCCCAGAGATACCTCTCCGACAATCGGAGTGACAAATCCTATTCTTGATCTATGCCAACTCCACGAACACCATCAGAGACACCTGTAGAGCCCCTTTATAATCACCCAGTTACGTTGTGACGTTTGGTAGCACACAAAGTGTTCCTCCGGTATTTGGGAGTGGCATAATCTCATAGTCATAGGAACATGTATAAGTCATGAAGAAAGCAATAGCAATAAACTAAAACGTCAAGTGCTAAGCTAACGAAATGGGTCAAGTAAATCACATCATTCTCCTAATGATGTGATCCCATTGATAAAATAACAACTCATGTCTATGGCTAGGAAACTTAACCATCTTTGATCAATGAGCTAGTCAAGTAGAGGCATACTAGTGACACTATGTTTGTCTATGTATTCACACATGTATTATGTTTCCGGTTAATACAATTATAGCATGAATAATAAACATTTATCATGAAATAAGGAAATAAATAATAACTTTATTATTGCCTCTAGGGCATATTTCCTTCATCTTCCTCGTCATCTCCTTCCCCCTCACGGCCATCAACTGCTGCACTTTTGTCTCCGTTCCCCTCTTTGGCCTCATCTTCTTCTTCCTCCTCCTCTGCCTCACTATCTTCTTCCTTGTCCTCCTCCTCTCCTTTGTCCTCTTATTTGTCCTCCTCTTCTTTATCCTC
>NC_041390.1:580161527-580286295 GCF_002162155.2 Triticum dicoccoides
CTCCTCCTCCTCCTCCTCCTCCTCCTCTACATCTTCTTCTTTGTCATCCTCGTCTTTGTCCTCCTCCTCTGATTCATCTGCATTTGTTTCCTCGTCATCGTCAACATCTAGCGCTGCTTAAATTTCCTCATCTTCTTCTGACTCCTCCTCAACAAACTCTTCTTCTTCTTGTATCGGTGAAACCCGTCTCTTTATTTTTGGAGCACGGCGTGATGTCCCGGTTCCCATTGATGGCCGTTGTACGTAGGGATCAATATCCGGCTCCTCGTCATCGATCTTGGCAACTGCTTCAATGAAGGTGCCAACCTGTTCAGTTACTGACTTGCACATGTCATTAACCACTTTGGTAATCTTTGCCTTTTTTTGCATCAGCACAAAAAAAGATTCAGTGCCGATTCAGTTAGAAACCATTTTAAAAAAGAAAATGTCTGTAACTGACCATGATGTGTTCAGCAAGCCGACTAAGACACATTTTTTGGCCAACTAAAACATGAATCTAGCCAACTAAACATGCATTGTAGCCAAAACTAAACATGCATTCTGCCAAGTTGATGTTATTGGTTGCAAACGAACACATTGACTGTCCAAAGAATATGTGCAACTAAAAAAGCATATTTGTGCAACTGAACATACATCCCAGCCAACTGAATCATGTATTCTCGTAACTAAAAAACCATATATGTGCAACTGAACATACATCCCAGCCAAAGAAAATTCCGATAACTGATCCAAACTCCTATATGCAAGGACTAACCTGCGGATTGTAGGTTATTGGTAACTTGGGTGCCACGAATGCTTCAGCTTGCAAAATACCACCAAACAGTGGTGTTTGCTCCATGCCTCTATACTCCTCTTTAAGCTGATGTAAAAAAGAGAAAAAGAAAAGAACAAGGTTATCAAAACAGATTTGTGTGTTGAACAAAAACCAAACATTATAACCTGCGCAACTACAACAAGATACTGGGTAGACAACTGGATTCTACATATATGCAACTGAATAAACCAAAAAAACTGTGCAACCCACAAGTCACCTAAAAAAGTTACTGCCAACTGATGTCACACATCTGTGCAACAAGATAAATAAAACTGTGCAACCTAAAACAGATGATGTGCCAGTTAAAAATGAACATGTGTGCAGATGCCAAAGTTAAAGCTACAAGCTGTGCAACTACATGCATTGTTGTGCCAACTGATCACAGTTTTTGTGCAGTTTCCAAAAAGTGAGCAGACATGAATAGAACATAAAAAGAAGCCACTCTTGGAAAAAAAACAAAGAGAACTCACTCGTAATTTGCCAAACACACCAGGAGAGATCGTGTCCTTCTTGATCACCTTGGCAATTAGCATACTGTCCCATGCATTCGCTCGTATCACGCAGTTGCTTACTGGGATATCATGAACGAGCGCATCAAGGTATAATATCTGCACCAGACCCAACAAAGGAAACCCAAGTTCAGTTATTATGAGGAGTATTTCAAAAATTATAACTGCACAAAGAAGAAAAACACATGGAAGTGCCCGTTTTCACTAACCATCAAGTGATACAAGCAGCAGCAAATAGTTTGCCTCTCCTGATCCATGTTCCGGAAAGCTTCATTTATGTGTTCTACTACAAAGAGGCAGATGTTTGTGTTCTTGAGCATTTCATGATCTAGCACAAGTCTGTAGCACTTTGGGCTGAGCTTCAGAGCCATGGTTCGTGCTAGAAAAGTGCTGAATGCAACCGCAAGCCAGGCCATAAAGAATGTGTCATCGTTCTTCCCGCCATATCCTTAATCATCTTGCACCATGTAGTGATCTGGGGATGAGAATCTCCAGTTATGTTGGAAGCCTCTCTGAATCTCCTTGTTGCATCCTTGTCAACTACATATCTGACTTTTTGACCCCTGTTTGGGAGATCAAATACCCTATGAACACTGTCAGCATCGACACGGATCCTTCCCCTACCTGGGAACACCATTTCAGAGCTCTCGGGCTGGTAGGACTGCACCAGGAATTTAGTGAGGTCCGCTGAAAGTGTGTCTGATAAGTTCAAGAGGCCCCCGAACAACCTGAAAACTATCTCAGACTTCTGCGGTGGGGATAAAGAGCTGTTGAACTTCGCAAACCGTCCCTGGTGATGCCCTTATCCTACCCGCTTGTGATGGTCTCTACACATCTTCCCCTCCAGCCACCTCAACTCCTTCATCGCTGGCATGTTGATCAGAAAATAAAAACATTAAGGAAACATTAAACACAAGACAAAAACGGACTGAAAAAAACTAGCAATCATCATTTGGATCAGTATTGCAAAAAATATATATACCTAAAATGGATCATGCCAACTAATATGATGTTTTTGTACAACTAATAAAGCTCATGATGACAACTGAAGACTACCAGTGTGCAACCTGCAAAAAACTAAGAAAATATACTAGACCTGACAACTACAAAAAGTTCTAGGGGATGTGCAATGATAAGAAATGATATTGCAACAAGATAACATCAACTAAAAAAGGTTTGCAAGGAACTGTTCAATAGCTCATAAACACACAAAAAACCCACATACCTCAGCATCTGCTGCGGAAGATGTGGCAGCTCCTCCAACAACTGTTGCCTGCACAAAAAATGGTGACCAATGATTTCAACTACAAAGATGCCAATTAATGTCAACTACAAGTTGCCAACTAATGTCAACTATATAGATCAAGATGACCAGTGATGTTAACTACAAGATGGTTATTGACCAACTACAACAAAAATAGTGGTGCCAATGGCTGCATAATTTTATCAGCGTCCAAAAAGCGAGAAACACTTATATTCACGAATTTACTTACCCTAGTAGATGAATCAGCTCCCCTTCCAACTGCTGCACGTCTAGTCCGCTTTACAACACAAAATTGATCAACATCCTAAGAAAATAAAAAACATGATCATGGGAAAAAACAAAAAAGTTATTATATGACCCAAACAAACCAAAAATAAGGTGCTTGTATCATCAGCATGCCACTTACCTCGACTTCCTCTCCTTGCTGAACACTCCGTGTAGGTCGTCGCTGGCGGTTAGCAGGACGCTTCGAGTTCCGGCGAAGGGACTGACTTCCAGAACGCTGATTAAGAAACCAAATAAAACATGAAAAAAGGACATTAGCATACATGCATAAGTTGAAAAACAACTCAAAAACATAGAAAAGGTGAAAAAATACATCTTCTTCATTGCCATCCGCATCAACCATTTTTGCCCTGCGGGAGGAAATACAACAAAAGAAAACATAGTTAGAAGATGCGCAAACAAACTAGAGAGATCATAAAAGGTTGCTTTGATCTGCAGACCTCTAAACATAAGCTTGACACATAGTGCAAAAAACTATAAAACATGTGGACAACCAACTACTATAATGATGCAGCCAACTGGGCAGTCAACCTTGTGCAAACTGGACATCATATAAGCCAACTAAGTTTAACTATGGCAAGTAATAACTAGGCAGAAAATAGTTAACTAAAGGTAACCAGCTCAGTATGATAACTTGTGCAACTAGGACAAACAAAAAATGCATAGCCAACAAGAATATATCCAGCAAAACAATTGGGTATACTATATTGGAAATTGGCAAGCATTGATACTGATTTGCACAAATAAGGGTCCCTAGTTGCACACATCAGGGGAAAAACATCAACAACCTGTTGGGGAACATAGTAATTTCAATCAATTTCCTACGCACACGCGAGATCATGGTGATGCACAGCAATGAGAAGGGGAGAGTGTGATCTACGTACCCTTGTAGATCGACAACGTAAGCGTTAACTTGGTTGATGTAGTCGTACGTCTCCACGGCCCGACCAATCAAGCACCGAAACTACGGCACCTCCGAGTTCTAGCACACGTTCAGCTCGATGACGATCCCCGGACTCCGATCCAGCAAACTGTCGGGGAAGAGTTCCGTCAGCACGACGGCGTGGTGACGATCTTGATGTACTACTGTCGCAGGGCTTCGTCTAAGCACCGCTACAATATTATCGAGGACTATGGTGGAAGGGGGCACCGCACACGGCTAAGAATATGATCACGTGGATCAACTTGTGTGTCTAGGGGTGCCCCTTGCCTCCGTATATAAAGGATCCAAGGGGGGGTGCGGCCGGCCCTAGTAGGAGGCGCGCAGGAGGAGTCCTACTCCTACCGGGAGTAGGACTCCCCTCCCTTTCCTTGTCCAAGTAGGAGAGGGGGAAGGAGAGAAGGAAAAAGGGGGGGCACCGCCCCTCCCTCCTTGTCCAATTCGGACTAGGGGGAGAGGGGGCGTGCGGCCTGCCCTGGCAGCCCCTCCTCTTCTCCACTTTAGGCCCATGAGGCCCATTAACCCCCCGGGGGGTTCCGGTAACCCCCTGGTGCTCCGATTTTATCTGAAACTTCTCCGGAACACTTCTGGTGTCCGAATATAGCCGTCCAATATATCAATATTTATGTCTCGACCATTTCGAGACTCCTCGTTATGTCCGTGATCACATCCGGGACTCCGAACTAACTTCAGTACATCAAAACTCATAAACTCATAATATATCTGTCATCAAAACCTTAAGCGTGCGGACCCTATGGGTTTGAGAACAATGTAGTCATGACCGAGACACGTCTCCGGTCAATAACCAATAGCGGAACCTGGATGCTCATATTGGCTCCTACATATTCTACGAAGATCTTTATCGGTCAGACCGCATAACAACATACGTTGTTCCCTTTGTCATCGGTATGTTACTTTCCCGAGATTCGATCGTCGGTATCTCAATACCTAGTTCAATCTCGTTACCGGCAAGTCTCTTTACTCGTTCTGTAATACATCATCTCACAACTAACTCATTAGTTGCAATGCTTGCAAGGCTTATGTGATGTGCATTACCGAGAGGGCCCAGAGACACCTCTCCGACAATCGGAGTGACAAATCCTAATCTCGAAATACGCCAACCCAACATGTACCTTTGGAGACACCTGTAGAGCACCTTTATAATCAGCCAGTTACGTTGTGACGTTTGGTGGCACACAAAGTGTTCCTCCGGTAAACGGGAGTTGCATAATCTCATAGTCATAGGAACATGTATAAGTCATGAAGAAAGCAATAGCAACAAACTAAACGATCAAGTGCTAAGCTAACGGAATGGGTCAAGTCAATCACATCATTCTCCTAATGATGTGATCCCGTTAATCAGATGACAACTCATGTCTATGGTTAGGAAACTTAGCCAGCTTTGATCAACGAGCTAGTCAAGTAGAGGCATACTAGTGACACTCTGTTTGTCTATGTATTCACACATGTATTACGTTTCTAGTTAATACAATTATAGCATGAATAATAAACATTTATCATGAAATAAGGAAATAAATAATAATTTTATTATTGCCTCTAGGGCATAGTTCGTTCAGTCTCCCACTTGCACTAGAGTCAATAATCTAGTTCACATCGCCATGTGATTTAATACCAATACTTCACATCACCATGTGATTAACACCCATAGTTCACATCGACATGTGACCAATACCCAAAGGGTTTAGTAGAGTCAATAATCTAGTTCACATCGCTATGTGATTAACACCCAAAGAGTACTAAGATGTGATCATATTTTGCTTGTGAGAGAAGTTTAGTCAATGGGTCTGTCACATTCAGATCCGTAAGTATTTTGCAAATTTCTATGTCAACAATGCTCTGCACGGAGCTACTCTAGCTAATTGCTCCCACTTTCAATATGTATCCACATTGAGACTTAGAGTCATCTGGATCAGTGTCAAAACTTGCATCAACGTAACCCTTAACGACGAACCTTTTTGTCACCTCCATAATCGAGAAACATATCCTTATTCCACTAAGGATAATTTTGACCGCTGTCAAGTGATCTACTCCTAGATTACTATTGTACTCCCTTGCCAAAAACAGTGTAGGGTATACAATAGATCTGGTACACAGCATGACATATTTTATAGAACCTACGGCCAAGGCATAGGGAATGACTTTCATTCTCTTTCTATCTTCTGTCGTGGTCGGGTTTTGAGTCTTACTCAATTTCACACCTTGTAACACAGACAAGAACTCTTTCTTTGACTGTTCTATTTTGAACTACTTCAAAATCTTGTCAAGGTATGTACTCATTGAAAAAAACTTATCAAGCGTCTTGATCTATCTCTATAGATCTTGATGTTCAATATGTCAGCAGCTTCACCAAGGTCTTTCTTTGGAAAATTCCTTTCAAACACTCCTTTATGCTTTGCAGAATAATTCTACATTATTTCCGATCAACAATATGTCATCCACATATACTTATCAGAAATGTTATAGTGCTCCCACTCACTTTCTTGTAAATACAGGCTTCTCCAAAAGTCTGTATAAAACCAAATGCTTTGATCACACTATCAAAGCGTTTATTCCAACTCCGAGAGGCTTGCACCAGTCCATAAATGGATCGCTGGAGCTTGCACACTTTGTTAGCTCCCTTTGGATCAACAAAACCTTCTGGTTGCATCATATACAACTCTTCTTCTAGAAATCCATTCAGGAATGCAGTTTTGACATCCATCTGCCAAATTTCATAATCATAAAATGCGGCAATTGCTAACATGATTCGGACAGACTTAAGCATCACTGCGAGTGAGAAGGTCTCATCGTAGTCAATCCCTTGAACTTGCCGAAAACCTTTTGCGACAAGTCGAGCTTTGTAGACAGTAATATTACCGTCAGCGTCAGTCTTCTTCTTGAAGATCCATTTATTCTCAATTGCTTGCCGATCATCGGGCAAGTCAAACAAAGTCCATACTTTGTTCTCATACATGGATCCCATCTCAGATTTCATGGCTTCAAGCCATTTTGCGGAATCTGGGCTCACCATCGCTTCTTCATAGTTCGTAGGTTTATCATGATCTAGTAGCATGACTTCCAGAATAGGATTACCGTACCACTCTGGCGCGGATCTCACTCTGGTTGATCTATGAGGTTCAGTAGTATCTTGTTCTGAAGTTTCATGATCATCATCATTAGCTTCCTCACTAACTGGTGTAGGTGTCACAGAAACAGTTTTCTGTGATGCACTACTTTCCAATAAGGGAGCAGGTACAGTTACCTCGTCAAGTTCTACTTTCCTCCCACTCACTTCTTTCGAGAGAAACTCCTTCTCTAGAAAGTTTCCGAACTTAGCAACCAAAGTTTTGCCTTCGGATCTGTGATAGAAGGTGTATCCAATAGTTTCCTTTGGATATCCTATGAAGACACATTTCTCCGATTTGGGTTCGAGCTTATCAGGTTGAAGCTTTTTCACACAAGCATCGCAGCCCCAAACTTTCAGAAACGACAACTTTGGTTTCTTGCCAAAAAACAGTTCATAAGGCGTCGTCTCAACGGATTTTGATGGTGCCCTATTTAACGTGAATGCGGCCATCTCTAGAGCGTATCCCCATAACGATAGCGGTAAATAAGTAAGAGACATCATAGATCGCACCATATCTAGTAAAGTACGATTACAACGTTCGGACACACCATTACGCTGTGGTGTTCCGGGTGGCGTGAGTTGCGAAACTATTCCACAATTTTTCAAATGTACACCAAACTCGTAACTCAAATATTCTCCTCCACGATCAGATCGTAGGAATTTTATTTTCTTGTTACGATGATTTTCTACTTCACTCTGAAATTCTTTGAACTTTTCAAATGTTTCAGACTTGTGTTTCATTAAGTAGATATACCCATATCTTCTTAAGTCATCTGTGAAGGTGAGAAAATAATGATATCCGCCACGAGCCTCAATATTCATCGGACCACATACATCTGTATGTATGATTTCCAACAAATCTGTTGCTCTCTCCATAGTACCGGAGAATGGTGTTTTAGTCATCTTGCCCATGAGGCACGGTTCGCAAGTACCAAGTGATTCATAATCAAGTGGTTCCAAAAGTCCATCAGTATGGAGTTTCTTCATGCGCTTTACACCGATATGACCTAAACGGCAGTGCCACAAATAAGTTGCACTATCATTATTAACTCTGCATCTTTTGGCTTCAACACTATGAATATGTGTGTCACTACTATCGAGATTCATCAAAAATAGACCACTCTTTAAGGGTGCATGACCATAAAAGATATTACTCATATAAATAGAACAACCATTATTCTCAGATTTAAATGAATAACCGTCTCGCATCAAACAAGATCCAGATATAATGTTCATGCTTAACGCTGGCACCAAATAACAATTATTTAGGTCTAATATTAATCCCAAAGGTAGATGTAGAGGTAGCGTGCCGACTGCGATCACATCGACTTTGGAACCGTTTCCCACGCGCATTGTCACCTCGTCCTTAGCCAATCTTCGCTTAACCCGTAGTCCCTGTTTCGAGTTACAAATATTAGCAACAGAACCAGTATCAAATACCCAGGTGCTACTGCGAGCATTAGTAAGGTACACATCAATAACATGTATATCACATATACCTTTGTTCACCTTGCCATCCTTCTTATCCGCCAAATACTTGGGGCAGTTCCGCTTCCAGTGACCAGTCTGCTTGCAATAGAAGCACTCAGTTTCAGGCTTAGGTCCAGGTTTGGGTTTCTTCTCTTGAGTAGGAACTTGCTTGCCGTTCTTTTTGAAGTTCCCCTTCTTCTTCCCTTTGACCTTTTTCTTGAAACTAGTGGTCTTGTTGACCATCAACACTTGATGCTCCTTCTTGATTTCTACCTCCGCAGCTTTCAGCATTGCGAAGAGCTCGGGAATAGTCTTATTAATCCCTTGCATATTATAGTTCATCATGAAGCTCTTGTAGCTTGGTGGCAGTGATTGGAGAATTCTGTTGATGACGCAATCATCTGGAAGATTAACTCCCAATTGAATCAAGTGATTATTATACCCAGACATTTTGAGTATATGCTCACTGACAGAATTGTTCTCCTCCATCTTGCAGCTATAGAACTTATTGGAGACTTCATATCTCTCAATCTGGGCATTTACTTGAAATATTAACTTCAACTCCTGGAACATCTCATATGCTCCATGACATTCAAAACGTCGTTGAAGTCCCGATTCTAAGCCGTAAAGCATGGCACACTGAATTATCAAGTAGTCATCAGCTTTGCTCTGCCAGACGTTCATAACACCTGGTGTTGCTCCAGCAGCAGGCCTGGCACCCAGCGGTGCTTCCAGGACGTAATTCTTCTGTGCAGCAATGAGGATAATCCTCAAGTTACGGACCCAGTCTGTGTAATTGCTACCATCATCTTTCAACTTTGCTTTCTCAAGGAACGCATTAAAATTCAACGGAACAACAGCACGAGCCATCTATCTACAATCAAGCATAAACAAGCAAGATACTATCAGGTACTAAGTTTTATGATAAATTTAGGTTCAATTAATTTACTTAAAGAACTCCCACTTAGTTAGACATCCCTCTAATCCTCTAAGTGATTACGTGATCCAAATCAACTAAACCATGTCCGATCATCACGTGAGATGGAGTAGTTTCATTGGTGAACATCACTATGTTGATCATATCTACTATATGATTCACGCTCGACCTTTCGGTCTCCGTGTTCCGAGGCCATATCTGTATATGCTTGGCTCGTCAAGTATAACCTGAGTATTCCGCGTGTGCAACTATTTTGCACCTGTTGTATTTGAACGTAGAGCCTATCACACCCGATCATCACGTGGTGTCTCAGCACGAAGAACTTTCGCAATGGTGCATACTCAGGGAGAACACTTCTTGATAATTAGTGAGAGATCATCTTATAATGCTACCATCAATCAAAGCAAGATAAGATGCATAAAAGATAAACATCACATGCAATCAATATAAGTGATATGATATGGCCATCATCATCTTGTGCTTGTGATCTCCATCGAAGCACCGTCGTGATCACCATCGTCACCGGCGCGACACCTTGATCTCCATCGTAGCGTCGTTGTCGTCACACCAATCTTATGCTTCCACGACTATCACTACCGCTTAGTGATAAAATAAAGCATTACAGCGTGATTGCATTGCATACAATAAAGCGACAACCATATGGCTCCTGCCAGTTGCCGATAACTCGGTTACAAAACATGATCATCTCATACAATAAAATTTAGCATCATGTCTTGACCATATCACATCACAACATGCCCTGCAAAAACAAGTTAGACGTCCTCTATTTTGTTGTTGCAAGTTTTACGTGGCTGCTACGGGCTTAAGCAAGAACCAATCTTACCTACGCATCAAAACCACAACGATAGTTTGTCAAGTTGGTGCTGTTTTAACCTTCGCAAGGACCGGGCGTAGCCACACTTGGTTCAACTAAAGTTGGAGAAACTGTCACCCGCAAGCCACCTATGTGCAAAGCACGTCGGGAGAACCGGTCTCGCGTAAGCGTACGCGTAATGTCGGTCCGGGCCGCTTCGTCCAACAATACCGCCGAACCAAAGTATGACATGCTGGTAAGCAGTATGACTTATATCGCCCACAACTCACTTGTGCTCTACTCGTGCATATAACATCAACATATGAAACCTAGGCTCGGATGCCACTGTTGGGGAATGTAGTAATTTCAAAAAAATTCCTACGCACACGCAAGATCATGGTGATGCACAGCAACAAGAAGGGGAGAGTGTGATCTATGTACCCTTGTATATCGACAACGGAAGCGTTAACTTGGTTGATGTAGTCGTACGTCTTCACGGCCCGACCGATCAAGCACCGAAACTACGGCACCTCCGAGTTCTAGCACACGTTCAGCTCGATGATGATCCCCGGACTCTGATCTAGCAAAGTGTCGGGGAAGAGTTCCGTCAGCACGACGGCGTGGTGACGATCTTGATGTACTACCATCGCATGGCTTCGCCTAAGTACCACTACAATATTATCGAGGACTATGGTGGAAGGGGGCACCGCACACGGCTAAGAATATGATCACGTGGATCAACTTATGTGTCTAGGGGTGCCCCTTGCCTCCGTATATAAAGGATCCAGGGGGGGTGCGGCCGGCCCTAGTAGGAGGCGCAGGAGGAGTCCTACTCCTATCGGGAGTAGGACTCCCCTCCCTTTCCTTGTCCAAGTAGGAGAGGGGGAAGGAGAGAAGGAAAAAGGGGGGGCGCCGCCCCTCCCTCCTTGTCCAATTCGGACTAGGGGGAGAGGGGGCGCGCGGCCTGCCCTAGCAGCCCCTCCTCTTCTCCACTTTAGGCCCATGAGGCCCATTAACCCCCCAGGGGGTTCCGGTAACCCCCCGGTGCTCCGGTTTTATCCGAAACTTCTCCGGAACACTTCCGGTGTCCGAATATAGCCGTCCAATATATCAATCTTTATGTCTCGACCATTTCGAGACTCCTCGTTATGTCCGTGATCACATCCGGGACTCCAAACTAACTTCAGTACATCAAAACTCATAAACTCATAATATATCTGTCATCGAAACCTTAAGCGTGCGGACCCTACGGGTTCGAGAACAATGTAGACATGACCGAGACACGTCTCCGGTCAATAACCAATAGCGGAACCTGGATGCTCATATTGGCTCCTACATATTCTACGAAGATTTTTGTCGGTCAGACCGCATAACAACATACGTTGTTCCCTTTGTCATTGGTATGTTACTTGCCCGAGATTCGATCGTCGGTATCTCAATACCTAGTTCAATCTCGTTACCGGCAAGTCTCTTTACTCGTTCCGTAATACATCATCTCACAACTAACTCATTAGTTGCAATGCTTGCAAGGCTTATAGTGATGTGCATTACCGAGAGGGCCCAGAGATACCTCTCCGACAATCGGAGTGACAAATCCTATTCTTGATCTATGCCAACTCCACGAACACCATCAGAGACACCTGTAGAGCTCCTTTATAATCACCCAGTTATGTTGTGACGTTTGGTAGCACACAAAGTGTTCCTCGGGCAAACAGGAGTTGCATAATCTCATAGTCATAGGAACATGTATAAGTCATGAAGAAAGCAATAGCAACATACTAAACGATCGGCTGCTAAGATAATGGAATGGGTCATGTCAATCAGATCATTCACCTAATGATGTGATCCCTTTAATCAAATAACAACTCTTTGTCCATGGTTAGGAAACATAACCATCTTTGATTAACGAGCTAGTCAAGTAGAGGCATAATAGTGACACTCTCTTTGTCTATGTATTCACACATGTATTATGTTTCCGGTTAATACAATTCTAGCATGAATAATAAACATTTATCATGATATAAGGAAATAAATAATAACTTTATTATTGCCTCTAGGGCATATTTCCTTCAACACCACATCCACAACAAAAACTGGCAGATTGGGTAGACTATATTGGAAAATTGGCAAGCATTGGTACTAATTTGCACAATCAAGAGGTCCTAGTTGCACACAGTAGTGGAAAAACACACGAACGACCTGATCCAGCACAAAGGCTGGCAGAAAAATCACTAGACTATATTGGAAAATTGGCAACCATTGATACTAATTTGCACAAGTGATGGTCCCTATTTGCACACATGAGGAGAAAAACACGTGAACCACCACATCCATCACAAGGCTGGCAGATTGGGTAGACTATATTGCAAAACTAGCAAGCATTGGTGCTAAATTGCACAAACGCGGGTTCCTAGTTGCACACAGCAAGGAGAAAACACACGAACCACCAGATCTGTCACAAAGGTTGGCAGTTTGGATAGAGAATATTGAGAAATTGGCAAGCATAGATACTAATTTGCACAGGTAATGGTCCCGAGTTGCACACAACAGGGGGAAACACATGAACCAGGAGATCCACCACAAGGCTGGCGGATTGGCTATATTATCTCAAAAATTGTCTACTACTGCTCCTAATTTGCACGCAAGGGGCAACCTAGTTGCACACCACGGGGAAAACACACATAAAAAACACCAGATCCACCGCGAGGCTACAATCCACAGACGAGGCCCTATCGCCGTGAACCACTCCTCCTCCCAGAACCACTCATCCCGTACGTATATGCACGAGCTCTCCCCCTACTGCAACGGAAAAACGACGGGATAAGCACAACCCTAGCCCACCCCTGCCAATCCGGCGGTTTCCCAAACGGAGTAGTCCGCGGGGGTGACCTCAACCTCGCCGGAAAATGAGTTCGACCTCCCTGACCCCGACCGCGACCTCGAGTTCGACCTCTACCTCGACCTCCCTGACAACGACCGCGACCTCACCGGAAAACGTGCGACCTCACTTGAAAAAGGAGGGCGGGCGAGTGGAGAAACAAGTAGGGACGAAGAACGGTGAGCGCGCGTAGGAGCAGTACCTGTGCCGCCGCGAACGACGACCCTTGCGGCGCGCCCCGCCATCGACCACAACCCGGCAGATTTGGAACCGCCTCTGCAGCACCAACCAACGGCGAAAGCAAGGGAAAAGAGGAGGAATGGGCCGCGAGAGGTGGGGGTGGACGGAGTTATGGCACGAAATTCGAAACCGCCGCCCACTAAACACGACGGCTAATACACTGGAAACTGCCTAATCCTCTATGACGTGTGGGTCCGACGGGAGGTTTATCTCGCGCGGCGCGGCGCGGCGCAATCGGACCAGGCGACCGGTCCACGCGCAGGTCCGAGCGGCGTGGCTCCACCACTCGACCAATGAACACCTGGACACCCTGCGCAATCGATCGGAACGAAATCGAGCTGCTCTCGTTCGGCCGCTCGTTCAGCGCGTGTACTTTTTAGGTTTTAGGCAAGTTGTTTTCCGGCACATCCTTAATTGAGTGAGCTGTAACTGTGCAGCCTCGTCCATAAAAGGACAAGAATCGCGAGCGCAACAAGATTACACGTATACTCCCAGTACTTCCCATTTGCACGAGGCTGAGCGTAGAAGAGGTGAAGGTGATGGAGGACTCCTGCATGCTGGAGGAGGTGAAGGTGGTGGAGTGCTGCATGGTGACGCCCAGCGAGGAGATGCCCAGGCGCGGACTTTGGCTCTCCCCGCTCGACCTCATGATGGTCAACAGGGGCCACACACCGAACGTCTACTTCTACCACTCCGCCTCCGGCGACGGCTTCTTCGACGTGGCCAGGCTGAAGGCCGCGATGGCCAAGGCCCTGGTCCCCTTCTACCCCCTCGCGGGCCGTCTGGGCGTTGATGGTGATGGCCGGCCAGAGATCGACTGCACTGGACAAGGTGCGCGCTTCGTGGTCGCTCGCTCGGAACTCGCCGCCGACGACTTCAGCGCCCGCCAGCCGTCGCCGGAGCTGAGGAGGCTCTTCGTCCCCGGGGACATCGACGACGTCATGCTCGCCGTCCAGGTGACCTTCTTCAAGTGTGGTGGGGTGGCCCTAGGCACGGCGCTGCACCACGTCGCCATCGACGCCCTAAGCGCGGTCCACTTCATCCAGACGTGGTCCGCCTTCTCCAGAGACGGGGCCAGCGACGGTGCTGGAGCAGCCGCGGCGGCGCTGGAGCTGCCATGGCACGACCGCACCCTCCTCCGCGCACGCTCCCCGCCACGCGTCATCAACCCCGACGCTCTCTCCGTGTTCTTGCCCCTCAAAAACGACCCAAACATACCCCTGCCGGAACCGTCTGGAGCTGCCGTCAACGAGATTTTTGTTCTTTCCAAAGACCACGTCGCCGCTCTGAAGCGTGCCTGCGGTGGCGCGAGCACGTTCTGCGCCCTCAGCGCCCACGTGTGGCGCTGCATGTGCGCCGCTCGGCGGCTGCCGACGGACGCCGAGACGCGGCTCACCTTCCCGGCTAACTTCCGGCGCAGCCTGACTGCCTGAGGCCGCCGCTCCCGGCACGCTACTTCGGCAACGGGATAATCATGGTGGGCACCGCCTGTAAGGTGCGGGACGTCGTCGCGGACGGCTTGGAGGACCAGGCGCCGCTGGCCCCCGTCGCCGGACGGATCAGGGACGCCGTCCGCGGGCTGGACGACGAGCTGGTGCGCTCCACGATCGACTACCTGGAGACGACGCCAACTATGCCTGCGGCGCGCAGCATGCCGGCGACGGAGCTGAGGATTAACAGCTGGCTGGGCATGCCGGTGTACGACGCGGATTTCGGGTGGGGGAAGCCGCTAGCAATGCAGCGCGCCGTGCAGCAGCGAGCAGGGCTCGTCTACCTCGCCGACAACGGCGAGGACGGGGGCGTGCGAGTCCTCGTGTCCGAGCCTTCCTCGGTTCTCGAGGAGCTCCGGGGCCTGCTGTACGCAAAGATCTGATGCAGTAGTTTAGTTCTGCATTTATTTCCGCGTTTGTTTCGCGTGCCGTAGACGTTAAATGGTTCTCGAGAACCATCGATCCCCACGCCAAAAGAGTCAATTACACCACAAGTGCATGAACTCGGCAAGAAAAGTCGGTTTGGTTCTAAAACTTGCGGCATACATTGAACAGGTGACAAAACTTGGCTCGGGCGTGCATATACGGTGCAAATCATGTTTGTATACAAACACATTGCTGATTAGGCGCGCCAACATGATGTGAGACCCGCTGTCAGGGACCAGAAGGCGTGGGTGTGGCCTGGTTTTTGTAGAAAACTCCCTAGAATATTTTCCGTCACAAAAAGCCCCTTGAACTTTCTTTTCTTAAAGAAAGCCCCTGAATTACGTCTCTAGGATCATTGGGCCCCACTCGTCAGAAAATAGTACGAAGCAAAAATTCTAATATACAAGCAAAAGAATGTGTATTGCAGTAGTTTGAACCCGCGACGCCACGGTTAAAAGACACCAACTCTAGCGACGGGACCAAGAGCAGCTCGCTGTGAACATGAGATAGCTAAAGCTAATGTCCTACAGGCGAAGACGTACTTGGGGCTTATATTTTTTACATGATAGCTTTCAAATTCGGAAATACTATTAAATACATAATTATTATTTTATATATGTTAATATTTTTTCAAATAATACATTAATATTTTCTAGAATTACGTGAACAATATTTTAAGTAATAATGTTTCTAATAAAGTCATATATGATATATTTTTTTGTGAATGCATGAGTATAGCCTAAAAATAAATTGATTAATGAATTTTTTTATAAATACATTGTGAATATTTTGTAATAGACCAGTATTATTTTCAGTATGTAAATATTTCAAACTAATATCTGAATGCTATTTAGAATTACATGTACATTATTTTAAATAAGAATACTTTATTTTTATTTATACTATTTATAATTTACGTATTGAAATAATAAACGAACATTTTAATAATTATATTTTAAATAATTTATTTCTTTTTGTATGTATATGATTTATTATTTTAAATTATTATATATTTACTTTAAGTAATTTATATGTATAGTTATAATTTAGATATCATATTTTTTAGAATTACATGACGATTATTCTTATCGAATTCTAAGAAAGGAAAAAAACAAACATCTAAAAAATGGGCCGGGGTGACTGCAACCCATTAAGGCATGTGTGCGTGTCCGTTCATAAACATGTGAAAAATGGACATCGAGGCAGCTATCTCATATGTACAGAGAATCAAAAGTTCGTACGGTGGCTAGCCTGATTGGACATCAAATTAATATGTATTTCCATATTAATTTACTCTCTGTAATGATTCTTGACCTTTTTTTGCGAGATAATGTTTCTTGTTTCTTGACCTTCCATGACTGTTTTAAAGAGAACAAATTTGGGGCTTTTCCCTAAGAAAAATAAAATTCCAGAGTATTTCCGCAAAAAAAAAAAAAATGGCACACGCCCTCACCTGTGCCGTCCAGCCATAGACAGTGGGTCTCGCGCCATGTTGGCGCACCCCGTTAACATCTTGTGCGTATACAAATGTGATTAGCACTGTAGACGCACGCTCAAGCCAAATTTAGCCACTCGTTTAATGTATGCCACAAGTTTTAGCACCAAACTAAATTTTCTCGCCAAGTTCAATCACCTGTGGTGTAATTGACTCACGCCAAAATAATGCTAGTGTCTCCTCGGTTTTTATGTTTCAAAGCATTCTGAATAAAATAAGGGCGAATAAAATAAGAGCGTGTCTAGCTGGCGGCCAGAGGCTCGTTAACGTTCGCGGGCGGCGGATAAAAAAAGTAAGCGCCTGTCTGGTCTAGAAAAGTAATATGTCTAGTCTTTATGCTATGTGGTATCTTTTCATGTGATGGATGTCTGTATGTTGCATTTCTAGTCTCTATCTTATGTGGTATCTTTTTATGTGATGGATGCTTGTATATTGCTGTATTAATATTTCTCATATCGGCCTCTTGCGCATTATTTTTTGGTTTCAAAATTATAAAAGACATATCTTCTAAACCACATGTCGAAACTCAGATCCGTTTTCATTATTGAAACCCTCGCGACGTGCTCTTTAAAAATAGATCCCTTATGGGATGTTTTGATGAACTAGTCTTTCTGCCAACTAAACATCAATATGTGTGCAACTATACATTGTCGCGCCAACTGAGTATACGTGTGTGTCAATAGTCCTGTCAACTAAACATCAATGCGTATGCAACTAGACCAAATTGTCACGCCAACTGAGCATATGTGTGTGCCAATAGTCCTGTCAACTAAACATCAATGTGTGTGCAACTAGACTACATTATCGCGTCAACTGAGCATATATGTGTGTAACTAGTCATGCCAACTAAATATCAATGTGTGTGCAAACTAAACTTCATTGCCGCGTCAATTGTGCAGATGTGTGTGCAACTAGTGTCCTGTCAACTAAACATTAATGTTTGTGCAATTAGACTAAATTATAAGTCAATTGAGCACATGTGTGTGCAACTAGTCTTCTTGCCAACTAAACATCAATGTGTGTGTAACTAGACTACATTACAAGCCAACTAAACATCAATGTATATGCAACTATTCTTCCTGCCAACTAAACATCAATATATATGCAACTAGACAACATTACAAGTCAACTAAATATCAATGTGTATGCAACGACGTACTTCTCTTCGCCACCCGAACACCCTGCCAGCCATCTCCAGCCCGAGGCTACGCGACACCAAGCGTCACCACCAGTTTTGTGCAACTGGCTAGTTGTTGATGTGCAACAACCTAATAGCCGATGTGCAACTTTTTCTCTATCCATGGATGTGTAGTTTCCAATGATGACACCTCGCCTCAAACTACCCAATATCATGTGCAACTTTTCTCCTCTACATGGAAGTGCAGTTTTTACTATTTGCTACCTCGGTCAACTGTCAAGCAGTGGATGTGCAACTTCGGAAATTGTCCCGGCCAACTATCTAATGGTTGATGTGCATGTGTAACTTTTCTACTGAATATTAGTTGGGCTACATGCCCATTTAACAATTTTAGAAAATCCCTAAGGGCCCATGCTGTCAATTGAGTGGTGAGAAGTTTAGTCCCACATGGCTAGTTGAGAGAGATGTACATCAACTTATAAAGTGAGCTCTTCTCCCACTAGTATGAGTTGGTGTAAAGGAAGGAGGGGTGTTCCACGCGCGCGCTCCTCCTCCGCCGCCCGCCACGCTACGCCACAATAAAATGTCTACCGCGTACACGGCTGATGGGAGAGCAGGCCTCCGAAACCCCGCTTCTCCAGATCCTGTACGGGAGAGAGGCGATTAGGTTTTTGGGAGCGTCTCCTACGTGACTGCTTGCCTTGGTTCAACTACATCTACGTCAACTACTTCTGCGTCACCTTCGTCTTCACCATGAGCACTGACTCCGATCGTGTGGCTGCCGAGAAGGCTGCTGCGGACAAGAGGATCACAGACGAGGCCGACGCCTCCGCTGTTGCTATGGCCGACTGGCCTATTGGAGGGTATAACACTTTTACACCGCTCATGTTTACTTTCATGTGTGCAGTACTAGTGGTTTGCATAGATGTTTCTACCATCTGCCTAGTACGTGCGTACATCATCAAAATTCAGTATGTCATTAGCACTACCTATGTCATGCTCATGATTTATTATTGGATTAAATTAATTGAACAATTGCTTAATTTCTCAACAATCCAAAAACCTAATATGTGTAGGCAATTTTCGATCCATGGTTTTGCTGTTGCACTGAAACCAGCCCCATTTACGGGGACGTACTTTAAGCGTTGGCAGACTAAAACCGTCTTATGGCTCACGGCCATGAACGTGTTCTGGGTCGCCGGTGTTACTCCCACGGGAATGATCGCTCCTAAACATGAGAAGACGTTCAGGGAGGCCACCGTCGTCTTTGTTGGATGCGTTCTGAGCGTGATCGGAGATAAGCTGGTTGATGCATACTTACATATGTGAGTTGCCAAGGACTTGTGGGAGGCGCTCGAATCTAAATTCGGCGCAACAGATGCTGGAAGTGAGATGTATATTATGGAGCAGTTCCACGATTACAAAATGGTCAAAAACCGTTTTGTATTAGAACAGGCTCATGAGATACAGTGCATTGCTAAGGAGCTTGAGCTTCTCAAGTGTGTGTTGCCGGGCAAATTTGTCGCGGGTTCCATTATCGCTAAGTTACCCAATTCCTGGAGGAACTTTGCCACTACTCTAAAACATCAGAGGCGTGAATTCTCAGTTGAGGATGTTATTGGCCATCTGAGTGTGGAGCAGAATTCGAGGGCAAAGGACTCGCACGGAAAAGGGACCAAAGGGACCTCTATCGCCAATGTGGTGTAGAAGAACTTCCACCCCACAAGCCCAAGGGGAAGACTGGTGTCCAACAGAATACCGAGTTTAAGAAGAAGGGCAAGAAGACCTTCAAGAAAGATAAGAAGAAGGATGGTTGTTCCACTTCTGGTTCAGATGAACATTGGGCTGCCAAGTGCCCAAACAAGTTTAAGAAGCCAGGACAGGACTCCAAGACTGTCAACATGATTGTGAGCAACGATGAGAGTGGGTCGTCTGGGTACGATAATTTGTTTACTGTATTTTCAGTTTGTCAGTCTACCGATTGGTGGATTGACACAGGTATAAATATTCATGTGTGTGCCGACATTTCATTGTTTTCTTCTTATCAGGCCACAGTGAACGGGTCCGTACTGATGGGGAACAGCGTGAGTGCTTCTGTTCATGGTGTTGGCCGGTCGATCTGAACTTTACTTCAGGAAGGATCGTGCAACTGAAGAACGTGCAGCATGTCCCCGCTATCAAGAAAAATCTCGTTAGTGGTTCCCTTCTATGTAGATAAGGGTTTAAATTGGTATTCGAGTCTAATAAAGTAGTTGTTACGAAATATGGACTGTTTGTTGGAAAAGGTTATGAATGCGGAGGTCTGTTCCGCTTTTCCCTCACTGATTTTTGTAATAAAGTCATGAACAATATTCATTCGAGTGTTAATGAAACAGAAGTTTGGCATTCATGTCTTTGTCACATTGGTTTTGGTAGTATGATGCGGTTAGCAAAATTGAATTTAATCCCAAGTTTCACTTTAGCCAAAGGTTCTAAGTGACATTCGTGTGTGCAAGCAAAGCAACCTCGCAAGCCCCATAAGGCTGCGGAGGAGAGACATTTGGCGCCGTTAGAACTCATACATTCTGATCTTTGTGATATGAATGGTGTATTGACTAAAGGTGAAAAAAGATACTTCATGACACTGATAGATGATTCTACTAGATATTGGTGTGTATATCTTTTAAACACTAAAGATGAGGCTCTACACTACTTTAAAATCTATAAGGCGGAAGTTGAGAATCAACTTGAAAAAAAATAAAACGAGTTCGGTCAGATCATGGTGGAGACTACTTCTCTAATGAGTTTGATTATGTCTGTGCGGAACACGGAATTATTCATGAGAGGACGCCTCCCTATTCACCTCAGTCAAATGGGGTTGCCGAGCGGAAAAACCATACTCTAACTGATTTGTTTAACGCCATGTTAGATACATCGGGTTTATCCAAGGCATGGTGGGGAGAGGCTATATTGACGGCATGTCATGTCCTGAATAAAGTTCCAACAAAGGATAATGAGATCACTCCCTATGAGAAATGGGTGAAGAGAAGGACAACACTACTTGCGTACTTGGGGCTTTTTGGCAGAAGTCAATGTGCCGATCCCCAAAAAGTGTAAGCTTGGACTCAAGACTGTGGACTGCGTTAATTTGGGCTACGCTAAGAACATCGTTGGCTATAGATTTCTAGTAGCGAAATCTGAGGTACCCGACTAGAAGGTTGGTACAATTATGGAGTCTAGGGATGCTACATTCTTTGAGGATGTCTTTTCTATGAGAGATATGCAAAGCACTTCTAGACAGGGATCTGAGGAGACTTCTGAGCCTGCCATTCCTATGGATTATTATGAACAAACACATGATGAAAATCCTGAGGAGGATGACGAGGAAACCCTTGGTAGGGGCAAGAGACAAAGGACTGCAAAGACCTTTGGTGATGATTTCATCGTGTACCTCGTGGATGATACTCCCACTTCTATTTCAGAAGCGTATGCCTCTCCAGAAGCTGACTACTGGAAGGATGCGGTCCGTAGCAAGATGGATTCCATCATGGCTAACGGGACATGGGAGATCACTGAGCGTCCCTATGGTTGCAAACCATTTGGATGTAAGTGGGTGTTCAAAAAGAAGCTTAGGCCCGATGGTACGATTGAAAAATACAAGGCTAGGCTTGTGGCCAAGGGCTATGACCAGAAAGAAAGAGGAAGATTTTTCGACACTTATTCACTTGTGGCTAGACTGACCACCATTCGCGTATTACTCTCGTTGGCGGCCTCGCATGGTCTTCTCGTCCACCAGATGGATGTTAAGACGACTTTTCTAAATGGAGAGCTAAACGAGGAAATCTACATGCAACAACCAGATGGCTTTGTGATAGATGGTCAAGAAAGAAAGGTGTGTAGGTTGCTGAAATCTTTATATGGCCTGAAGCAAGCACCTAAGCAATGGCATGATAAGTTTAATACAACTCTGACATCTGTTGGTTTCATTGTTAATGAGGCTGACAAATGTGTATACTATCGCCATGGTGGGGGCGAAGGAGTTATACTGTGCTTGTATGTTGATGACATACTGATATTCGGAACCAACCTCAAAGTCATTGAGGAGGTCAAGTCGTTTCTGTCTCAGAACTTTGAGATGAAAGACCTTGGTGTGGCTGATGCTATCTTGAACATCAAGCTACTGAGAGATAATGAGGGTGAGATTACACTTCTGCAATCCCACTATGTTGAGAAGGTGTTGAGTCGTTTTGGATATTCAGACTGCGCACCATCTCAAACACCATATGATCCTAGCATGTTGATTCGAAAGTCCAAAGGCACGACTATAGATCAATTGAGATACTCTCAAATCATTGGTTCACTGATGTACCTAGCTAGCGCAACGAGGCCTGACATCGAGTTTGCTGTGAGCAAACTAAGCCGGTTTGTTTCCAAACCGGGTGATGTACATTGGCATGCTGTTGAAAGAGTTATGCGCTATCTGAAGGGTACTATGAACTATGGACTTCACTATATCGAATACCCGTCGGTACTTGAAGGGTATAGTGACGCGAATTGGATCTCTGGTGCTGATGAGATGAAGGCCACAACTGGTATATGTTTACTCTTGGAGGTGGCGCTATTTCCTGGAAGTCTTGCAAGCAAACGATCTTAACGAGATCAACAATGGAAGCAGAATTAACAGCATTAGACACATCTAGTGTCGAAGCAGGATGGCTTCGAGATCTTTTGATGGACTTGCCAGTGGTTGATAAACCGGTTCCGGCTATCCTTATGAACTGTGACAATCAGACTGTCATCACTAAGGTGAAGAGTTTAAAGGACAACATGAAGTCCAACAAACACATAAGAATGAGATTAAAAGCTGTCAGAAAATTAAGAAACTCTGGAGTGATAGCGTTGGAATATGTCCAAACGGCTAAGAATCTAGCAGATCCCTTTACAAAAGGGCTATCCCGTGTGGTGATAGATAATGCATCAAGGGAGATGGGTATGAGACCCACATGAGTTGCCATTGTAGTAACCAAACCTATGTGATCGGAGATCCCGTGAAGTAGGACCTGAGAAAACAAGCTAGTGGTTAATTGAGGAGAGTATTTTAGCTAACCCACTCTGTTGGAGATGCACAACTCTCGGTAACTGTATGGCAGGTTGACTTTTGTCTTAATGTGTTTCAAGGCTTGTAAAAACAAGATGCTATCCTACAGAGCAATCTTTGGAGGAACACACCTATATGAGTCTGACTACTGGTCATAGTCTATGAGATTAGGGTGATCTCTAGTAAGTTCATGAACATGCCAAGAGTGACCAATATGCTCCACCCGAGGGGTCAGCCTTCGGCAGCCTAGTACTGGTAAGACACTTGGTGAAACTTCTTCACGCCAAATTGACAATTCAAGGCCTAGTCCATTGTTCAGTTGTGGAGGAGTGTAGCTATTTGTTCTAGGTGGATGTTCAACCTTAACGGGTCTCCACTGAAAATACTGGTATATCAAAACAGAGTTTGGACCAGAGGACAACATCATGGGCCTTTGGGATCTGGTGGGGGATTGCTGAATAATAGTTGGGCTATAGGCCCACTTAACAATTTCAGAAAATCCCTAAGGGCCCATGCTATCAATTGAGTGGTGGGAAGTTTAGTCCCACATGGCTAGTTCAGAGAGATGTACACCAACTTATAAGGTGAGCTCTTCTCCCACTAGTATGAGTTGGTGTGAAGGAAGGAGAGGTGTTCCACACGCGCGCTCCTCCTCCGTCGCCCGCCTCGCCATGCCATGCCTCGTCTACCGCGTACACGGCTGACGGGAGAGCAGGCCTCTTCTCCAGATCATGTATGGGAGAGAGGCGATTAGGTTTTTGGGGAGCGTCTCCTACGCGATTGCTCGCCTTGGTTCAACTACTTCATCTACGTCAACTACTTCTGCGTCACCTTCGTCTTCACCATGAGCACTGACTCCGATCGTGTGGATGCCGAGAAGGCTGCTGCGGACAAAAGGATCGCATACGAGGCCGACGCCTCCGCTGCTGCTACGGCCGACTGGCCTACTGGAGGGTATAACACATTTACACCGCTCTTGTTTACTTTCATGTGTGCAGTACTAGTGGTTTGCATCTACTATCTGCCTAGTACGTGCGTACATCATCAAAATTCAGACGTCATTAGCACTGCCTATGTCATGTTCATGATTTATTATTGGATTAAATTAATCGAACAATTGCTTAATTTCTCAACATTTTCCCCGTACCCGTGGATGTGTAGTTTTCATTGCTAGCACCCCTTCCCCTCTCCCCAACCCAACTAGTGAGATGTGCATCTTGAGGGTCTCACCTATAGACAACTTTTCTGCACCCTCATAGTCTATGGATGTGCATTTTTTCACCATTCAACAAATCCATGTCAGTGAGATGTGCAGCTTTATCTGTTGCCCTGGCCAACTACCTAGCAGATTCTGTGCAACTACTTCTATTGCCCCTACCAACTAAAACTACATATACACAAGCATGGAGGGAAAGGAGTTCCTCGTCGACTACTAAAAAGTTAGCTGAAACAACAGAGTAAGTTGCACATACAGTTGATAGGGGTAGGTCGGGGCATGGTATGGCAACAATGAAAAATTATATATCATCCACGAATAGGGAAGAGGAGGGTTGCACATCCACTAGTAGGTAGTTGGCCGGGTAGTAGACTAGTTGCACATCACTAAGAAATGATTATAATGGTTACTAGGTTGCAAATCTCATAAGAATTTCGACCATGCAAATTTAAAAAATAGTTTTGAAAAATTTGCACCATGTTGTACTAAAATTGCACGATATAGTAATAGAGTTGCATCATATGGTACCAAAGTTGACATAAAAAAATTCATCAAAACATATCCATGCGGGATCGAGTTTGAAAGAACTCGTCGTGAGGATTCCAATAGTGAAAACAGATCTGAATTCCATGTTTGCGACTATTTTAACTAGAGTATGCAACTCCGCGGTCGTGCGTGAGCTACTATCCCAACAAGAGTTTGCATCACACGACCGTACGTGTGCGACTGTACCAATAAAAGTGTGCAACTCCATGACCGTACATGTGCGACTATACCGAGAGAGTGCGCATGCTTCTAGTTTACGTTAGTAGTTGGTCGAGCTTCCAATGACGCTCGTCTAGCTAAATTTAAGTAAGCAATCTCAGACCTTAGACGTCATGTAGCCAATTTATTATTGCCGTGTTGTGCAACTACTCTATGATTATATCCAACTGAAAATTATTAGATGTGCAATTACAACTATTGTGAATGTCAAAAAATGCGAACAGCAAAAATAGATCAACTTCAACAAAAACATCATCTAGTCAACTTTGTATCTCTGTAAAATTGGCAGGATTTTCGATACGTGAAGCATACACCGCAACAAGCATGGCGCAAAAGTAGCATAATGCAGGACATCCAATTTCACCCAAATCAACGGGGAATTTGATTATTTGCCACCCCTTATTCTGTACATTGACAATTTGCCACAGATTACATTGTAATTGATCAGGTGACACTTTTTACATGGAACATTGATAATTTTCCCTATGCGAGGTGGGTCCCGCAAAAAAAGACCAAAATACCCTTGCAGCTTGATTGAATAGGAATCGCTAGAGGAGCTCGGTCGTCGTTGTTCTTATCCCCTTCTCTCGCACGCAGGAGACGGCGGCGGCTCCTCTGCACGACTCCGGTGCTACTCGACGGCGGTGGCTAAATCCCGGCCAGGAGGTGAGTTCTCCTCTCCTGCTCCCTTCCTCTCTCACGCTCCTCTCCCCGGCCACCTAGGGTTAGGGTTACCTGGACGCGGAGCAACGGCGGCCGGCTGGGTTGTGTTGCTGATGCCGCCACTACTGTGTGCTGCCGATGCCGCCGCTGCTGTGTGCCGCTGCTGCTGCCGCCGCCCTCCTGTTTTTTGTACTGCTACTTGTGGGCTACCACCGCTGCTGTGTGCAGCCACCACTACTTGCATTTATTGGATAGATGGAACCCAAATGGGATAGAAGGAACCCCAGATTAATGGACGTTGCTTGCTTGTTGTTGTAGATCTCATGATTTCTTGCTTGCTACTGGAGCCTCATGATTGTTTGCTTGCTTGTTGTTGCAGACTGCATCATTCATATGAGCTAGGTGTAGGAGATGGCTGAACCGGAGACGGGTGAGCACGTTGTTGTAGATGGCTACGACTTTCCTCCTTTGTTTATTCCGAAGATGAGGTGAGAAAGCAAAGTAGCTTCTTTTTGGTGCTCATTTGAATGCACATTAGCAAGTAGACGCTAACTCCATCATATATTGTTCGTTATTGGTCATTGTCGAGTAGGCCGCCTCCGCCGCCGTTGGTGTTCACATTGACTATTAGAGTAGCTCCTTATGTCTACAAGCTTGATGATGGGAGCGAGCAAGTTGTTGACAAGCATGATGTTGTGTTTGATTTCAACATTTCTGGTATGTCATGGGTTAGCTTCAATGAAGCTATGGTAGAACATATCAAAATGGGAATAGGACAGGAGGTGCGGTTGTTTGCATTAGACACAGTCGAGAGCACAGTTGATCTTGTACTTAATGGTCAACAACTGAATACGCACTTTATTGAAAATCATTGGGACTTTGAGGCCAAGAAATCACTTCTGTTAGCTGAGGTTGTTACATTGGAGGCACCCAATGCAAAGAAAGTAGGAAAGAGGGCTTCAAAACAGCCAGCTGCTCCCAAACAGCCGTGTGCTCCCAAACAGCCACGTGCTCCCAAAAAGCTAGCTACTCCCAAACAACCAGCTGCTCCGAAAAAGCAAGCTGCTCCGAAAAAGCAAGCTGCTCCCAAACAGCCAGCTGCTCCAAAAAAGACAACTAACAAATCTGTAGAATGTAGTGCTAGCTCCTCTGTTGTTGTTGACAATTCAAACTTGTCAGCTTTCGAGATGGCACAGACAATGGGTAGTCAATATAGATTTTTTCCTGATGATTTGGAGTTTTCACCGGATGATATTGACCACCCAGCCACAATGCAATCTCAAACTGTTTTTGATGTGGTTGATAGTACTGAGAGATGTGAGTCCTCCATGGTTAATCAGGAAGAACCACTCATAGATTGGAGCTTGATTGAGATAGCTCCTCCCATAACTGAAGAAGACAATATGTGTGATCCTCTTGGTATTAACGATGTCGACATTCCCATAACCAAAGAGAATATGTGTGATCTTCTTGGTATCAACGATGAGGCAGTCCCCAAGCCACCGCCTTCTCCACCTAGTGAGGAAGTTTACATGGCCGATGAGGAGGACCATCAGCTTTTCATTGAGGCTGCCATTCCCATGGATGATAGTGTGCCACCGGATGAGGAGATTGCATATGACAAAGAGAACCCGCAGATGTATCTTGGTGCTTTGTTTCCTTCAATGAAAGATTTTAGGATGGCTATTAGACAATATGGAATTAAAAGGGAGATCGACATTTGGGGATATAAGACTGATAAGAAAAGATATCTTGGCAAATGTAGAGCCAAGGGTTGTCCATGGAGGATTACAGCGAGAGTGAGGACTGATGGACAAAGCACAAGGGTACTATAGTTTTTTTAAGTATTGTTATTGCTGATGTTTTTTCTGTGTTTATCCTATGTTGTGATGGGCTTTTCAGCATTGTTATCGTTGATGTTTTTCTATGTTTATCCTATGTCATGATGGGCTTTTAAGCATTGTTATAGTTGCTATTTTTTCATGTTTATCCTATGATCTGATGGGCTTCATATTGTATTGCAGGTTACCAAGATTTCTGTGAAGCACAAGTGCTCCTCTACCGGTAGGATAAAAAGCAGCATGACATCTCAAGGATGGGTAGCACAGAGGACCATACCCATTATACAGAGTGACCCTACAATTGGATGCAAAGAGCTGTTGGAGAATTTGCAAGATACATATGGCACTACCATTGAGTATCATACGGTGTGGAAAGGCAAAGATATAGCACAGAAAGAGATTTATGGTAGCATGAGGCAAAGTTTTCAATATTTGTCTTCAAGGCAAAAGTTGAGAAGAGATCCCCAGGCAGCATTGTAGAGGTGGATATGAAGATGGTTGACAGTATAGTTCGCTTTAACCGATTCTTTATGGCTCTTAAACCTTGCATTGATGGCTTTAAAGCTGGTTGTAGACCATATCTTAGTATAGACTCAACTGCACTCACCGGTAAATGGAGAGGTCACTTAGCCGCTTGTACATCAATAGATGGGCATAATTGGATGTATCCTGTAGCATTTGCATTCATTGATGGTGAAACCGACGAAAATTGGACATGGTTCATGTCACAACTCAACAAGGCATTAGGTCATGTTTCCCCTCTAGCTATATGCACAGATGCATGTAAAGGTTTAGAGAATGCAGTCAAAAAAATATTCTCTCGTGCAGATCAAAGGGAGTGTTTTAGGCATCTCATGGCTAACTTCTCTAAAAAGTTCCAGGGAGATGTGTTTGGCAGAATGTGGCCAGCTGCTAGGGCATATAGGCCACAAGTTTTTAACTACCACATGAATAAAATCCTAGCAGAAGCACCTGATGTGCATGAATATCTTTCAAGGTACCACAACTTAAAATGGATGAGATGCATGTTTGACCCGTCCATTAAATGTGATTACATCAACAATAACCTTGCTGAGTCTTTTAATGGTTGGATTAAAGATTACAAAGATTTGCCACCTGATGAGCTAGCTGACACTCTTAGAGAGGTAGTCATGAAACTTCATGAGAAAAGGAGAAAGATTGGAATGAAACTGAAAGGAAAAATTATTCTAGCCATCATCCAACAGATTCATAATAGGACGAGGGGACTTCAACATTTGAAAGTTGGGAAATCTGGAGTTGCAAGTTGTGAGGTGAGGGACACAAGTAAATACAACTTGCGACATGTTGTGAAAACTGACCAAAGCGAGTGCACATGCTTGGAGTGGCAGCACACAGGAAAGCCTTGTGATCATGCACTTGCTTTCTTGCTAGATAGAAGGAACCCCAGATGGGAGGATTATGTGCATGACTATTTCTCTCTAGAGAAGTTTCGGGCAGCATATGCT
The DNA here is from genome assembly GCF_002162155.2 of Triticum dicoccoides. Taxonomy (NCBI): domain Eukaryota; kingdom Viridiplantae; phylum Streptophyta; class Magnoliopsida; order Poales; family Poaceae; genus Triticum; species Triticum dicoccoides. The sequence goes on from NC_041390.1 coordinate 580,190,404, forward strand.
GGAGAGATTGAGCCATTGACAGATAGGTCTCAATGGCCACATGTACAATTTCCATTTGACATGGAGGCTCCATTAGACAAGAAAAGAGGTGTTGGAAGGCCTAGAAGGAACATGTACAAGAGCTTCCTCGAAGGTGGAGATGGTGGTCCTAAAAAGAAGAAAGAGCCAAAACAGCTAGGCAGCAAGAGTAGATGCAAAAGATGCCACATTTTAGGCCACAGGCAGTCCACGTGTCCGTTGAATGGGCCAAAGCCAAGGTACTTGTAAATGATCAATGTTTATTTCATCACTTGTTTTACTATACGTACTAACTTGTTTATGTGCAGGAAAAGAAAGAAGATAGCACCAAGATATCCAGCTGATGATGATGCCTCGGCACCGGAACCTGAAGTTGCAGCCCAACAACCTGAAGTTGTCACTCCCAGTAGGCACATGATCACTATACCAGAAAGTCTTCAAGGCAGTCCCAATCCAGTGACAAGAAGGTAACACATCCACATACTATAGCAATTTTGGCTTGCACTTATTACATTTCTCTATACATGCAGCATGTTGGCTTCGGCGTTGGCTGATGAGGCAACACATACTACACCACAACTTGATGTGGCCGTCACTCCAACAAGGCACATGGTCACTATGCCACAGAGTCTGCAAGGAAGTCCCAATCCAGTGACAAGAAGGATGTTGGCTCTGGCATTGGTTGATGAGGCGTCGCAGAAACCTACCCCTACCACGGAGGACACCATGATAGCATACGACATGGCCTCAAACTCAAAAGCTAGAAAGTTGACCCCGAAGAGAAGGAAGTACTAGTGATGTGCTTGATCTTCTCTATACTTTTGGTTGTAATATGACAGACTTAGCATCCTTCACTTTGGATGTAACATGGCAGCATGGCAGCTACTATTTCTTTATGTTTTTGGCTGTAACATGGCCAGTTACTATGGCCTTGTGCTTTTGGTTGTAAAACATGCCAGTAAGAATATATTGTCTTGATATTGTGTCATGGTGTATGAATATGTCCATCTGGAATTATATGTTTGAATTCTTCTGTTTTGTGCATACATATCTTCAGAAGTGAATTAACACGCAAAATGCTGTCCAAATTGAGCCAAAATGCTGACCAAAATTTGAACATTTTTTTGAACCACCCAGAAAAAGTTCTAAAAATTACAGAAATTCAATCATATATGTACGATTAATCTGGGAAAGTTTCATGCAATTTGGATCATTGGTTGAACGGCAAAATGCATTTCAACTTTGAGCTTGACTAGTTTGACCACATTTTGACCGATATTTAAAAGTTGTTAGAAAAAATTGTAAAAATTACAGTAAATCATTCATATCTGTGTAACTAATCTGAGAAAGTTTCATGCAATTTGGATCATTGGTTCAAAGGTGTTCTGCATTTCAACTTTGAGCTTATGGAGATATATAATGGAGCTCATGGAGTTTGAACAGGGGATGGAGGGGGCGCAGGGAGCAGCGAGGCAGCGTGAGGCAGCAGGAGTTTGAACAGGGGAAGGAGGGGGCGCAGGGAGCAGAGGGCGAAGGCAGCAAGAGGAGCATGAGAGCAACGGTGAGGAAGAGAGAGCAGCAAGTACAGCGGCGGCGGGCGAGCAGCACGCACAACAGTGGCGGCTGTATTATGGACGGGAATGACAGATGTGCTCTGTTTGGGTCCAGGGGTACAATGGTCCTCTATTTTGTCTACTTAGTTTGTCTATTATGTCCACAGATTGTCTTTGTGTTGAAAAGTGGCAAAAGATCAAAATACAAAGTAATAAGTGTCAGCAGATAAATTACAATCTAACTAGTGGCAAATTGTCAAAGTCCAAAGTAAAGAGTGGCAAAAAATCAAATCCCCCCAAATCAACTGCCTTCCAGCGAATGTGCCAAAGAGATAGGATTAAGTTAGGATCAAGTTGTATCGGCGGCAGTAGGAAAAACAACTTGCGTTCTCCTGCAAGCAAGCGGTGGATGAATCCTGGATGTGTGTTTTGATTCAATAAAAAACGAGGGACGGATCCAGCCTGGTGGATGTAACCTCCTACACTCCAGCCCGGCGGAGATGAAGAGTGATCAGCAGCGAGCTCTGTCAAGGCTGTTGCGGCACCGCCGGACGTGTTGAGGAGGTTTGACTTGAGCCCGGCCTGGCCCTCGGAGGAGAGGAGAGGCCTGAATCGGAGGAGGTCGTCGGGGAGAGGAGCTTGGGGAGGAGGACAGCGGCCATAGAGCAGAGCTCGGTGGTGGACTGAGTCAGAGGAGCCATGGGGAGAGGATCTTGCGGACGAGGACAACAACCATGGCACGGAGCTCGGCAGGGGTGGTCGGCGTCGCGAGCGACGAGGCGAGGCGCAGCACTCGGGGCCCCGGGTGGGAGCTGCGGAGGTGGTGGAAGGCAACCTCGGCGGCGGTGTGGTCGGCGTTGGAAGCCGACATGACTGTGGACAGTAACAGAGTCGGGCGAGGGAGATGGATGGAAGACAGCGAAGGAATTGTCTAGCGCGGTGTGCTTCTTGGCGTTTAGCGCGGCGCTCGGGACAACGAAAAAGTGCGCGTGCACTTTTTAGATTTCAGGATAAAATAATAGTACTTCCTCAGCATGTTAACTTTAATCAAAGTCAAATTTTATATACTTTGACAAAATTTATAGACAAAAATTTTATAACAAATTAATACCTCTAGATTCGTTATTGAATATACTTTCACATCATATAGGTTTGCTATTGTAAATGTTCATGTTTGTTTCTATAAACTAGGTCAAATTTTATGAAGTTTGACTTCAGTCAAATCTAATATACGGAGTAAATAGAAAACAAAGAGAGTACCGTCAATCCAAATTAATTGACATGTTGTACAAAGCTAATACTCCCTCCGATTTTTTACTCCACGTAAAAAAAATCTTAAATCAAACTTTGTAAACTTGAATCATACTTATATTAAAAAAATATGAACATCTACACCACTAAAGAATAGTACAATATAAAGTTAATTCTATTATGGATCCAGTGGTATTAATTAATATTGTGAATGTTGATAATTTTTCTATAATATTGGTCAAAGTTGACAAAGTTTGACTTTTCACAAAATTTATATGCAGAGTAAAAAAGAACAAAGAGAGTACTAAAACGACATCATTTAATATGGACTGGAGGGTATAATCTTGTTTTGTCACTAGATGAATAAATTATCATAACACAATGAACATTTATTGAGATAAGAAGCACCACTCACTTCCATCCAAATTACCTGAATAATTTAGAACAAATGTGTAGTACTAAAAATAGGGCTAGGTTTCAGTCGACTGAGATTTAATTAAGAGCATCTATAGCCGGATTTGGCAAATCCGGCCTCTCAAATGCTCGCGGACGCTTTCGGGCGCGTCCATGGGCATTGACCGGACACGTGTTAAATTAGACACTTTGCATCCACCTCTCTTATATTTCATCCTCTAAATCCATACAAAGCATTCAAAAGAAATCTTACGTACTACCCTAGCTACTCTTCGTCGTTGAAGATGTCCAGGACGACGGTGTCGGGCGCCGGCTGGACGGGCGGGTAGGAGGGCTCCGGCTCATCCTCCTCCTGCTCGACCTCATCCATGTAGGCGAGCATCTCCGCCTCCTCTGCAGCCTCTTGTGCCTTCATCTCCTGCCGGCGACGGCGTCTTGCCTCCGCAGCCGACTCTGACCGGAGGGAATCGAGGATGGCATGCTGCTCCGGCTGTAGATCCCCGTCGCTAGCGTCCCAGGCATCCTCCTCCTCTGGCTCATCCTCCTCCTCCTCAAAGTCTTCCTCCTCCTCCAACTCCTCCTCCGGATCCACTTCAACCGGAGGTAGCCCCGCGGCGGTCCAGGCTTCAAGCCTAGCCCGTATCTGCTCAAGGAGCTCGAGCCGGCGCTCCGGCGTCAGAAATGGCTCGCTCCTCACCCGGCGGCGTGTGGGCATGGCTACTAGGCGGACGGGTGGAGTGGAAGTGGCAGCGGAGGCAAACAGGAGGAGGAAAATGTGGATGCATGGTAGGGTTACGGTGCCGCCGGTCGACTTAAATAGATGGACAATGCACTATGCGGCCCGCCGGAGCTGCGCCACGCGGCGCCACTGGTTTGACCTAGGAGACAAGTTTCGGACCGCCGGGTTTGAGGGCGTTTCTGGCTGGGCCCCTTTGTCAGTCTGATGTGGCGGGTGGGCTCAGGCGCCTTCCCCTATCCGCACCATATTTGGGCTGGATATGGGGGTGCCGGTCAGGCCGGGCCTTTGAGGCCCATTTAAGGCGTCTGTTGGATCAAAAAAACATGAGCCGGTTTGATAGGTCCGGCTAGATGTTCTAACCAAGTCCTAGTTGCAAGAAAGAAAGAAAAAACTGAAAAGAAATTTTTTTACACTGATCTCTACGTAAGATCTCACGGATATAGCATCAATTGAGACTTAACGAAATCTCGGTCTACCAAGACTTAGTAAAACTGTTAAGATGTAGGAGAGATGGCTGAGCGTTGGCACTGCTTTGTAGGCTTTGTTTACCAAGCCTTCAAATCTCTCTCTTTAGTTTTTGTTAAGCATAAACAAAACAGGGCTGTCGACAAGGGTGGTCAAGGTGGGCGACCGTACAGGGCCCCCAAAATCTGAGGGCCCTGGATCAAACTAATCTAACGCTAATTATGTGGCACGTCCCACAAGATCTTAGTGGCCAGAAATTTCTTTCCTTCTCTGGGCACGACCCCGCAGCCTCTCTTGATTATCCCCCGTGCATTTTTTCCGCGCGCAATTGCCTAATCCAGATGCCATTTATTTCCGGATTTGTTGGCTGGCATGTAATCGCATGTATGAAGATCAGGGAGGAAAGGAAATCATCAGGGTGGATAGGAGATCCCTCCATCCGTGGGGACTACTTTTTACTGTAGATTTCAAGTGCAAACAACCCACTAGCAAATTAGGGAATCAAAGAATAAACCAAATACACTTACTATTTTACCCTACAAAAATGTACACTTACTATTTTGAAATTCCATAAATAGTTAATGCACCTAATAAAATAAAATAAAAGAAGTATGATTTTTTTTTCAAAAATTTGGGGCCCTATTTAATATTTGTTGTTCGTATCACAAAAATGTGCAGCGTTAAGTAGTCCAGTGCAATGTGATTCACGTGATTGGTTGCTTAACAGTGCATGCAACTATGCAAGAGCGGATCACAGAGTGATATCATCTTGGATGGCATGGAAATTAGTCAGCTATAGGACAAACCTTTTTTGTTTCGTACCGGAGCCCCAAATTTCTGAAGACGTCCCTGAGCATAAACATTGGGTACCCACGTACTACACCACTCCAGGATCCACCTTCCATTTCTCATCCGGTATCCAACGACAGCTCAAAAAAACAAAAACAAAAACGTTACTAGCTTGGTACTGGAGTACTTTGATTTTTTTTTTTGTTTTGTTTTTTGAGATAGCTTACCAGGCTTGCTGACTGGTACTTTGGTTTGCTAAAGTCCGAGACCAACAGAAGCTCGTCGGTCTAGGATGATGCCTCAATTGCATCCTGCATGCATGCAACAATGCTGTAGTCTATGAGTGGATTAATGGTAGCATGCGGCACTTGCAAAGCTGGCTGTACGTGCAAAAATGCTAGTAGTGTCTTTCTTTTTTGCACGCAACAATGCTAGAGTCTTTGTGTGGATTATTTTATCTCTTAGTACTAACAAAATGCTAGAGTTGGTTTGCTAAATTTTGACCGTAGATTGAGCTAACAAAATGTTAATGCATGTCACCAAAAAATACATTGTTGGATTAGTATTTAAACATAGTTTTCAATAATATTTTTTTTTGACATGCATTGACATTTTGTTAGTTAAATCTACGATCAAAATTTGACACTAAATATGAAGAGGACCAATAAACCAGGACGGAGGTAGTATGTCACACCATCAGACATGACTCATTGTTAAAGGGTCGTCGCGTTTTTTCCAAAACATCTTTAAAAATATGTGTATTTGGATGCAAGTCATGAAAAATGCCTCCAACACATTGCATTTGAAGGCAAACTTAAAGATCACCTCCATGTGTTCCGAGGCAACATTTTAAAATGCACGCAGTTTAGGCGTTTTAGAGGTAAGCCTTGGACACTATATACATTTTGGTAGAGGAAATTGCAAAGACCACTTGCTTTTGGTGTTAATGTTGCACAAAACACCTACTTTAAAGGTTTATTGCACAAAACACCATATATTGAGCTAATTCGTTGCAGCTAGGTCTAATCCATCATTTAGGTGTGTTGACCTGATTTCTGGCAACTGGCTCCAGTTTGTAAGTGCATCGGTGACAAAAAAATCCATCTACATCAGCAGCCAACTAGAACTGTCAAAATCTCACAATCTTTTGCTCCAGTTGAGCTGAATTTTCTCTGGAATACTAGTGAGTGCATTAAAGGGTTTATTCGATTATTTTTGCATTTTTGTAAATGTTAAATTTTCAACAAAAAAATTAACAATGAAAGGCATGTGTCATTCTTAAACCCTTTGATTCGAGGTGGGATATTTACTAATGAAAGGCTTGCATCCATTCTTAAACCCTTCGATTGGAGATAGGCTTACCCGGCGGTGGAGGAGAGCTGACCGGGCTCCATCACCGGTGGCTACTTCGCCAGAGAAGGGATGGTAGCCGCCACCGTCGTCGCCTGCTCTTCTGTGTGAGGTGTTTTGTGCAAAAAATGCAAAAATAATCCAAATAATCATAAATGCATTCAATAATATTCTGGGGAAATTCATCTGAATCAGGACAAAGGATTGTGAGATATTGACAGTTCTAGTTGGCTGCTGATGTGGCCGGGTTTTTTTTGCCACCGGTGCACTTACAAACTGGTCCTACTTGTCTGGAATCGTGTCAACACACCTAAATGATGGATTAGACCTAGCTGCAATGAATTATCGCAATACATGCTGTTTTGTGCAACAAACCTGTGAAGTAGGTGTTTTGTGCAACACTGGCACCAAAAGTAGGTGGTTTGTCCAATTTCCTTCATTTTGGTAGAAGTGGAGTTACCCACACCTGAATTAGGAATGGAGGCTAGCCGTGAAACCTCTGACTAGGGCAGAGATCCTGGATGTGGATGAAGAGATGAGAGCATCAGTGTATGATGAAGAGAAGGTGTGTAATGGTGGTCGTGTTGAGACAAGGAGGAGATCACGAGAGGCAATGTTGTTGGCATCAAACCATTCTGATATGAATTGGGTGGTGTGTCTTTGCGAGGTGCTCAAGGAAACGGACGTCAGAGAAAAACGGGGCTACATAGAGGGTGACGTGAGAGTAGTACTCATTAGATTGACGAGCTTAGGCCTCCTTTAGTTTTAGGAATTCTATCCGATTTCTATAGGATAGAATTCCTATAGAAAAAAATATCCTATAGAAAAATATATTTTAGATTCATTTGGTTTGCCAGAGTGGATTTATGTTCCTATGTGGTTCATTTCCTTCGCATTCCAAAAGAACAAAGACATTATCTCAGACCTAATTAAAAAGTCACTGTCCTAAGGCAAATGACGCCTCACTTCCTATAGAAGCTGAGATACATGTTATCTCATTTCTATAGGAATTGAGATACATGTCATCTCATTTTTTATAACTTTACTATTCTCATAGTATTCCTTTGAACATAAAAACGCCTTATAAGAGCGTTATTGACATCTAAAATACCAAATTAGGGCCACTAGATTCATCATGGAATACATTTTCATATGAGATATATTAGGTGGATTATAGATCTAACAAACATAAACTTGATCAAACTTTATGAAGTTTTTCATTTTACTAAGACCAATATGTAATATACCGTGGGACATAGGGAGTATCAAACAAATTGATGGCGTACAACATGCACCAACTCCTCTTATAAAATAAATGACCGGCTCACTCTATGCATGCCTAAAATATGAATGCAGTGGGTACCCGCTGCATTGTGGCTAGTAGCTTCAGATCCAATCGAATGCAGTGGGTACTAGCCACAATGGAGAGTAACATACACTAGTAACATACACATATCCCTAGACTATATTACTATCTTCATAGTGGGTAGTAACTTAAGTGTGATAACATGCAAAGATTCATTTATTAAGTTATAGACTCATATTGCATTGGGATATGTGATGTTACAGTAACTAGCTAAGTTACTACAAGTACCTCTCTCCTTATTAACTCATTGTCACATAAGCAGATTTAGTGAGTTGGACTCGATGTTACTGCTGAAGTTACTCCCATTGTAGCTAGTCGTAGGAGTATGCTTGATGGTCTTAGCTACCCCAGACAGAAAACACTAAATTGAATCCTAGCTATTGACCAGTAGTGAGGCGCATCGCAATGAATGAGAACGAACGAGAGGCTGCATCGGCAGCAACTGATAGATGGTGCTTGTACGGTTTGATCCTAACTTCTGGCGTGGAGCGAGCCACGAGCGATCGAGCTGCGAAGCCGATGAGTGAGAGCGGGCGCGTTCACCGGTTCACGTAGCAGACGTGGCCACACTAGGTATTTCCCATTCACGTACGTGGGCAATCGACACTCCCCACACGTACGTGGGCCTTAGCGTTTTGTTTTCTTCGGGCATGGCTTTTTGAATTTTCATTGGGACGCATTCCTAGCTTTACAAGAATATACTCCTGGCTTCCTCTTCTAAAGATCTTTTGCCACACGAACCAATTAAGTTCCTTGAGATGAAACTTGTTCATTTGAGTTCAAGTCCTAGTCTCCTAGACTTAGTACAAGTATTTAGATTTATCCTAAAATCTAAAAAGAGGCCGCGCGCTATTTGGTGTTCCCGAGCGGCCGCTCTGCCACACACATGCATGTGTATTTATTTTTGTCTCGTAGCGCATGTGGGTGCTGGCATTAAATGTGTTCATACTAGTCCTATCAGTTAGAGAAAACAGATTCACATACTTTCATTTTGGAATTTCAAATTCTTTTAAAGCCATATCTTTTAAACTACACGTCGAAATCCAGTTCCGTTTTTACCGTTGGATTCATCGTGACGAGATCTTTGATACTAGATACCGCATGGATATGTTTCGACAAATTTTTTTTGATGCCAACTTTGGTGCTATATGGTGTAACCAAAATATTGCATTGTGCAACTTTAGTACTACATGGTGCAACTTTTTTAAATCAGTTGGCTTGTAATTTAGTCTAGCTGTACATAGATTGATGTTTAGTTGGCTTATAATGTAGTCTAGTTGCACACACAATAATATTTAGTTGCCAGAAGGACTAGTTGCACACACATATGTTCAGTTGGCTTGTAATGTAGTCTAGTTGCATACATATTGATATTTAGTTGGTAGGACACTAGTTGCACACACATATATGCTCAGTTGGCTGACGACCCACAAGTATAGGGGATCTATCGTATTTCTTTCGACAAGTAAGAGTCTCGCACCCAACAAGGAGCAGAAGGAAATGATAAGAGGTTTCCAGCAAAGTATTCTCTGTAAGTACTGAAATAAGTGGTGACAGATAGTTTTGTGATATAATAATTTGTAACGAGCAACAAGTAACAAAAGTAAATAAAGTGCAGCAAGGTGGCCCAATCCTTTTTGTAGCAAAGGACAAGCCTGGACAAACTCTTATATAGAGAAAAGTGCTCCCGAGGACACATGGGAATATCATCAAGCTAGTTTTCATCACGTTCAGATGATTCGCGTCCGGTACTTTGATAATTTGGTATGTGGGTGGACCGGTGCTTGGACACTGTCCTTACTTGGACAAGCATCCCACTTACGATTAACCTCCATTGCAAGCATCCACAACTACAACAAAAGTATTAAGATAAACCTAACCATAGCATGAAACATATGGATCCAAACCAGCCCCTTACGAAGCAACGCATAAACCAGGGTTTAAGCTTCTGTCACTCTAGCAACCCATCATCTACTTATTACTTCCCAATGCCTTCCTCTAGGCCCAAATAATGATGAAGTGTCATATAGTCGACGTTCATATAACACCACTAGAGGAGTGACAACATACATCTCATCAAAATATCGAACGAATACAAAATTCACATTACTACTAATAGCAAGACTTCTCCCATGTCCTCAGGAACAAACGTAACTACTCACAAAGCATAAACATGTTCATAATCAGAGGGGTATTAATATGCATATAGAATCTGAACATATGATCTTCCACCAAATAAACCAACTAACATCAACTACAAGGAGTAATTAACACTACTAGCAACCTACTAGCACCAATCCCAGACTTGGAGACAAGAATTGGATACAAGAGATGAACTAGGGTTTTGAGAGGAGATGGTGCTGATGAAGATGTTGATGTAGATTGCCCTCTCCCGATAAGAGGAGCATTGGTGATGACGATGGCGATGATTTCCCCCTCCCGAAGGGAAGTTTCCTCGGCAGAACAGCTCCGCCAGAGCCCTAGATTGGTTCCGCCAAGGTTCCGCCTCGTGGCGGCGAAGTTTCGTCCGAGAAGATGGCTTATGATTTTTTTCCCATCGAAAGACTTCATATAGCAGAAGATGGCCACCGGAGGGCCACCAGGGGGCCCACAAGGTAGGGGGCACGCCCAGGGGGGTAGGGCGCGCCCCCACCCTCGTGGGCAGGGTGTGGCCCCCCTGGTGAACTTCTTCCGCTGAGTATTGTTTATATATTCTGAAAACGTCTTCCGTGAAGTTTCAAGACTTTTGGAGCTGTGCAGAATAGGTCTCTAATATTTGCTCCTTTTCCAGCCCAGAATCCCAACTGCTGGCATTCTTCCTCTTTATGTAAAGCTTGTAAAATAAGAGAGAATAGGCATAAGTATTGTGACATAATGTGTAATAACAGCCCATAATGCAATAAATATCGATATAAAAGCATGATGAAAAATGGACGTATCAACTCTCCCAAACTTAGACCTCGCTTGTCCTCAAGCGAAAGCCGAAATCGAAAAATATGTCCACATGTTTTAGAGATAAAGGTGTCGATAAAAATAAAATACGAACATGAGGGCATCATGATCATTCTTAGAACAGCAAGTTATATAATTCTTGTCATATGATTTCTTATGCTAAAGTAATAATTCAATCACAATTTCAAGTATGAATCGTAAACTTCATTGAAAACTAACAAACTATAATCTCAGTCATTGGAGCAATTGCAATTTATCATAACATAGGAAAGATTCAATGTATAAGAGCTTTTCAGGAAGTCCACATACTCAACTATCATATAGTCTTTCACAATTGCTGACACTCACGCAATACTTATGGGTATGGAGTTTTAATCGGACACAGAGAAAGATAGGGGCTTATAGTTTTGCCTCCCAACGTTTTACGTCAAGGATAATGTCAGCAATAATAGTTCATGAAAACTCACATCCAATTAGCCATATATACTAAGAATTTTTATTCTACTAGATCAATATATTACCAAAAGGATCAAACTAAGAAAACGGTAAAGATAAAAGTGACGGTGATACGATACCGGGGCACTACCCCAAGCTTGGCAGTTGCCAAGGGGAGTGCCCATACCAGATGCTCAATTCTTCTTTGTTGGTGGAGAAGGTGATGGTTTTGTTGATGGCGTAGGCTTGTCGTCCTTCTTCCAAGGCATAGGCTCACCATCATAGAAGGATGATCGAGTCTTCTGAAACCTCAAATCTGCAGCCAAACTCATCCTCTTGAATCTATATTCATACTCACAGTTTTGATTTTTCAGGTCATAGATCTGGGCTTGGAGGTGCTCGTTTTTCTCGTGAAGCTTAAAGATGACCTCCCCAATGTCCTTGATGCCCAGCTTGTGGTTGTTGGTGAACTCCGTGATCATAATGTGATTGGAATCGAGTCCACGCTCCACCATCTCCTGACACTTGAAAACTTCTTGCTCCAATGCCTCGAGCCTTGCCTCCGTGCTTCCGGTCTTCCTTGGTCCCTCAGCATCGCGGATGTGCAACAACCCCTCACGCATCTCAATGGTTTGAGGGTGTTGCAGCACTTATACGAGGTAGGGGTTGATGACCTTCTCGAAGAACCGGTCCTTGGGGGCTCTTGAAGACGACATGACGACCTGGATCTGTCAGGAAAACAGCTCGAAACAAAAACAGGAGATTTTTGCGTGATACGGGGGTCAAAACCCCCGGGAGATTATATAATGAATTTTTACTGACCAAAATACGTGTCATGTAAGAAAACGGAGTACGGAAAGCGCACGAGGTGCCCAAGGTAGGGGGCGCGCCCTCCACCCTCTTGGAGCCCTCGTGTCCTTCCCGGACTGCTTCTTATTTTTCTATTTTTCTAAATATTCCAAAATGGAGAAATATTGCCTTAGAAACTGTTTTGGAGTCGGTTTACTTACCGTACCACATACCTATTCCTTTTCAGAGTCTGAAACGTTCCGGAAAGTGTCCCTTATGTATTCCTCCGGGGTTATGGTTTCAATAACATTGGTTTCAACATTTATGGGATTACCTGAGATATAATGTTTGATTCTTTAACGGTTCACCACCTTCGGATTTGTGCCTTCAAAATTGTTGATTTTTATGGCACCGGAACGATAGACCTCCTCGATAACGTAAGGACCTTCCCATTTAGAGAGAAGTTTTCCTGCAAAAAATCTTAAACGGGAGTTGTATAGCAATACATAATCACCTACATTGAACTCACGCTTTTGTATCCTTTTATCATGCCATCTTTTAACCTTTTCTTTAAATAACTTGCCATTTTCGCAGGCTTGGGTTCTCCATTCATCGAGTGAGCTAATATCAAATAACCTCTTCTCACCGGCAAGTTTAAAATCATAATTGATCTCTTTAATAGCCCAATAAGCCTTATGTTCTAATTCAAGAGGTAAGTGACATGCTTTTCCATAAACTATTTTATACGGAGACATACCCATAGGATTTTTGTATGCATTTCTATAGGCCCATAATGCATCATCAAGTTTCTTGGACCAATTCTTTCTAGATCTATTAACAGTTTTTTGCAAAATTAATTTGAGCTCTCTATTACTCAATTCTACTTGACCACTAGACTGAGGGTGATAAGGGGATGCAATTATATGATTAACATTATACTTAGCAAGCATTTTACGGAAAGCACCATGAATAAAATGTGAACCACCATCAATCATTAAATATCTAGGGACTCCAAATCTTGGAAAAATAACTTCTTTAAGCATTTTAATAGAAGTGTTATGATCAGCACTACTAGTTGGAATAGCTTCTACCCACTTAGTAACGTAATCAACTGCAACTAAAATATGTGTATATCCATTAGAGGAAGGAAAAGGCCCCATATAGTCAAAGCCCCAAACATCAAATGGTTCAATAACGAGTGAATAGTTCATAGGCATTTCTTGACGTCTACTCATATTACCAATTCTTTGACATTCATCACAAGATAAGACAAACTTATGGGCATCCTTGAAGAGAGTAGGCCAATAAAAACCAGATTGCAATACCTTATGTGCAGTTCTATCTCCAGCATGGTGTCCTCCATAAGCTTCGGAGTGACACTTGCGTAGGATATGTTCCTGTTCATGCTCAGGTACACAACGTCTAATAATACCATCTACTCCTTCTTTATAAAGATGTGGGTCATCCCAAAAGTAATGCCTCAAATCATAGAAGAACCTTTTCTTTTGCTGATATGTGAAACTAGTGGTATAAACTTAGCAACAATGTAATTAGCATAGTCAGCATAACATGGAGCAGTATGAGAAGCATTTATGACATTTAATTGCTCATCAGGAAAGCTATCATCAATAGGTAGTGGGTCATCAAGCACATTTTCTAACCTAGACAAGTTTCTCCAACGGGGTTCTCAGCTCCCTTTCTATCAACAATATGTAAGTCAAATTCTTGTAGCAAGAGAACCCATCTAATAAGTCTAGGTTTAGCATCTTTCTTTTCCATAAGATATTTAATAGCAGCATGATCAGTGTGAATAGTTACTTTAGAATCAACAATATAAGGTCTAAACTTATCACAAGCAAATACAACTGCTAAGAATTCTTTTTAAGTAGTAGCATAATTTATTTGAGCATTGTCTAGGGTTTTACTAGCATATCGAATAACATTTAACTTCTTATCGACTCTTTGCCCTAGAACACCACCTACAGCATAATCACTAGCATCACACATAATTTCAAAGGGTAAATTCCAATCAGGTGGCTGAACAATAGGTGCAGAGATCAATGCTTTCTTAAGTATTTCAAATGCTTCTACACAATCATCATCAAACACAAATGGTATATCTTTTTGTAATAAATTAGTCAGGGGCCAAGAAATTTTTTAGAAGTCCTTAATGAACCTCCCATAAAAACCGGCGTGACCAAGGAAACTTCTTATACCTTTTATGTCCTTGGGACATGACATCTTTTCAATAGCATCAACCTTGGCTTTATCAACTTCAATACCTCTTTCAGAAACTTTATGTCCCAAGACCATACCTTCATTAACCATAAAGTGACACTTTTCCCAATTCAAGACAAGATTAGTTTCTTCACATCTCTGCGAAACTCGATCAAGGTTCCTCAAGAAATCATCAAAAGAAGATCCATAGACGGAGAAATTGTCCATGAAAACCTCACAAATCGTTTCACAAAAGTCAGAGAATATAGCCATCATGCATCTTTGAAAGGTAGCAGGTGCATTACATAAACCAAAAGGCATATTTCTATAAGCAAAAGTACCAAAAGGGCAAGTAAAAGTAGTCTTTGATTGATCCTTAGCTGACACAGGTATTTGAGAGAAACCAGATTAACCATCTAGAAAGCAAAAATGTGTATGTTTGGATAATCTTTCTAGCATTTGATCGATAAAAGGTAAGGGGTAATGATCCTTTTTAGTGGCCTTATTTAATTTGCGGAAATCAATTACCATCCTATAGCCTGTAATAATTCTTTGAGGAATCAATTCATCTTTATCATTAGGAACGACAGTAATACCTCCCTTCTTAGGGACACAATGGACAGGACTTACCCACTGACTATCAGCAACGGGATAGATTATACCTGCCTCAAGGAGCTTAAGTATTTCCTTTCTTACCACTTCTTTCGTTTTAGGATTCAGCCGTCGTTCATGATCACGAACTAGTTTAGCATCTTCTTCTAGATTTATTTTATGTTGACATAGAGTGGGACTAATGCCCTTAAGATCATCAAGAGTATACCCAATAGCAGCACGATGCTTTTTCAGAGTTTTCAATAATCTCTCTTCCTCATGCTCTGAAAGGTTAGCACTAATAATAACATGATATATCTTTTTCTCATCAAGATAAGCATATTTAAGAGTATCACACAACGTTTTAAGCTCAAACACGGGATCACCCTTAGGTGGAGGAGGATCCCCTAGGATTTCAACAGGCAAATTGTTTTTGAGAATAGGTTCCTGTTTAAAGAATACTTCATCTTTTCCCTTCTTTCATTCATAAACATATCATTTTCATGGTCTAGCAAATATTGTTCTAAATGATCACTAGGAGGTACGACAATAGAAGCAAGACCAATTATTCCATCCTTACTAGGTAATTCTTCTTCATGGTGTTGTCTACTAAA
Source organism: Triticum dicoccoides (assembly GCF_002162155.2). Lineage (NCBI taxonomy): Eukaryota > Viridiplantae > Streptophyta > Magnoliopsida > Poales > Poaceae > Triticum > Triticum dicoccoides. Next base: position 580,205,947 of record NC_041390.1, read on the forward strand.
TTTAGAGAAATTAAATTCATGAGACATATCATCTAAACCGATAGTAACAACATCCCTTTTGCAATCTATGGTAGCATTAACAGTGTTTAAGAAGGGTCTGCCAAATATAATGAGACAAAAGCTATCTTGTGGGGAGCCAAGAACAAGAAAATCAGCAGGATATTTAGTTTTCCCACACAAGACTTCAACATCTCTAACAATTCCCATTGGTGAAATAGTATCTCTATTGACAAGTTTAATTGTGACATCAATATCTTCTAACTCAACAAGTGCAATATCATGCATAATTTCTCTATATAGGCTCATAGGTATTGCACTAGCACTAGCACCCATATAACATAAACCATGATAACAATGATATCCTATTTTAACAGAAATAACAGGCATGCCTACCACAGGTCTAGGTTTATCTTTAGCACAAGGTTTAGCAATTCTAGCAGTTTCATCACAGAAATAAATAACATGCCAATCAATATTATCAGCCAAGAGATCTTTAACAATAGCAATATCAGGTTCAACTTTAATTTGCTCAGAAGGTGTATATGTTTTAATATTGCTTTTACGAACCACAGTTGAAGCTTTAGCATGATCCTTTATCCTAACAGGAAAAGGTGGTTTCTCAACATAAGAAGTAGGAACAATTGGATCATTATAAGTGACAATCTTTTCTTCAACTTTAATAGGTGCAACTACTTTTACTTCTATGGGAGGATGATATTTAAACCACTTCTCCTTGGGGAGATCAACATAAGTAGCAAAAGATTCACAGAAAGAAGCTACTATCTCAGAGTCAAGTCCATATTTAGTGCTAAATTTATGGAAAACATCGGTATCCATAAAAGATTTAACACAATCAAACCTAGGCGTCATACCTGACTCCTTACCTTTGTCGAGGTCCCAATCTTCAGAGTTGTGTTTAATTCTTTCCAATAAATCCCATTTGAATTCAATAGTCTTCATCATAAAAGAGCCAACACAAGAAGTATCAAGCATGGTGCGATTGCTATCAGAAAGCCGAGCATAAATTTTTTGAATAATCATTTCTCTTGAGAGCTCATGATTGGGGCATGAATATAACATTGATTTAAGCCTCCCCCAAGCTTGAGCAATGCTTTCTCCTTCACGTGGCCAGAAATTATATATATATATATATAATTGCGATCACAATGAACAAGATGCATAGGATAAAACTTCTGATGAAATTCCAATTTCAATCGTTTATAGTTCCATGACCCCATATCATCACATAGCCTATACCATGTAGATGCATCTCTCTTCAAAGATAAAGGGAAGACCTTCTTAACAACATCTTCGGGTACACCTGCAAGCTTAAATAATCCACATACTTCATCCACATATATTAGATGCTCATCAGGATGCTTTGTTCCATCTCCTACAAAAGGATTAGCTAGCAGTTTTTCTATCATACCCGAAGGAATTTCAAAGAAGACATTTTCATTTTCATTTTCAGTAGGTTGAGTAGGTTGAGGAGCATCTCTTTTCTCTACTAGTCGGGGTGAAGATACCCCAAACAAGCCCCTCAGAGGATTACTTTCCATAGTAACAAGTGATAGTAAATTTCAGCACACTATATAAATTTTTCCTTACCAAATTCCACCTACCAAAGGAGCTTCACTCCCGGGTAACGGCGCCAGAAAAGAGTCTTGATGACCCACAAGTATAGGGGATCGATCGTAGTCCTTTCTATAAGTAAGAGTCTCGAACCCAACGAGGAGCAGAAGGAAATGGTAAGCGTTTCCAGCAAGGTATTCTCTGCAAGTACTGAAATAAGTGGTAACAGATAGTTTTGTGATAGGATAATTTGTAACGAGCAACAAGTAACAAAAGTAAATAAAGTGCAGCAAGGTGGCCCAATCCTTTTTGTAGCAAAGGACAAGCCTGGACAAACTCTTATATAGAGAAAAGCACTCCCGAGGACACATGGGAATATCATCAAGTTAGTTTACTTCACGTTCATATGATTCGCGTTCAGTACTTTGATAATTTGGTATGTGGGTGGACCGGTGCTTGGGTACTGTCCTTACTTGGACAAGCATCCCACTTATGATTAACCTCTATTGCAAGCATCCGCAACTACACCAGAAGTATTAAGGTAAACCTAACCATAGCATGAAACATATGGATCCAAATCAGCCCCTTACGAAGCAACACATAAACTAGGGTTTAAGCTTCTGGCACTCTAGAAACCCATCATCTACTTATTACTTCCCAATGCCTTCCTCTAGGCGCAAATAATGATGAAGTGGCATGTAGTCGACGTTCACATAACACCACTAGAGGAGAGACAACATACATCTCATCAAAATATCGAATGAATACCAAATTCACATGACTACTAATAGCAAGACTTCTCCCATGTCCTCAGGAACAAACGTAACTACTCACAAAGCATAAACATGTTCATAATCAGAGGGGTATTAATATGCATATAGGATCCGAACATATGATCTTCCACCAAATAAACCAACTAGCATCAACTACAAGGAGTAATTAACACTACTAGCAACCTACTAGCACTAATCCCGGACTTGGAGACAAGAATTGGATACAAGAGATGAACTAGGGTTTTGAGAGGAGATGGTGCTGATGAAGATGTTGATGGAGATTGCCCTCTCCCGATGAGAGGAGCGTTGGTGATGACGATGGCGATGATTTCCCCCTCCTGGAGGGAAGATTCCCCGGCAGAACAGCTCCGCCGGAGCCGTAGATTTGTTCCGCCAAGGTTCCACCTCGTGGCGGCGGAGTTTCGTCCGAGAAGATGGCTTATGATTATTTTCCCATCAAAAGACTTCATATAGCAGAAGATGGCCACCGGAGGGCCACCAGGGGGCCCACGAGGTAGGGGGCGCGCCCAGGGGGGTAGGGCGCGCCCCCCACCCTCGTGGGCAGGGTGTGGCCCCCCTGATGAACTTCTTCCGCTAAGTATTTTTTATATATTGTGAAAACGTCTTCCGTGAAGTTTCAAGACTTTTGGAGCTGTGCAGAATAGGTCTCTAATATTTGGTCCTTTTCCAGCCCAGAATCCCAGCTGCCGGCATTCTCCCTCTTTATGTAAAGCTTGTAAAATAAGAAAGAATAGGCATAAGTATTGTGACATAATGTGTAATAACAGCCCATAATGCAATAAATATCGATATAAAAGCATGATGCAAAATGGACGTATCAACTCCCCCAAGCTTAGACCTCGCTTGTCCTCAAGCGAAAGCCGAAATCGAAAAATATGTCCACATGTTTTAGAGATAGAGGTGTCGATAAAAATAAAATACGGACATGAGGGCATCATGATCATTCTTAGAACAGTAAATTATATAATTCTTGTCATATGATTTCTTATGCTAGAGTAATAATTCAATCACAATTTCAAGTATGAATCGTAAACTTCATTGAAAACTAACAAACTATAATCTCAGTCATTGGAGCAATTGCAATTTATCATAACATAGAAAAGATTCAACGTATAAGAGCTTTTCAGCAAGTCCACATACTCAACTATCATATAGTCTTTCACAATTGCTGACACTCACGCAATACTTATGGGTATGGAGTTTTAATCGGACACAGAGAAAGATAGGGGCTTATAGTTTTGCCTCCCAACGTTTTACGTCAAGGGTAATGTCAACAATAATAGTTCATGAAAACTCACATCCAATTAGCCATATATACCAGGATCTTTCCAACATGTTGTGCTTGCCAAAAGATAAAATATAAAAAGGAAGGGTGAAGATCACCATGACTCTTATGCAAGGTAGGAGATAAAAGTAATAGATAGGCCCTTCGCAGAGGGAAGCAGAGGTTGCCATGCACTTTTATGGTTGGATGCACAAAATCTTAATGCGAAAGAACGCCACTTTATATTGCCACTTGTGATATGGACCTTTATTATGCAGTCTGTCGCTTTTATTTCTTCCATACCACACGATCGTATAAAGCTTATTTTCTCCCACACTAATAAGTCATACATATTTAGAGAGAAATTTTTATTGCTTGCACCGATGACAACTTACTTGGAGGATCTTACTCAATCCATAGGTAGGTGTGGTGGACTCTCATGGCAAAACTGATTTAAGGGTATTTGGAAGCACAAGTAGTATCTCTACTTGGTGCGATGAATTTGGCTAGCATGAGGGGGAAAGGCAAGCTCAACCATGTTGGATGATCCATGACAATATAATTTATCTCAGATGTAAGAAAACATAACCCATTACATTGTCTTCCTTGTCCAACGTCAACTCTTTATCATGTCATATTTTAATGAGTGCTCACAATCATAAAAGATGTCCAAGATAGTATATTTATATGTGAAGATCTCTCTTTCTTTATTACTTCCTATTAATTGCAATGATGACCAAAACTATGTTTGTCAACTCTCAACAACTTTTATTCATCATACTTTTTCTATGTGAGCTCATTACTCTCCATAAGATCCATATAATCTCTTTGTTTCTCTTTGTTTCTTTCTCTTTTCTTTTATTCACTTAGGATCATGGCAAAATAATCAAGCCCTTGACTCAACACTAATCTTTGTTATATATATAGCTCACGGACTCGATTACATAGAGGAATTATAAAGCAAAACTCACAACTAGATCATACTAAGAATTTTTATTCTAATAGATCAAGATATTACCAAAAGGATCAAACTAAGAAAACGGTAAAGATAAAAGTGATGGTGATACGATACCGGGGCACTCCCCCAAGCTTGGCGGTTGCCAAGGGGAGTGCCCATACCAGATGCTCAATTCTTCTTTGTGGGTGGAGAAGGTGATGGTTTTGTTGATGGCGTAGGCTTGTCGTCCTTCTTCCAAGGCGTAGGTTCACCATCATAGAAGGATGATCGAGTCTCCTGAAACCTCAAATCTGCAGCCAAACTCATCCTCTTGAATCTATATTCATACTCACAGTTTTGATTTTGCAGGTCATAGATCTGGGCTTGGAGGTGCTCGTTTTTCTCGTGAAGCTTGAAGGTGGCCTCCCCAATGTCCTTGACGTCCAGCTTGTGGTTGTTGGTGAACTCCGTGATCATAATGTGATTGGAATCGAGTCCACGCTCCACCATCTCCTGACACTTGAAAACTTCTTGCTCCAATGCCTCGAGCCTTGCCTCCGTGCTTCCGGTCTTCCTTGGTCCCTCAGCATCGCGGATGTGCAACAACCCCTCACGCATCTCAATGGTTTGAGGGTGTTGCAGCACTTCTGCGAGGTAGGGGTTGATGACCTTCTTGAAGAACTGGTCCTTGGGGGCGCTTGAAGAGGACATGACGACCTGGATCTGTCAGGAAAACAGCTCGAAACAAAAACAGGAGATTTTTGCGTGATACGGGAGTCAAAACCCCCGGGAGATTATATAATGAATTTTTACCGACCAAAATACGTGTCGTGTAAGAAAATGGAGTCCAGAAAGTGCACGAGGTGCCCACGAGGTACGGGGCGCGCCCTCCACCCTCGTGGAGCCCTCGTGTCCTTCCCGGACTGCTTCTTATTTTTCTATTTTTCTAAATATTCTAAAATGGAGAAATATTGCCTTAGAAACTGTTTTGGAGTCGGTTTACTTACCGTACCACATACCTATTCCTTTTCGGAGTCTGAAACATTCCGGAAAGTGTCCCTTATATATTCCTCCGGGGTTACGGTTTCAATAACATTGGTTTCAACATTTATGGGATTACCTGAGATATAATGTTTGATTCTTTGACCGTTCACCACCTTCGGATTTGTGCCTTCGAAGTTGTTGATTTTTATGGCACCGGAGCGATAGACCTCCTCGATAACGTAAGGACCTTCCCATTTAGAGAGAAGTTTTCCTGCAAAAAATCTTAAATGAGAGTTGTATAGCAATACATAATCACCTACATTGAACTCACGCTTTTGTATCCTTTTATCATGCCATCTTTTAACCTTTTCTTTAAATAACTTGCCATTTTCACAGGCTTGGGTTCTCCATTCATCGAGTGAGCTAATATCAAATAACCTCTTCTCACCGGCAAGTTTAAAATCATAATTGAGCTCTTTAATAGCCCAATAAGCCTTATGTTCTAGTTCGAGAGGTAAGTGACATGCTTTTCCATAAACCATTTTATACGGAGACATACCCATAGGATTTTTGTATGCAGTTCTATAGGCCCATAATGCGTCATCCAGTTTCTTGGACCAATTCTTTCTAGATCTATTAACAGTCTTTTGCAAAATTAATTTGAGCTCTCTATTACTCAATTCTGCTTGACCACTAGACTGAGGGTGATAAGGGGATGCAATTATATGATTAACATCATACTTAGCAAGCATTTTACGGAAAGCACCATGAATAAAATGTGAACCACCATCAGTCATTAAATATCTAGGGACTCCAAATCTTGGAAAAATAACTTCTTTAAGCATTTTAATAGAAGTGTTATGATCATCACTACTAGTTGGAATAGCTTCTACCCACTTAGTAACGTAATCAACAGCAACTAAAATATGTGTATATCCATTAGAGGAAGGAAAAGACCCCATATAGTCAAAGCCCCAAACATCAAATGGTTCAATAACGAGTGAATAGTTCATAGGCATTTCTTGACGTCTACTCATATTACCAATTCTTTGACATTCATCACAAGATAAGACAAACTTATGAGCATCCTTGAAGAGAGTAGGCCAATAAAAACCAGATTGCAATACCTTATGTGCAGTTCTATCTCCAGCATGGTGTCCTCCATAAGCTTCGGAGTGACACTTGTGTAGGGTATGTTCCTGTTCATGCTCAGGTACACAACGTATAATAATACCATCTACTCCTTTATAAAGATGTGGGTCATCCCAAAAGTAATGCCTCAACTTATAGAAGAACCTTTTCTTTTGCTGATATGTGAAACTAGTGGTATAAACTTAGCAACAATGTAATTAGCATAATCAGCATACCATGGAGCAGTATGAGAAGCATTTATGACATTTAATTGCTCATCAGGAAAGCTATCATCAATAGGTAGTGGGTCATCAAGCACATTTTGTAACCTAGACAAGTTGTCTGCGACGGGGTTCTCAGCTCCCTTTCTATCAACAATATGTAAGTCAAATTCTTGTAGCAAGAGAACCCATCTAATAAGTCTTGGTTTAGCATCTTTCTTTTCCATAAGATATTTAATAGCAGCATGATCAGTGTGAATAGTTACTTTAGAATCAACAATATAAGGTCTGAACTTATCACAAGCAAATACAACTGCTAAGAATTCTTTTTTAGTAGTAGCATAATTTATTTGAGCATTGTCTAGGGTTTAACTAGCATATTGAATAATAATAGGATATATCTTTTTTTTTATCAAGATAAGCATATTTAAGAGTATCAGGCAACGGTTTAAGCTCAACGGGCAAATTGTGTTTCAGAATAGGTTCCTGTTTAAAGAATACTTCATCTTTTCCCTTCTTTCATTCATAAACATATAATTTTCATGGTCTAGCAAATATTGTTCTAAAGGATCACTAGGAGGTACGGCAATAGAAGCAAGACCAATTATTTCATCCTTACTAGGTAATTCTTCTTCATGGTGTTGTCTACTAAATTTAGAGAAATTAAATTCATGAGACGTATCATCTAAACCGATAGTAACAACATCCCTTTTGCAATCTATGGTAGCATTAACAGTGTTTAAGAAGGGTCTACCAAATATAATGGGACAAAAGCTATCTTGTGGAGAGCCAAGAACAAGAAAATCAGCAGGATATTTAGTTTTCCCACACAAGACTTCAAAATCTCTAACAATTCCCATTGGTGAAATAGTATCTCTATTGACAAGTTTAATTGTGACATCAATATCTTCTAACTCAACAAGTGCAATATCATGCATAATTTCTCTATATAGGCTAATAGGTATTGCACTAGCACTAGCACCCATATAACATAAACCATGATAACAATGATATCCTATTTTAACAGAAATAACAGGCATGCCTACCACAGGTCTAGGTTTATCTTGAGCACAAGGTTTAGCAATTCTAGCAGTTTCATCACAGAAATAAATAACATGCCAATCTATATTATTAGCCAAGAGATCTTTAACAATAGCAATATCAGGTTCAACTTTAATTTGCTGGAAGGTGTATATGTTTTAATATTGCTTTTATGAACCATAGTTGAAGCTTTAGCATGATCCTTTATCCTAACAGGAAAAGGTGGTTTCTCAACATAAGAAGTAGGAACAATTGGATCATTATAAGTGACAATCTTTTCTTCAAATTTAATAGGTGCAGCTACTTTTACTTCTATGGGAGGATGATATTTAAACCACTTCTCCTTGGGGAGATCAACATAAGTAGCAAAAAATTAACAGAAAGAAGCTACTATCTCAGAGTCAAGTCCATATTTAGTGCTAAATTTACGGAAAACATCGGTATCCATAAAAGATTTAACACAATCAAACCTAGGAGTCATACCTGACTCCTTACCTTTGTCGAGGTCCCAATCTTCAGAGTTGCGTTTAATTCTTTCCAATAAATCCCATTTTAATTCAATAGTCTTCATCATAAAAGAGCTAGCACAAGAAGTATCAAGCATGGTGCGATTGCTATCAGAAAGCCGATCATAAAAATTTTGAATAATCATTTCTCTTGAGAGCTCATGATTGGGGCATGAATATAACATTGATTTAAGCCTCTCCCAAGCTTGAGTGATGCTTTCTCCTTCGCGAGGCCAGAAATTATATATATAATTGCGATCACGATGAACAAGATGCATAGGATAAAACTTTTGATGAAATTCCCATTTCAATCGTTTGTAGTTCCATGACCCGATATCATCACATAGCCTATACCATGTCGATGCATCTCCCTTCAAAGATAAAGGGAAGACCTTCTTCTTAACAACATCTCTGGGTACACCTGCAAGATTAAATAATCCACATACTTCATCCCCATATATTAGATGCTCATCAGGATGCTTTGTTCCATCTCCTACAAAAGGATTAGCTAGCAGTTTTTCTATCATACCTGAAGGAATTTCAAAGCAGACATTTTCATTTTCATTTTCAGTAGGTTGAGTAGGTTGAGTAGGTTGAGGAGCATCTCTTTTCTCTACTGGTTGGGGTGAAGATACCCCAAACAAGCCCCACAGAGGATTACTTTCCATAGTAACAAGTGACAGTAAATTTCAGCACACTATATAAATTTTTCCATACCAAATTCCACCTACCAAAGGCGCTTCACTCCCCGGCAACGGCGCCAGAAAAGAGTCTTGATGACCCACAAGTATAGGGGATCTATCGTAGTCCTTTTGATAAGTAAGAGTGTCGAATCCAAGGAGGAGCAGAAGGAAATGATAAGCCGTTTCCAGCAAGGTATTCTCTGCAAGTACTGAAATAAGTGATAACAGATAGTTTTGTGATAGGATAATTTGTAATGAGCAACAAGTAACAAAAGTAAATAAAGTGCAACAAGGTGGCCCAATCCTTTTTGTAGCAAAGGACAAGCCCGGACAAGCTCTTATATAGAGAAAAGCGCTCTCGAGGACACATGGGAATATCATCATGCTAGTTTCATCACGTTCATATGATTCACGTTCGGTACTTTGATAATTTAGTATGTGGGTGGACCGGTGCTTGGGTACTGTCCTTACTTGGACAAGCACCCCGCTTATGATTAACCTCAATTGCAAGCATCCGCAACTACAACAAAAGTATTAAGGTAAACCTAACCATAGCATGAAACATATGGATCCAAATCAGCCCCTTATGAAGCAACGCATAAACTAGGGTTTAAGCTTCTGTCACTCTAGCAACCCATCATCTACTTATTACTTCCAAATGCCTTCCTCTAGGCCCAAATAATGGTGAAGTGTCATGTAGTCGATGTTCACATAACACCACTAGAGGAGAGACAACATACATCTCATCAAAATATCGAACGAATACCAAATTCACATGACTACTAATAGCAAGACTTCTCCCATGTCCTCAGGAACAAACGTAACTACTCAAAAAACATAAACATGTTCATAATCAGAGGGGTATTAATATGCATATAGAATCTGAACATATGATCTTCCACCAAATAAACCAACTAGCATCAATTACAAGGAGTAATTAACACTACTAGCAACCTACTAGCACCAATCCCGGGCTTGGAGACAAGAATTGGATACAAGAGATGAACTAGGGTTTTGAGAGGAGATGATGCTGATGAAGATGTTGATGGAGATTGCCCTCTCCCGGTGAGAGGAGCGTTGGTGATGACAATGATGATGATTTCCCCCTCCCGGAGGGAAGTTTCCCCGGCAGAACAGCTTCGCCAGAGCCCTAAATTGGTTCCGCCAAGGTTCCGCCTCGTGGGAGTTTCGTCCGAGAAGATGGCTTATGATTTTTTTTCCATCGAAAGACTTCATATAGCAGAAGATGGCCACCGGAGGGCCACCAGGGGGCCCACGAGGTAGGGGGCACGCCCAGGGGGGTAGGGCGGCCCCCACCCTCGTGGGCAGGGTGTGCCCCCCTGGTGAACTTCTTCCGCTGAGTATTTTTTATATATTCTGAAAACGTCTTCCGTGAAGTTTCAGGACTTTTGGAGCTGTGCAGAATAGGTCTCTAATATTTGCTCCTTTTCCAGCCCAGAATCCTAGCTGCCAGCATTCTCCCTTTTTATGTAAACCTTGTAAAATAAGAGAGAATAGGCATAAGTATTGTGACATAATGTGTAATAACAGCCCATAATGCAATAAATATCGATATAAAAGCATGATGCAAAATGGACATATCATTGGCGCGGCAATGTAGTCTATTTGCACAAACATTGATGTTTAGTTGGCAGGACTATTGGCACACACATATGCTCAGTTGGCGTGGGAATGTAGTCTAGTTGCACACATCAGACTGACAAATGGGATCCAGCCAGAAATGCCCTCAAAACCGGCGGTCCGAAACTTGCCTCCTTGGTCGAACCAGTGGCGCCGCGTGGCGCAGCTTCGGTGGGCCGCGTAGTGCATTGCCCATCTATTTAAGTCGACCGGCGACACCGTAACCCTACCATGCATCCACATTTTCCTCCTCCTGTCTGCCTCCGCTGCCACTTCCACTCCACCCGTCTGCCTAGTAGCCATGCCCACAAGCTGTCGGGTGAGGAGCGAGCCATTTCTGACGCCGGAGCGCCGGCTCGAGCTCCTTGAGCAGATACGGGCTAGGCTTAAAGCCCGGACCGCCGCGGGGCTACCTCCGGTTATAGTGGATCTAGAGGAGGAGTTGGAGGAGGAGGATGAGCCAGAGGAGGAGGATTTCGGGGACACTGGCAACGGGGATCTACAGGCGGAGCAGCATGCCATCCTCGATTCCCTTCGGTCGGAGTCGGCTGCGGTGGCAAGACGCGGTCGCCGGCAGGAGATGAAGGCACAAGAGGCCGCAGAGGAGGCAGAGATGCTCGCCTACATGGATGAGGTTGAGTAGGAGGAGGATGAGCCGGAGCCCTCCTACCCGCCCGTCCAGTTGGCGCTCGACACAATCGTCCTGGAAATCTTCAACAACGAAGAGTAGCTAGGATAGGACGTAAGATTTCTTTTGCATGCTTCGTATGGATTTAGGGGATGAAATATAAGAGAGGTGGATGCAAAGTGTCTAATTTAAGACGTGTCCGGTCAGTGCCCGTGGACACGCCCGAAAACGTCCGCGAGCATTTGAGAGGCCGGATTTGCCAAATCCGGCTATAGATGCTCTTAAATCTCAGCCGACTGAAACCTAGCCCTATTTTTAGTACTACACATTTGTTCTAAATTATTCAGGTAATTTGGATGGAAGTGAGTAGTGCTTCTTATCTCAATAAATGTTCATTGTGTTGTGATAATTTATTCATCTAGTGACAAAACAAGATTATACCCTCCAGTCCATATTAAATGATGTTGTTTTAGTACTCTCTTTGTTTTTTTATTCTGCATATAAATTTTGTGAAAAGTCAAACTTTGTCAAGTTTGACCAATATTATAGAAAATTTATCAACATTCACAATATTAATTAACCTAAAATCTAAAAAGTGGTCACGCGCTATTTGGTGTTCTCGAGCGGCCGCTCTGCCACACACATGCATGTGTATTTATTTTTGTCTCGTAGCGCATGTGGGTGTTGGCATCAAATGTGTTCACACTAGTCTTATTAGTTATTAGTTAGAGAAAACAGATTCAGGTACTTTTATTTCGGAATTTCAAACTCTTTTAAAGCCATATCTTTTAAACTACACGTCCAAGTCCAGTTTCGTTTTCACCGTTGGATTCATCGCGACGAGATCTTTGATACTAGATTCCACATGGATATGTTTCGACGAATTTTTTTTGATACCAACTTTGGTGCTATATGGTGCAACTAAAGTACTGTACTGTGCAACTTTAGTACTACATGGTGTAACTTTTTTAAATCGGTTGGCTTGTAATTTAGTCTAATTGTACACACATTGATGTTCAGTTAGCTTATAATGTAGTCTAGTTGCACACACATTGATGTTTAGTTGCCAGAAGGACTAGTTGCATACACATATGTTCAGTTGACTTGTAATTTAGTCTAGTTGCACACATATTGATGTTTAGTTGGCAGGACACTAGTTGCACACACATATGCGCAATTGACGCGGCAATGTAATCTAGTTGCACACACATTGATATTTAGTTGACAGGACTAGTTACACACATATATGCTTAGTTGACGCGGCAATGTAGTCTATTTGCACACACATTGATGTTTAGTTGGCAGGACTATTAGCACACACATATGCTCAGTTGGCGCGGGAATATAGTCTAGTTGCACACATATTGATGTTTAGTTGACAGAAGAATTATTGGCACACACATATGCTCAGTTGGCGCGGCATGTAGTCTAGTTGCACACATATTAATGTTTAGTTGGCAGGAAGACTAGTTCGTCAAAACATCTTCATACGGGATCTACTTTTGAAGAGCACGTCGCGAGGGTTTTAAGGGTGAAAACGGATCTGAATTTCGACACACAGTTTGAAATATATGTCTTCTATAATTTTGAAAACCAAAAATTAATGCATAAGGGACAAACATGAGAAATATTAATGTAGTGTCATGTAGGCAGCCATCACGTGAGAAGAGACCACATAGGGTAGGGACTAGACGTGCTACCTTTTCTGGAACCGGGAGGCAGGCGCTTACTTTTTTGGCTGGCCACTCGCGAGCGTTAACGAACCCCCGGCCGCCAGCTAGACGTGCCCTAGATTTATTTCAGACTCCTTGACCTTATCTTTTTCAGCGGTATGATGTGTCTGTCAACTAAGAGGGGTTGTGGGAATGAGTGTTCATAGGGATACATATGTGTTTATGTGAGCATTTGTGTATATATTGTGTTTTAAAGAAAAACATATTTTCCCATGATGCTTAATGTCAGCTACAAGTGCTAAGCTTATAAAAGTATAGAATAGTAACCCCGCAAAAAAGTATAAAAATAATAAATTAGTTGTATGGTGGTTTTGAAATTTGTGTTTATTTTCACATCCGTGCACTAATGCGATTTTTCTTACCCCGGAATCCGTTTGCGCCTAGTAGTCTTGTAGATGCTCTTCACTTTGTTACAACGTTGCCTGAAACAAAATATCATAAATACTAGTAAGGAAGCAGGCTGGGATATGTTTGAATATTTTGCACAATTCTTTGTCTAAGTTACAAAACAATTTGGGGATAAATACAATTTCAAAAAAAATCAACTGTGTCTATATTTTATCCCATAACACCTACATACATATATTCGTCATGTGGACCATGTATCAATGTTTTATTTTTATTTTTTGGATTGACTCATGTGCATCAATTGATTCGTGACTATTTAGCTTGCATCACACCCTCTAATGGGATGCATTGGCCCATGTTGCTAAAATAAGTTTACGCCAACGAAAAAAACAGAATGTCAAGGGTCATACGGAGAAGCAAAGTGCGGAGGGAAGGGGGAGGGGGAGTGCCCTCCAAATACTACAGAAACATATCGATTCCTTTCAAAATTTAGTTGTGTGCTTTCCTATGTTTTTGTTTAATAGATTTATTTATTGGACTGTCTTGTTAATAGATACCAGGAGACATACTTTGTTAACATTTAATTGTGTAGTCTCACTATTCATGGCCTAGCTTTTTGAACGAAATATAGTAATATTACGAATTGAAGCTGGAGAGCATTGATATAAATGGTCAAAAGTTGTTGAATTAGCCACTTAGCGTTTAGACCATCAGCTGGATACTGAAAATTTCCCCATTAGGTGAAAACATTAGCGTACCATGCACACGAACCATACGATCCTTTCATTGGTGTGGTGGATAGCCATGATACACTGAATCGATTTGCTAGTATGAACAATATATTACTAGCGTAGATTATTAAAGTACTCCTATTTGATGCAATAGTTTATCCTTATGGTTTGGATTTTTAGATAGTTAGTGTTGTCTCTTCCTCCGCACACCCGTCGGTTTCGAGCAGGGATCAAAATTGTTTTGGGGCCGCCCATGGAATCGCTCGCTTCAATGAGCGAACGCCAAGGAGTCGTTTTGAGTCCTAGGTGTGAGAGAGAAGTGGAAAGAAAAAGAATTGCGCAGTTGTCTCCAGCGGTGGTGGTCCCGTCCCACGTGGCCATTTCCCTTTCGGTCCCTCCTCGCCCCTTCTAATTGGATCGCCAAAAAGGGAATAGAGAAGGCCGCAAAAGGAAGCACTCGCTCCCGTGAGAGAACACCAAGAAGTCGTTTCATACTTATATTCATTTTGGAAGGGAAACCAATAACTATTAGGTATTTCTTATTATGTTGAATTGATTACACAAATTATTGTGTTTTAGTTATCGATGTTTAATCATTTTCGAGTATGACCCTGCACTTTGTGGGTGGCACTACCATGTGATTGATGCCAAGTAATTACCCCATCCCGTAAGTCCAAATTTTAGGCCAACTAAAAGATCACATTGTCAAGGCCGTACATAGAGGGGGAGGGAGTGCCCTCCAAATACACGAAAACATATTGGCTCTTTCAAAATTTAATTGTGTATTTTCCTATGTTTTTGCTGAATTTTTTTGTTTGGACCATCTTGTTGGAGACATACTTTTATAACGTTGTGTAGTGTCACTATTCATGGCCTACTTCAATGATATCTGGAAGACTAAAAATATGATGAACCGAAGCTAGAGAGCGTTGATATAAATGGCCAATAGCTGTCAATTGACCACTCGGTGTTTAAACCAATTAGCTGAATAACAAACTTATGCATATTTAGGAAAAAAAATAGCGTACCATCTAGATGAACCATATGATCCATTCATTGGTGTGGTGAGATAACCATGATACACTTAACCATTTTGCTAGCTATTAAGAACAATATATGCCAGGTACATTACTAAACTACTCCTATCTTATGCAATATTGATCCTTATTGTCGTGGAAACGTCACGACAGATGTCCTAGTGTGAGGACTTAGTCGTGAGGCCAACGCATCTATGTGGTAGCTTGAGAGGGGTTGATCGGAATCGAGAGACGCAACACAAGACAAGGATTTAGATAGCTTTGGACCCCGGGAAACATCATCCGGTAATAGCCCTACATGTTGTTTGTGGCTAGGTTTTATTATCATCATGAGGGAGTCACCGTAACTCCGGCTCTCCTAGTTGTGTCTAGCCTTAGAGATTGTTTCCTCTCCCTCTTGGGGTGCCTTGCCCCTCCTTATATATGTTGAAGGGGGCGGGTTACATGACTAGTCCTAGTAGGATTAAGATTACTCTATTACAAGTGGAGTCCTAATCTTGCTTCCTTTGTAGGAGAATATTCCTTATGCCTTTCCTCTTAAGTCGGCCCACCATCACATGAACAGGCCTTCCGGGCCTTAGGCCTTGTCATCTATCTGACCCGCCGTCGGGGTCATCAGTAATTCTCTAAATATCAGCCGGGTCTCTGGTGAGTCGCCAAGTTCGGCCGGGTCATACCGCGGGGTATATCCCCGACATTAGCCCTCAGTTTAATTTGAATTTATCTATGTTAAACCGATCTGCAACGTAAACACAAGAACAATTTTTGACAGGTTGTACTACGGGTTAAATATTCTTGTAAGCCGACACCTGATCATCCTTAAGTCCTTTGTCATTTCCTTCTAGAAAATCCGGGTCAATAAACCAGCTTCATAATTAATTTTCTTGTAGAAGAAATATTGTAAATAAAGAATCCATTTGAATCGGCCTTCAATGCTCTGACTTGACAAAAATATTGGTCTTTGAAATATTCAATTGATATCCAGCCAGCTTGAAAATGTAGAACTTGCCGAGTTATGATTTCCAAAATTGTCGGGTTATAAAAACTGATAATTCCGGGTCATGATTGTTGCCAACGCCAGGTCACACATTTGATCTCCCTGTTTTACTCAAAACCGAGAATTTGAAAATATTCCTCCATTATATTCATATCACCTGTAGCCCCAAGTCTTAAGAAGGAAGTGTAGTAATAGCTTAAGACTTGCTTCAATATAAATGTTGCAATCTTGAAGAAATCCAGGTTGTTCATCTCAGTCACTAGTCAAAACTAAATATTCCACACATGTAGCCCCCAAGTGCCGGGTTACCGTGCTTGCAGCAACCTGGGACTTGTAATTGCTTTATGCTCATAAAAACATTAACCAGTGTAGCCTCCAAGGACCGGGTCGTTATGCAATAATGAGCAAGGACTTTATAAATATGATCATGTATACTTGAGCAGTGACGTGTAGCCTCCAAAGGCCGGCTGAGTAAGATAATACTGAGCTGGGACTTTATATATACTTCATTGAAAAATAACATCATATGATGTAACCCCTGTTGGGGAACGTAGTAATTTTAAAAAAAATCCTACGCACACGCAAGATCATGGTGATGCATACCAACAAGAGGGAACAGAATCGTCCACGTACCCTCGTAGACCATAAGCGGAAGCGTTAGCACAACGTGGTTGATGTAGCCGTACGTCTTCATAATCCTACCGATCCAAGTACCGAACGCACGGCACCTCCGAGTTCAGCACACGTTCAGCTCGATGACGTCCCCCGAACTCCGATCCAGCCGAGCTTTGAGGGAGAGTTCCGTCAGCACGACGGCGTGGTGACTATGTTGATGTTCTACCGTCGTAGGGTTTCGCCTAAGCACCGCTACGATATTACCGAGGTGGACTATGGTGGAGAGGGGCACCGCACACGGCTAAAAGATCCAAGAGATCAATTGTTGTGTCTATGGGGTGCCCCTGGCCACGTATATAAAGGAGTGAAGGAGGGGAGAGGGCCGGCCCCTATGGCGCGCCCTAGAGGAGTCCTACTCCCACCGGGAGTAGGATTCCTCCCCTTCCAAGTAGTAGGAGTAGGAGACAAGGAAGGGGAAGAGGGAAGAGAAGGAAGGAGGGGGCGCCGCCCCTCCCCCTAGTCCAATTCGGACTAGTCATTGGGGGGGGGGGGGCGACCTGCCTCCTCTCTCTCCTAAAGCCCAATAAGGCCCATATACTTCTTCCCCCGTATTCCCGTAACTCCCCGGTACTCCGAAAAATACCCGAACCACTCGGAACCTTTCCGATGTCCGAATATAGTCGTCCAATATATCGATCTTTACGTCTTGACCATTTCGAGACTCCTCGTCATGTCCCCAATCTCATCCGGGACTCCGAACTCCTTCGATACATCAAAACTCATAAACTCATAATATAACTGTCATCGAAACCTTAAGCGTGCGGACCCTACGGGTCCGAGAACAATGTAGACATGACCGAGACACGTCTCCGGTCAATAACCAATAGCGGAACCTGGATCTCATATTGGCTCCTACATATTCTACGAAGATCTTTATCGATCAGACCGCATAACAACATACGTTGTTTCCTCTGTCATCGGTATGTTACTTGCCGGAGATTCGATCGTCGGTATCTCAATACCTAGTTCAATCTCGTTACCGGCAAGTATCTTTACTCGTTCCGTAATACATCATCCCGCAACTAACTCATTAGTTGCAATGCTTGCAAGGCTTAAGTGATGTGTATTACTGAGTGGGCCCAGAGATACCTCTCCGACAATCGGAGTGACAAATCTTAATCTCGAAATACGCCAACCCAACAAGTACCTTCAGAGACACCTGTAGAGCACATTTATAATTACCCAGTTACGTTGTGACGTTTGGTAGCACACAAAGTGTTCCTCCGATAAACGGGAGTTGCATAATCTCATAGTCATTTGAACATGTATAAGGCATGAAGAAAGCAATAGCAACAAACTAAATGATCAAGTGCTAAGCTAACGGAGTGGGTCAAGTCAATCACATCATTCTCCTAATGATGTGATCCCATTAATCAAATGACAACTGTTTGTCTATGGCTAGGAAACATAACCATCTTTGATCAACAAGCTAGTCAAGTAAAGGCATAGTAGTGACACTCTGTTTGTCTATGTATTCACACATGTATCATGAGTTTCCGGTTAATACAATTCTAGCATGAATAATAAACATTTATCATGATATAAGGAAATAAATAATAACTTTATTATTGCCTCTAGGGCATACTTCCTTCAGTCTCCCACTTGCACTAGAGTCAATAATCTAGTTCACATCCTTATGTGATTAGTTCACATGTCCATGTGACTTACCCAAAGGGTTTATTAGAGTCTATAATCTAGTTCACATCGCTATGTGATTAACACCCAAAGAGTGATCATGTTTTGCTTGTGAGAGAAGTTTAGTCTACGGGTCTGCAATATTCAGATCCATATGTATTTCGCAAATTTCTATGTCTACAATGCTCTGCACGGAGCTACTCTAGCTAATTGCTCCCACTTTCAATATGTATCCAGATTGAGACTTAGAGTCATCTAGATCAATGTAAAAAGCTTGCATCGACGTAACTCTTTACGACGAACTCTTTTATCACCTCCATAACCGAGAAATATTTCCTTAGTCCTCTAAGGATAATTTTGACCGTTGTCCAGTGATCTACTCCTAGATCACTATTGTACTCCCTTGCCAGAAAGATGCTAAGGTATAGAATAGGACGGGTAAACAGCATAGCATACTTTATAGAACCTATGACTGAGGCATAGGGAATGACTTATCATTCTCTTTCTATTTTCTGTTGTGGTCGGGTTTTGAGTCTTTACTCAACTCCACATCTTGCAACACAGGCAAGAACTCCTTCTTTGACCGTTCCATTTTGAACTACTTCAAAATCTTGTCAAGATATGTACTCATTGAAATAACTTATCAAGCGTCTTGATCTATCTCTATAGATCTTGATTCTCAATGTGTAAGCAACTTCATCGAGGTCTTTCTTTGAAAAACTCCTTTCAAAAACTCCTTTATGCTTTCCAGAAAATTCTACATTCTTTCCGATCAACAATATGTCATTCACATATACTTATCAAAAATGTTGTAGTGCTCCCACTCACTTTCTTATAAATACAGGCTTCACCGCAAGTCTGTATAAAACCATATACTTTGATCACTTTATCAAAGCATATATTCCAACTCCGAGATGCTTGCACCAGTCCATAGATGGATCGCTGGAGCTTGCTCACTTTGTTAGTACCTTTAGGGTCGACAAAACCTTCTGGTTGCATCATATACAATTCTTCTTTTTTAAGAAATCCATGAAGGAATGCAGTTTTGACATCCATTTGCCAGATTTCATAAAATGCGGCAACTGCTAACATGATTCGGACAGACTTTTAAGCATCGATACGAGTGAGAAAATCTCATCGTAGTCAACACCTTGAACTTGTCAAAAACACTTTGCGACAATTCGAGCTTTGTAGATAGTAACACTACTATCAGCGTACGTCTTCCTCTTGAAGATCCATATATTCTTAATGACTCACCGATCATCGGGCAACTCAATCAAAGTCCATACTTTGTTCTCATACATGGATCCAATCTCAGATTTCATGGCCTCAAGCCATTTCGCGGAATCTGGGCTCATCACCACTTCCTCATAGTTCGTAGGTTCGTCATGGTCAATTAACATGACCTCCAGAACAGGATTACCGTACCACTCTAGTGCGTATCTCACTCTGGTTGACCTACGAGGTTCGGTAGTAACTTGATCTGAAGTTACATGATCATCATCATTAGCTTCCTCACTAATTGGTGTAGGAGTCACAGAAACAGATTTCTGTGATGATCTACTTTCCAATAAGGGAGCATGTACAGTTACCTCATCAAGTTCTACTTTCCTCCCACTCACTTCTTTCGAGAGAAACTCCTTCTCTAGAAAGGATCCATTCTCAGCAACGAATGTCTTACCTTCGGATCTGTGATAGAAGGTGTACCCAACTATCTCCTTTGGGTATCCTATGAAGACACATTTCTTCGATTTGGGTTTGAACTTATCAGGATGAAACTTTTTCTTATAAGCGTCGCAACCCCAAACTTTAAGAAACGACAACTTTGGTTCTTGCCAAACCACAGTTCATACGGTGTCGTCTCAACGGATTTAGATGGTGCCCTTTTTAACGTGAATGCAGCTGTCTCTAATGCATAACCCCAAAACTATAGTGGTTAATTGGTAAGAAACATCATAGATTGCACTATATCCAATAATAGTACGGTTATGACGTTTGGACACACCATTATGTTGTGGTGTTCTAGGTGGCACGATTTTGTGAAACTATTCCACACTGTTTTAATTGAAGACCAAACTCGTAACTCAAATATTTGTCTCTGCGATCAGATCGTAGAAACTTTATTTTCTTATCACGATGATTTTCCACTTCACTCTGAAGTTCTTTGAACTTTTCAAATGTTTCAGACTTATGTTTCATCAAGTAGATATACCCATATCTGCTCAAATCATCTGTGAAGGTCAAAAAATAACGATACCCAGCGTGAGCCTCAACACTCATCGGACTGCATACATCATTATGTGTTATTTCTAATAAGTCAGTTGCTCGCTCCATTGTTCCGGAGAACGGAGTCTTAGTCATCTTGCCCGTGAGGGATGGTTCGCAAGCATCAAAATGATTCATAATCAAATGATTCCAAAAGCCATCAGCATGGAGTTTCTTCATGCGCTTTACACCAATATGACCTAAACGGCAGTGCCACAAATAAGTTGCACTATCATTATTAACTTTGCATCATTTGGCTTCAATATTATGAATATGTGTATCACTACGATCGAGATCCAACGAACCATTTTCATTGGGTGTATGACCATAGAAGGTTTTATTCATGTAAACAGAACAACAATTACGACGCGTTTGGTTCGCTCTCCAGTAACGTATTCGTTCCGGTAACGAGAAGCACCGGTTTCCAATGTTTTCTCACCGAATACAAGTTTTGTTTGGTGGAGCGTCCAACCTCCGGTTTCCTAATCAGCTTCGATCCGGCCGTTTTTGGTTTCGCGAAGCCATGTATCGAAAGACGCTGCTAGCTAATACTGAGTGTGCGTACCAAACGCAGGATACCGTTTCAGAAAGCGCTGGAATCGGAAGCCGTGATGTTCGCTCCGAACCAAACGCGTCGTTATTCTCTAACTTAAATGAATAACTGTTTTGCAATAAACATGATCAAATCATATTCATGCTCAACGCAAACACCAAATAACATTTATTTAGGTTTAACACTAATCCCGAAAGCATAGGGAGTGTGCGATGATGATCATATCAATCTTGGAACCACTTCCATCACACATCGTCACTTCACCCTTAACTAGTCTATGTTCATTCCGCAACTCCTGTTTCGAGTTACTACTCTTAGCAACTGAACCAGTATCAAATACCGAGGGGTTGCTATAAACACTAGTAAAGTACACATCAATAGCATGTATATCAAATATAGCATTGTTCACTTTGCCATCCTTATTATCCGCCAAATACTTGGGGTAGTTCCGCTTCTAGTGACCAGTCCCTTTGCAGTAGAAGCACTTAGTCTGAGGCTTAGGTCCAGACTTGGGCTTCTTCACTTGAGCAGCAACTTGCTTGCCATTCTTCTTGAAGTTCCCTTTCTTTCCCTTTGCCCTTTTCTTGAAACTAGTGGTCTTGTTAATCATCAACACTTGATGCTCTTTCTTGATTTCTACCTTCATTGATTTCATCATCATGAAAAGCTCGGGAATCGTTTTCGTCATCCCTTGCATACTATAGTTCATCACGAAGTTCTACTAACTTGGTGATGGTGACTAGAGAATTCTGTCAATCACTATTTTATCTGGAAGATTAACTCCCACTTGATTTAAGCGATTGTAGTACCCAGACAATCTGAACACATGCTCACTGCTTGAGCTATTCTCCTCCATCTTTTAGCTATAGAACTTGTTGGAGACTTCATATCTCTCAACTCGGGTATTTGCTTGAAATATTAACTTCAACTCCTGGGACATCTCATATGATCCATGACATTCAAAACGTCTTTGAAGTCCTGATTCTAAGCTGTTAAGCATGGTGCACTAAACTATCAGGTAGTCATCATATTGAGCTAGCCAAACGTTCGTGACGTCTGCATCTGATCCTGCAATAGGTCTGTCACCTAGCGGTGCATCAAGGACATAATTCTTCTGTGCAAAAATGAGGATAATCCTCAGATCACAGATCCAATCTGCATCATTGCTACTAACATTTTTCAACTTAGTTTTCTCTAGGAACATATCAAAAATAAAACAAAGGAGCTAAACGTGAGCTATTAATCTACAACATAGATATGCTAATACTACCAGGACTAAGTTCAGGACAAATTAAAGTTCAATTAATCATATTACTTAAGAACTCCCACTTAGATAGACATCTCTCTAATCATCTAAGTTATCACGTGATCCAAATCAACTAAACCATAACCGATCATCACGTGAAATGGAGTAGTTTTCAATGGTGAACATCACTATGCTGATCATATCTACTATATAATTCACGCTCGACCTTTCGGTCTCAGTGTTCTGAGGCCATATCTGCATATGCTAGGCTTGTCAATTTTAACCTGAGTATTCTGTGTGTGCAAAACTGGCTTGCACCCGTTGTAGATGGATATAGAGATTATCACACCCGATCATCACGTGGTGTCTGGGCATGATGAACTTTGGCAACGGTGCATACTCAGGGAGAACACTTTTATCTTGAAATTTAGTGAGAGATCATCTTATAATGCTACCATCAATCAAAGCAAAATAAGATGCATAAAAGATAAACATCACATGCAATCAATATAAGTGATATGATATGGCCATCATCATCTTGTGCTTGTGATCTCCATCTCTGAAGCACCGTCATGATCACCATCATCACCGGCGCGACACCTTGATCTCCAACGTAGCATCGTTGTCGTCTCGCCAACTATTGCTTCTACGACTATCGCTACCTCTTAGTGATAAAGTAAAGCAATTACACGGCGATTGCATTGCATACAATAAAGCGACAACCATATGGCTCCTACCAGTTGCCGATAACTCAGTTACAAAACATGAGCATCTCATACAATAAAATATAGCATCATGTCTTGACCATATCACATCACAACATGCCCTGCAAAAACAAGTTAGACGTCCTCTACTTTGTTGTAGCAAGTTTTACGTGGCTGCTACGGGCAGAGCAAGAACCGTTCTTACCTACGCATCAAAACCACAACAATAGTTCGTCAAGTTAGTGTTGTTTTAACCTTCTCAAGGACCGGGTGTAGCCACACTCGGTTCAACTAAAGTTGGAGAAACTGACACCCGCCAGCCACCTGTGTGCAAAGCACGTCGGTAGAACCAGTCTCGCGTAAGCGTACGCGTAATGTCGGTCCGGACCGCTTCATCCAACAATACCGCCGAACCAAAGTATGACATGCTGGTAAGTAGTATGACTTGTATCGCCCACAACTCACTTGTGTTCTACTCGTGCATATAACATCAATGCATAAAACCTGGCTCAGATACCACTGTTGGGGAACGTAGTAATTTCAAAAAAAAATCCTACGCACACGCAAGATTATGGTGATGCATAGCAACGAGAGGGAAGAGTATCGTCCATGTACCCTCGTAGACCGTAAGAGGAAATGTTAGCGCAACGCGGTTGATGTAGTCGTACGTCTTCACGATCTGACCGATCCAAGTACCGAACGCATGGCACCTCCGAGTTCAGCACACGTTCAGCTCGATGACGTCCCTCGAACTCCGATCCAACCGAGCTTTGAGGGAGAGTTCTGTCAGCACGACAGCCTGGTGACTATGTTGATGTTCTACCATCACAGGGCTTCGCCTAAGCACCGCTACGATATTACCGAGGTGCACTATGGTGGATAGGGGCACCGCACACGGCTAAAAGATCCAAGAGATCAATTGTTGTGTCTATGGGGTGCCCCTGGCCACGTATATAAAGGAGCGGAGGAGGGGAAGAGGGACGGCCCCTATGGCGCGCCCTGGAGGAGTCCTACTCCCATCGGGAGTAGGATTCCTCCCCTTCCAAGTAGTAGGAGTAGGAGACAAGGAAGGGGAACAGGGAAGAGAAGGAAGGAGGGGGCGCCGCCCCTCCCCCTAGTCCAATTCGAACTAGTCATTGGGGGGGGGGGGCGGCCTGCCTCTCTCTCTCCCCTAAAGCCCAATAAGGCCCATATACTTCTACCCCCGTATTCCCGTAACTCCCTGGTACTCCGAAAAATACCCGAACCACTCGGAACCTTTCCGATGTCTGAATATAGTCGTCCAATATATCGATCTTTACGTATAGACCATTTCAAGACTCCTTGTCATGTCCCCAATCTCATCCGGGACTCCGAACTACCTTCGGTACATCAAAATACATAAACTCATAATATAACCGTCATCGAACTTTAAGCGTGCGGACCCTATGGGTTTGAGAACTATGTAGACATGACCGAGACATGTCTCCGGTCAATAACCAATAGCGGAACCTGGATGCTCATATTGGCTCCTACATATTCTACGAAGATCTTTATCGGTCAAACCGCATAACAACATACGTTGTTCCCTTTGTCATCGGTATGTTACTTGCCCGAGATTCGATCGTCGGTATCTCAATACCTAGTTCAATCTCGTTACCGGCAAGTCGCTTTACTCATTCTGTAATACATCATCCAGCAACTAACTCATTAGTTGCAATGCTTGCAAGGCTTAAGTGATGTGTATTACCGAGTGGGCCTAGAGATACCTCTCCGACAATCGGAGTGACAAATCCTAATCTCGAAATATGCCAACCCAACAAGTACCTTCAGAGACACCTGTAGAGCACCTTTATAATCATCCAGTTACGTTGTGACGTTTGGTAGCACACAAAGTGTTCCTCCGATAAATGGGAGTTGCATAATATCATAGTCATAGGAACATGTATAAGTCATGAAGAAAGCAATAGCAACAAACTAAACAATCAAGTGCTAAGCTAACGGAATGGGTCAAGTCAATCACATCATTCTCCTAATGATGTGATCCCGTTAATCAAATGACAACTCTTTGTCTATGGCTAGGAAACATAACCATCTTTGGTCAACGAGCTAGTCAAGTAGAGGCATACTAGTGACACTCTGTTTGTCTATGTATTCACACATGTATCATGTTTCCGGTTAATACAATTCTAGCATGAATAATAAATATTTATCATGATATAAGGAAATAAATAATAACTTTATTATTGCCTGTAGGGCATATTTCCTTCAACCCCCTCATGGGGCTTGAACCCATGTTCACACGGTTAAGAGCTTTGTACTTTACCAACTGAGTAGTGGATCCTTCAACATAATGGATTAAGACTTGTGTACCTTAAATTTTTGACAGGAGCAATTGGTAGCCCCCAAGGGCCGGCTCATTATTATGTGATGAGTCGGATCTTCAATAAGGCCACTAAAAATGACTTTGCATTAGCCCTCAAGTGTCATGGTGCATGCTTGCAGCGACGTGAGACTTGCATATTTGATGCAATCTCAACTTGAATAATGTAGCCCCCAAATGTTGGGTCGTAAGCCTTCAGTGACTCGGGGCTACTCCTTCCATTGTAGAATAAATTATATCCATTGATAAAATAATAGCTATTGCGCTGAAGCGACTTTGAAAACCTCAATCATAATATTGGTTATTCATAACCATAAAAATCCAGCCATGTTGGCTATTAAAGATTTGAATAATACTAGCAAAAGGGCCCGTGCGTTGCAACGGGAGAAAAAATAAATCATATTTCCAATGGTTATGACCACATTTTGTTCACATCTCATCTCATGATGTTTAAAATTTATTTACAAATGCAAGAAAATGTATACCCTTTTTTAAATTTATTCACAAACTGAAGCAGTGTTCACATTTTTTTTAAATATCTTGGTTGTCAAAAAATGATAATTCAAAGAATTATTCTGAATTTCAAGAAATGTTTTTTAAAAGACATACTATAATATTTTGATCTACCCCGGCAATTAATTCTTCAAAATTCACGCTCATGTCATAAAAATGTTGTAACAAACATGTTCAACTGAACTGTGTTTGGCACTGGACGATCAACTCATAAACTAACTTATATACTGAAAAGTAGGATGCTTTTGTTGTCTTAAGGAAATACATATGGAAAACATCACAAACTCACATAGCTACATGAAAATTCGTAGCTTTGTACTTACCTAGCTGATTTGTAGCTTTGAACAACTTCATGGCTTATTACACACCCAGGAAGATAATTTCATATGGCTCAATATAGGTGAATAACTAAGCAAAATAAACAGGTATCTTGTACTCCGTATGTTGCTGCAAATATTCAAGCATGTAAATCTGTAAATGGATAGGCAATGGATTGGAGTAGTATCCTGAAACAGAGTAGAAATAACTTCTTATTTACAACTCTAGGGTTTGATATATAACCCCTGTGAAGAACAGACATCACCACTGTAACAAACAAACATAGCGGATCTTATCAAACAGCTTTTGGAAATTTACACCGATGTCGTTCCAGAAAAGCGTAGTTCAACGTTCTAAACTAAAGATTGTGACTTTTCTCAGTAAAGAAACAATAATCCCGTTATAAGTTGTCAGAACTCAGAACAATTGGACCAAGGAACTTCCAGCAAATAATAAAACCATCTACAATAGCAATCAAGACCTTCACTCCTAACTCTGCAATGTTGAGCCAGATTTTACCTCTGCGGTTTGCACCTCATCCTATGCGTCCACAAGATCTCTCTTTATGTCGGCGGCTTAATGTCTGTAGATCCAGCTGTTGACATTGCACTCTCTACACTCTCTAGGTGCTTCCGCGATTCTGTTCCACGAGCGTGGCGTGGCGCGGCCGATGTAGGAGAGGAGACGGGATGGAGGTGGGGAGCTGCTGCTTATTCGATCCGGCGCTCGATGCGAGAGGACAAAGAAGGACGGGGCTCTGCCTGCTGCGCCCATCCTCGCCTCCCTCTCTATTCACAGGAGCTCGACCCCGCCGCCCTCTCCCTCCACGGGAACGCCATGATCCGGGGCTTCACAAGATAGCTTGTCAGCCAATATGGATGTACATTGACACGACAAAAAACAGTAATTATGTTCATACATTATGAGTTACTCCCTCCGTTCCAAATTACTCGTCGTGGTTTTAGTTCAAATTTGAACTAAAACCATGACGCGTAATTTGAAACGGAAGGAGTATATTCTATGTAGACTATAGATGACAAAGAATTATAACAGTAATGCAGCACACGAAACTCAACTCAATCAAGGTAATACGCATGCTCCCCTCCGAAATGCACCTGTACTACTGGAACAAAAGAAGGAATAGTAGTTAGCTTGATGTAAAAAAATCCTGATGAAAAAGAATAAATAACAGTCAGCTCCATGTAAAAAGCAATTATGCTACAGTAATAGAAATAGAAGTTACAGAAGGCTAACCAGTTATTGCTGCCCACTACACAAATCCGTAGCACTATGAACCATAAGCATTGCATTATTACATAAAGATAAACTTAACATATATATACCACATCGTGCGTCCAAATCTATTTCAGAAAGAGAAAGATCTATTCTTTTAGTTTTACTTGATTTTTGTTAGCAAGTAAAACTGTTGGAAGTTTAGCCATACCATGCCAGATCTACATGGACCAAATAAACCACAGTAAGTTGTGTTAGCTATCATTATAAAAGATACTTGTAAATTTGACTCTCCCAAGTCTGGACTGCAAGACTTTTCATGAGCTTAACAGAGTCCAATGTCACTGGCCCAGCTTCTTGGTGGAAACCAGATGTGGTCTTGTACAACAAGAAGCACTACAACAGGCAATCAGTTGACAAAATTATTGTATCAATTGGCTCTATGCCGATATTGTACAACAAGAATCACTATTGCTGCAGCTAGTTTCACAAAGAAAACAAGATGGCAAAAGTACAGATCGATGAGGTTCTTGCTTGAGCCTATGCCAACAGACCAATTGCGTTAAATACTTGCTCACCTCGACTTAAATTGCTAGTTTAACCATCAGTAAACTCTGGTTGTAAATCGTTGTAAATCAAACATAGCTCCATCATAATTTGCACAAAGAAAAAAGATACCTGGGACGAAGTAGGTCTTCTGCACGGACATGGCACTGAATTCGATCCAAATTGAAAACGGCCGCCAGCCCCAGGAGGTCGACGTAGAGCGGTGGAGGAGGCTGGGTGTGGCACCAGGTAGGATTAGGGCGGTGGGGACAGGAAGGAGAACATGGGGCTGGAAGGAAGCCGAAGAGGACAAATCGGCGGCATGGAGAGGAGAGAGCACAGATCAGCGGCGGTGTATGCTGTTCAGGAGGAGTTTGTGCATGTTTAGGAGAAGGAGAAGGGGTTCCGGAGCGTCTGCTCGTGCACGGGGGATTCGTAGTTGCTGATGCGGAGCATGCGGCCGGCAAGGACGGCCATGGCGGCGGCGAAGGGGATGACAGATGCGAGGGGGGAGAGAGGGGGAGGAGCGTGCGTACACGGGAGGCGGGAGGCGGGGCCAGGGAGGAGGAAGAACAGCCTGAACGAAATGTTTTTCTCACTTAAGAAAGGGTTGTGGGTTTATTTCAGAAAACCACAGGGACCTTTGTGCAAAAACACCGTGACGGTGAACCCGGAGACTCAATCCGTGCTTTATTATTATTAGGGAGAGATAACCCGGTTTAAAAATCGGTTCCTGCACACCAACATGTCACTAGTGCCCTGACGGTTTACCGAAGGGCGGGTCATGATGCCCAGTATAAGTCCACTGGTGATCATAGACGTCCATAACCAGGGTAGGGCGTAATATCCAAAATATGAAACATAATCAAGGCTATTTGGCCCGACTTGTTAAAAACCATATTGTAAGAAAAAAGGGATGATATAAAGCCAAAATAAAAAATAAAAAAATTCAAGGCTTTTACAGGCTGCCAAGCCAAAGTTTCTTCTTCAATGAAACTAGCATTAACCACTGAAAGGTACGCGCTTTCTGTGAGCCGGCACTCACATTACCCAATCGACATTTTAACCCAGATAAGTTCAGTTCTTATTTAAAGATAGACTTATCAGGAGTACGCGGGGTCAGAGTAGCATCGTGCATCACAGGCCGATTTATCCAAGTTTCAAGGAAGGCGAATTATGAAGTCTGGATCTATCCTGACTATCTGTAAGCCGTGCTCTCACATAACAAACCGACATTTTAACCTTAATGAGCTCAGATCTTGGTCGAATACGCCATAAAGACTGATCGTTAAGAGTTCGGCAGGTCAATCAAGATTACCTGATGGAGTTGAAGCAGCTGGTTACAGGTAGGATGACCCGGAAAGGTTATGTTCTCTTTGGTTGAATACGCCTATGTTTGAACAAACCTGGTCAAGAGGGTAGCAACGCTATGTTCTCTTTGGTCGAATACGCCTATGTTTGAACAGGAAGCCCCCAAGTGACATACTGACAAATGTGGCGTTGAGCCGATCAAGAGGGATATTCACAGCTATGCTCGATGAGCAGGAAGCCCGCAAGTGACCAAGATAAGCCCATAAGGCAGGATACCCATGTTTGAACCGTGCATCATAGCAGCAAGTTCTCTTTGGCAACCTTTAATTTTTTTTCTGAGAATTCGAACTTTGCAAGAGATAAATTCTTCTTGAGCCGGAATTTTAAACCGGATATTGAGAGCTTCAGAGCTTTGTGGGAGATAACAGATTTCTCTTGAGCCGGATTTTGAATCGGAATCCTTCTTTTTAAGCCGGAAAGTTTCTGACGGCCTTTTAACTTTTCACCAATATGGTTGTGGCCTCCGGGACAGGGTTATCTTCCTCCAATGACCCGGGGTCTTTGAGTTGCTTTACTTTAAACCGTCAATCATTTACTGAGTCGTCTCATCATAGCCTCTGAGTCTCAAGGCGACTCGAGGAGTTGGCTTGAGATTCTTCATATTTGACCATACCATAGGGTGTATATCATTGGTGTTGATAGCGAGATGTGAACCCATAGAAGGTTGAGATGACTGCGGCGGGTTATAAATGATCCCGTATGAGCCGTGTCAGCAACTTGGCCAATGGTTCCTTCCAACTGGCTGTTTGAAGTTAACCAAACTGTAATGGCGGCAACTTGTGCGCCTGCCCATTGGGTCATCCAGTATAGACAGCGGCAGACCATATATGATAATTTGCCTCCATAATTGTTGGAATAGACCGAATCACAGGGCGGACAGTAAAGTCGGCCGCAGCATCAGAGGTGGCACGGACAGATGAGTCGGCCGTAGGGACGGACGGGTGACTTATCCGTGGTGTTGTAAACCGGCGCAGACGGGTGAGCCGGCCGCGGTGTTGTTGTTGTAGACTGAGCCACAGAAGCGGCGGTTTGCACACACATTTGTTGAACAATGTGGTATGGTTGGATGCTGGCGCTTGATAATATCGGCGTGAGCTTTATATCCATGACATAACGATCATTCTTGCAGTGAATAATTGTCCTACGTAAACAATATTGCAGACCAAGGCAAAGATAAATCGTTTTTTGACAAAAACAATATGTGCTAATAAAACAAACTTGGATGAATATCACCTGTTTTGTTCGGATGACCAATAATCCGTATACACCGTCCTTGGATAATCTGGTAATGTTGTAACCCATACAGTGTAAACATGGTACTCCCACGATCAACAATCCCTTCCTTTTTGGAGTCTTACTGTTCAATACTGGGATGTCAAGCCAATTGTGATAATGAGGCGACTATAGAGATGAACCGGTAGGTACAGTGAACCGGAAACAATGATGGTTTAGTTTGCTGTGGTAAGTGGCTGGACTGATAACTTGATCCTCCTTCATTCCTTTAACGGCTCCAGACCACAATCATTGACCGCTGGTAGTCAACCAAGTCTTCAAGCTTGCATTGTTTCAGGGATGGAAGT
This sequence comes from Triticum dicoccoides, assembly GCF_002162155.2. NCBI lineage: Eukaryota > Viridiplantae > Streptophyta > Magnoliopsida > Poales > Poaceae > Triticum > Triticum dicoccoides. The sequence goes on from NC_041390.1 coordinate 580,237,196, forward strand.
GCTATTCAATATCCCATTCAATATGCTGAAAGTAAACCCTTCCATAATCATAGAGAACCCCCAAGAACGATGTGGTAATGGGAAGAAAACGCTGGTAGTCCTCAACCTGCTGCTTCTCCAAATACGTAGAAGGAAACACTGGTAAATGAACAGTGTCATTCCCTTTTGTAGTTTGTTATGATGAACTCTTGGTCCATATCAAGGCGAGACCGGGCAACGCAAGGCCGAGCTACTGGTGGCTTGAACCACAATGTCCTAGGTGTTAACTGAGACGGGCCGTTCAGCGGGGCGGCTCACGGAGGCGCAGGCGTTTTGACGAGGGCGGCAGCGTGTCAAATCCATTGCGGCGGCTTAGCGCGGACCAACCCGCAAAAGTGAAGGAGGAGGCAATTCAAGGCCATGGCGGGGGGCGCACACCCGACAAGAATAAATAAAAAAGGCCAGGACGGCTCGCCGGCGGCCGGAGCCACAACGGAGGCCGAAGCAGCCCAGAACGCACGGAGGCAGCTGATGATTGAGGTCCTTGTGATACTCAGCAGAATGGGCGGCGAGTCAGAAAGATGTCGTCCGAGGACAGCTCAGGAGGCCGGGCGAGGCAGCAGCGGTGCAACGCCGGCGACACGACAGTCCGACGCAACTGCTGATGCCAAGGCCCGCGGCGATGGGAAAACTCAAAGGCAAGGGGTGCTCCGACGAGGGCGGGCCGTGGCGGTCTTGAGCGTTCGTGTGATGACGCGGCCGGGCACACGGGTGCAGCAGTAGGCAGAGCCGACCGGCGACTTGAAGTGGAGATGAGCTTCGGCGGCCCTCGGCCGCGGCGGCTCACAGCGCCAAAGCGGAGGCTATTCACGGGCAGCGTGTGGGCGGCTCGACGCCCGATGGCGGAGCAACGCGCTGGTGGTTTGGTTTTGGCAGACCCAGCAGAGGAGGCGAGGCGCGCTCGGACAGGCGGCGGCTTGGATCAGAGTCGTGAGGGCAAGCCAGCGAAGCAAAAACGAGGCCATAGCGGCTTAAGGCAGGTGGCTGTTTGCAGAGGCCGTAGCGACGGAGGTCCGCCAACGACGAGGTGGCGGCAGCGATGGAGCCTGCGTCCATGTTCACTTCCGGGTCGTGAATTCTCTTTTTGACAGTGGTTGATCTCCAGCGGCTACTCTTCATGATGATGGTCGTGCATGTGCTTGCTTCATCCAAAACAGCCAACGCATGTGTACTAATAATATAGTTGACCCTTGACTTGTTCCTCACTCCCTGTGGACAACAGTACACCTTTTATTAGAAGTAGTCCTACTACCGATCAACTGTAGCAGTAGCTCTAGCCGTCTGTTTTATAGGCTTGACTTGGGACTTGACTTCAGCCCACACACGCGCGTGTTGACACGGATTGGTACGACGTACGTGGCATACGGTGGCTGTAGTTGAATTCCTGTCGGACTAAGCGACGCGTGGCAGCAGCACCGACAGCAGATTCCATCCTGGATCGTCTAGGTCGCGTACCATGACTATGAAATTATTTTTCCCTGATCTGATTTGTCTCACCACAGAATTTTTCTATCTCAAGCGATGAATTTGGAAAGACAACTTTTGTTGTCGCTGGATTTTTCCTTCTTTTCAATCTCCTCTGATGAACTTGTAGTGGATGTGAGGCCCGGCTAAAAACCGGTCTCGGTGGATCAATCACGCGTGGGCTGCTATGATTTTTCTTTAGGAGCAGTCGCCACCATGAACACACAAATCAGCAACTTGCGGGCAGGTCTTGTCCCGGCTTTTGGTTGTTGTACAGGTCGAATATGCTAATTTCTCTTGATCTTCATTTTGTATATGTCGTTCAGTCTACTTGCTACGGAGGTGACGTAGATCCTTTAAATCCGGTTCTTCTTTTTCCGGAAATTGCGAACTTCTCGAACTCTAGAAAAGATCCCTCCAAAAACTAAACACTACCGTACGCAGGCACCATGATGGGTGTCAACTACCGTGGAAACGTCACGGCAGATGTCCTAGTGTGAGGACTTAGTCGTGAGGCCAACGCATCTACGTGGTAGCTTGAGAGGGGTTGATCAAAATCGAGAGACGCAACGCAAGACAAGGATTTAGACAGCTTCGGGCCCCGGGAAACATCAGCCGGTAATAGCCCTACATGCTGTTTGTGGCTAGGTCTTATTATCATCATGAGGGGCTCGCCGTAACTCCGGCTCTCCTAGTTGTGTCTAGCCTTAGAGATTATTTCCTCTCCCTCTTGGGGTGCCCTGCCCCTCCTTATATATGTTGAAGGGGCGAGTTACATGACTAATCCTAGTAGGATTAGGATTACTCAATTACAAGTGGAGTCCTAATCTTGCTTCCTTTGTAGGAGAATATTCCTTATGCCTTTCCTCTTAAGCATGTCCACCATCACATGAACCAGCCTTTCGGGCCTTAGGCCTTGTCATCTATCTGACCCACCGTCGGGGTCATCAGTAATTCTCCAAATATCAGCCGGGTCTCTGGTGAGTCGCCAAGTCCGGTCGGGTCATACTTTCGGCCGGGTCATTGATAATCCCCAAGTGCCAGGAATCATCGTAGCAATTTTCAAAGGTGGAAGTGATAAGTATGGAGTGTCGAACCCACAAGGAGCTAAAGGTAAAATCAATATTCTCTCAAACCCTATCTGCCACTGATACGACTCTACGTACACCGAACGTTTGCTTCCAACTAGCAACAAGAAATAAAACTATGTTATGGGTATGAAGAGGATAACTTTGTATGATATCGGAGAGCTAAAATATAAAAGTAGGTGCTGTTATCATGAAGTTAGAATATATTACTAAATATTATAAATAGCGAGTGTGGAATAATGGTGGATCGGTGTGCGGAATTGTCCTAGGCAATCGTTAACAGGACCGGTAATCACTATTGCAGTTTCATATGAGGGAGAGGCATAAGCTAACATACTTTCTCTACTTGGATCATATGCACTTATGATTGGAACTCTAGCAAGCATCCGCAACTACTAAAGATCATTAAGGTAAAACCCAACCATAGCATTAAAGCATCAAGTCCTCTTTATTCCCATACGCAACAATCCCTCTTACTCGGGTTTGCGTTTCAGTCACTCACCAACCCACTATAAGCGAATCATGAACGTATTGCAACACCCTACAGCAGGAATCCCTCACGCTTGCGCGACACGGATGGCACCATAGGACAACACCATAGTAAAACATACAACTCATACCAATCTAGATCATCAATCAACCCAAAGACAAAAGATATGTACTCAAAACATCATAGGATGGCAACACATCATTGGATCATAATATGTGGCATAAAGCACCATGTTCAAGTAGGGATTACAGCGGGGTGCGGGAGAGTGGACCGCGTAAAAGAGATGAGGATGGTGATGATGATGGTGATGTTGATGAAGATGATCACCGTAGCGATGATTCCCCTCCCAATGGCACTCCGGCGCCATCGGAAGAGAGGAGGAGAGGTTCTCCCCCTTGTGCTTCCTCCTCCATGGCCTCCACCCTCTGGTCATTGGCCTTCATGGTGATGATGGCCCCTCCGGGATACTCCTCCATGGTCATAACAATAGCTCATCTCATAAAACTTTTCATGATCAAGTAACAAGCAAATCAAAGTATAGATCATAAACTTTCTTGAAAACTATCAAACAATATTTTCAGTCATTCAAACAATTGCAATTCATCCTATTTTCAGAAAGAGTCTATGTTAGAGCTTTGATTTAGCAAACTCCACATACTCAACTATCATTTAGTCTTTCACAATTGCTAACACTCATGCAATACTTGTGGTTATGGAGTTTTAATCGGACACAGAGAAATATAGGGGCTTATAGTTTTGCCTCCCAACCTTTTACCTCAAGGGTAATGTCAACAATAATAGCTCATGCTAACTTACATCCAATTATATATATATATATATATATATATATATATATATATATATATATATATATATATATATATATATCAGGATCTTTCCAACACCCTGTGCTTGCCAAAGGATAAAATGTAAAAAAGAAAGGTGAAGATCACCATGACTCTTGCATAAGGTAGAAGATAATAATAAAAGATAGGCCCTTCGCAGAGGGAAGCAGAGGTTGCCATGCGCTTTCAGGGTTGGATGCACAAAATCTTAATGCGAAAGAACGTCACTTTATATTGCCACTTGTGATATGAACCTTTATTATGCAGTCTGTCGCTTTTATTTCTTCCCCATCACAAGATCGTATAAAGCTTATTTCCTCCACACTAATCAATAATACATATTTAGAGAGCAATTTTTATTGCTTGCACCGATGACAACTTACTTGAAGGATCTTACTCAATCCATAGGTAGGTATGGTGGACTCTCATGGAAAAACTTGGTTTAAGGATATTTGAAAGCACAAGTAGTATCTCTACTTGGTGCAAAGAATTTGGCTAGCATGAGGGGGAAAGGCAAGCTCAACATGTTGGATGATCCATGACAATATACTTTATTTCAGATATAAGAAAACATAACACATTACGTTGTCTTCCTTGTCCAACATCAACTCTTTAGCATGTCATATTTTAATGAGTGCTCACAATCATAAAAGATGTCCAAGATAGTATATTTATATGTGAAACCTCTCTTCCTTCAATATTCTTTCATGAATTGTTCAAGTGACCAATTCTACGTTTGCTAACTTTCAATAAGTTTACTACCTATATTTATTATGTGTGAAGTCATTACTCCCCATGAAACATATATAAATTCATATTTATGACATTCGATTCATTCAATCATTTACTCATAGGATATACATGAAGCACGTGAGCAAATGACAAACTACTCCAAAAAGATACGAGTGAAGAACACTGAGTAGTCAAATAATTAACTAGCCATGGGAGGATTATGTTTCATTCAATATTTCAGATCCAATGATTTTATTCAAACAGCAATTAAAATTTAAAATACGCTCCAAGCAAAACACATATCATGTGATGAATAAAAATATAGCTCCGAGTAAGGTATAGCGATAGTTTTGAAGACGAAAGAGGGGATGCCATCCGGGGCATCCCCAAGCTTAGGCGCTTGAGTCTTCCTTGAATATTATCTTGGGGTGCCTTGGGCATCCCCAAGCTTAGGGTATTTCCACTCCTTATTCTCCTCATATCGATATCTCACTCAAAACTTGAAAACTTCAACCACACAAAACTTAACCAAACTTCATGAGATAGGTTAGTATGATAAAGAGAAAACCATTCACTTTGGTTCTTTCAAAGACAAGGTTCATAATTGTTCCCACACAATGCCTACTGTACCATAACATTTCTACAATTTATATTGAGGAATATAAGTCATAGAAACTAGAAAACAAGCAAACTATGCAATGAAAACAGAATCTGTTAGAAATAGAACAGTCTGTAATGATCTGAACAATAACCATACTTCTGCTACTCCAAAAATTATGAAATAAATTGGTGGACGTGAGGAATTTGTCTATTAATCTTCTGCAAAAAGAATCAGCACCAAATCACTCTTCTGTAAAAAATGGCAGCTAATCTCGTGAGTGCAAAGTTTCTGTTTTTTACAGCAAGATCACATTAACTTTCACCCAAGTCTTCCCAAAGGTCTTACTTGGCACTTTATTGAAACAAAAGCTATAAAATATGATTAATACAGTAGCTTAATCATGTAAACACATAAAAACAGTAAGGGTAGATATTGGGTTGTCTCCCAACAAGCGCTTTTCTTTAATGCCTTTTAGCTAGGCATGATGATTTTAATGATGCTCACATAAAAGATAGGAATTGAAGCACAAAGAGAGCATCTTGAAGAATATGACTAGAGCATTTAAATATAACTTACTTCCTATGCCTAGGGATTTTGTGAGCACACAATTTATAAGAACAACAATCAACTAGCATAGTAAGGCAAAACAAGTATATATAACTTCAAAATTTTAAGCACATAGAGAGGAAACTTGATATTATTGCAACTCCTACAAGCATGTATTCCTCCCTCATAATTTTCAGTAGCATCATGAATGAATTCAACAACATAACCATCACATAAAGCATTCTTTTCATGATCTACAAGCATAGAAATTTTACTACTCTCCACATAAGCAAAATTCTTCTCATTTGGAATACCGGGATCACTGGTTCCTAGAGTTGACACTCTTCCAAACCCAGTTTAGATGATAGTATTATTCATACTCCTAAAGATATAAGTGAAGTTCATGGAGCATTCTATAATTAATATAAACTAACCAATGTCCAAGCTCAAAATGTATAACTGAAGCACACGAAGCATACTATAAAACCATACTCAAAAGATTTAAGTGAAGCACAAAGAGCAATTCTATAAGATCATACTTAAAAGATGAAGTGAAGTACACGAAGTATTCTATAAATTGATGAAGGGTCATTCTCATACTAGCATGGTTCTTTAAAGAGAAATAAAAACACAAAGGACACAAATCATGTGAATGAAACAAAAACCGAGTTATACCGATATTTGTTGAAGAAGAAGATGGGATGCCAACCGGGGCATCCCCAAGCTTAGATGCTTGAGTATCCTCTGAAATATTTACTTGGGGTGCCTTGGTCATCCCCAAGCTTGAACTCTCGCCTCTCTTTATTCTTCTCATATTGATAGCTCCTCGATCTTCGAACACTTCATCCACACAAAACTTTAATAAAAACTTTGTGAGATCCGTTAGTGTAATAAAGCAAATCACTACCTTTAGGTACTATTGTGAACTCATTATAAATTCATATTGGTGTAGTATCTACTGTATTCCAACTCATCCATGGTTCATATCCTCCGATACTAGTCATAGATTCATCTAAATAAGCAAACAACACATGGAAAACAGAATCTGTCTGAAACAGGACAGTCTGTAGTAATCTGGAAGTTTAGTAAACTTCTGTAACTCCAAAAATTATGAAATAAATTTAAAAATTTGGAAAATTTATGCATAAGTAATATGCAAAAAGTTTCAGACCCATTTGACTTTCCAGTAAAAAATGTAAAATCACGTGCTACAGCCAAAGTTTCTGTTTTTGTTCTGCACATAGTAAACAAGCAATCTAATCATCCTAAAACCAAATCTTGGCACATTATCTTTATAATACAATGGATATATATAAGGGGGTAATTATTTACAGAGAAACTTCCATGAAAAATTCTACATTGTTTCCGTGAGCATGAACACGAGTGCTCAAGGTCGACCCTCACTTCTTCAATGCATAACTTTCCAATCACTTCTCTTTTTGAAAAACTTTTTAGGCATGAGAGGCAAGTAATTTTTTTTGGTATTTTCATTCTTTAATTTTTTTTATGTTTCACCCACAACTAAACAGAAACAAAAAGGAAAAAACAGAATCTACTTAGTGAAGAAAGCAAACAAGCACACACGAGAATATCAACCCCACGCTATTGCTGCCCGGCAACGGCGCCAGAAAAGAGCTTGATAATCCCCAAGTGCAAGGAATCATCGTAGCAATTTCCAAAGGTGGAAGTGATAAGTATGGAGTGTCGAACCCACAAGGAGCTAAAGGTAAGATCAATATTCTCTCAAGCCCTATCTGCCACTGATACGACTCTACGTACACCGAACGTTTGCCTCCAACTAGCAACGAGAAATAAAACTATGTTGTGGGTATGAAGAGGATAACTTTGTATGATATCGGAGAGCTAAAATATAAAAGTAGGTGTTGTTATCATGAAGTTAGAATATATTACTAAATATTATAAATAGCGAGTGTGGAATAATGGTAGATCGGTGTGCGGAATTGTCCTAGGCAATCGTTAACAGGGCTGGTAATCACTATTGCAGTTTCATATGAGGAAGAGGCATAAGCTAACATACTTTCTCTACTTGGATCATATGCACTTGTGATTGGAACTCTAGCAAGCATCCGCAACTACTAAAGATCATTAAGGTAAAACCCAACCATAGCATTAAAGCATCAAGTCCTCTTTATTCCCATACGCAACAATCCCTCTTACTCGGGTTTGCGTTTCAGTCACTCACCAACCCACTATAAGCGAATCATGAACGTATTGCAACACCCTACAGCGGGAATCCCTCACGCTTGCGCGACACGGAGGGCACCATAGGACAGCACCAATGTAAAACATACAACTCATACCAATCTAGATCATCAATCAACCCAAAGACAAAAGATATCTACTCAAAACATCATAGGATGGCAACACATCATTGGATCATAATATGTGGCATAAAGCACCATGTTCAAGTAGGGATTACAGCGGGGTGAGGGAGAGTGGACCGCGTAAAAGAGATGAGGATGGTGATGTTGATGAAGACGATCACCGTAGCGATGATTCCCCTCCCAATGGCACTCTGGCGCCACCGGAAGAGAGGAGGAGAGGTTCTCCCCCTTGTGCTTCCTCCTCCATGGCCTCCACCCTCTGGTCCTTGGCCTTCATGGTGATGATGGCCCCTCCGGGATACTGCTCCATGGCCACCGGTGATGATGGCCCCCTCCGGCAGGGTGCCGAAGAGGGCCTAGATTGACTTCTCATGGCTACAGAGGTTTGCGGCGGCGGAACTTTCGATCTAGGTTTCTTTCTGGAAGTTTGGGTATATATAGAAGAGTTTTGCGTTGATTTCACGTCAGGGGGGTCTCCGGGCTGTCCACGAGGCAGGTGGGCGCGCCCCCCACCCTTGTGGGCAGCCCGGGACTCTTCTGGCCTGCTTCTGGTACTCCGTGGGATTCTTCTGGTCCAAAAATAATCTCTGTCAAGTGGCACGTCAATTGGACTCCGTTTAGTTTTCCTTTTCTGCGATACTCTAAAATAATTAGAAAACAGAAACTGGCACTGGGCTCTAGGTTAATAGGTTAGTCCCAAAAATCATATAAGATATCATAAAAATGCATATAAAACATCCTAGAAGGATAGTATAATAGCATGAATACTTCATAAATTATAAATACGTTGGAGACTTATCAGTCATACCGCGGGGTATATCCCCGACACTTATGGTTTGGTTTTTGCGGATAGTTGATGCAGTTTGTTACTCTGGAGACCCATCAGTTGAGAATGGGGATCAAGATTGTTTTGTTCATTTTAGCCAATACTTTTGCTTCATTGTGCAAGGGAAACCAACATCTATTAGGTATTACTTAGTATGTTGAATTGCTTACATAATTTTATGACTCTCAATTAGCATTGATTCATCATTCCAGAGTGTGATCCTAGACTTTGTGGGTGGTGCTACCATGCAGTTGAAGCCAAAAACTATCTTTGGTCCGTAAGTCTGGAATCCCCGATGTATTCACTTTTTTCAGTTACACATATGTTATAACTAATTTGTTTGCGTGGAATATTACTAAAATTTTATTTTTAGAAGGATCGATCACATTGCATTGCATATAAAAGTAGTAGGTAATGTGTAACTGTACTCAGAGGTTAGTCAAACAACTCTTAGTGCAAGATTTTAGCTAAGTTTCTATCATGTGATGTGCGGAATCAGAAAACCCCAAATTTATATGTTCATATACATTTTTAATAATTTTAATGTGGAGTAAATCTTATACTTTCTGCAAACTATATGATCACTTTGTTGCAGAAATGGTTTTAACTGATAAGCTAATTATTCATGACTAGAAGAAACCCCGCGCGTTGCTGCAGGATGTTTTGCATGAAGTTGAATGTGATTATTTTGTACATAAAATAACTTGCCCTAAATAGCATTTTTCCTATCTGGTTGTGGCTCAATAGTACAATATCTTAATGAATAATCAAAATGGCCAGTCAAATTTACTTTCTTCTAGGACTCAACTAAACAAAATATCTTGATAACATGAATAAAAAACTACAGCCCCTTAGTGGAATTAGCACATAAAATGATTTGAGAAGGACATACATAATCTGCACGGTACAAAGCAAATAAAATATGAAGTCATAAATTATGTGTACTTTAAGATTACAACATAATCTAGACGCTAGAAAACAAATACAACATGAAGTGAATATAGATATTAATACTCTACGACCCTATACGTGCAACTAACATGTTGAAGACAGAACATCTAAACCTCTCTCCCTCCTGAAAGAACATATAGCTCTCCCTGTAAAAATTCAAACTAAGATGTACTTTATGGAAATTTAGAAAACGGGAAACTTGCTGACCAAAATATGTTACATTGATTATTTAATAACAAAAGCTAGCAAGAGTTAAGAATAGTATATACATGCATGTCGAAGCTAATTAAAGAGACTTAGAATTTAAAAAATTAACCATGTAAATAATCCTTACATAATAATTATATTATATCTCGTGATATAAACACCTCAATGTTTAAACATCCACGGTGGAAAACCAGAAGGAAAATATAGATGCATCTTCAGGATATAGATGATTAGCTGATTTATGGAGTACATGGCTGTTCAGATGTGCATGAATCGCCTTTCCTGGATTTCTACATAAAGGTGCAGAACTCATGGTATGATACTAAGGCCCTAGTGCATATGCTTTGAGAAGAAGGAAACTCAAAATAAATACGATATATTGTATCACTGTACTGTAGGATGCCAACATCAGCAGACAAACACTCTGATGCATGTGATTGCAAAAACTTGGACGACAAATTCAGGGCTACTCACGTCATGGATCAAAATCTCTAGTAAGGGACTCTTTGATTCGTAGGATTTCCCAAATGCAGCAATAGGAAAAATGTGGGATTAGATTGGCATGTCATCTTGAATCCTACATGATTGTATGAGTGTTTGATTGTGCACAAGAAAAACGTAGGATTCTTTCAAAGAGGTTTGAGTGGATGGAAAATTTCCTATGAAATCTAGTGCAAATGAATCCTATGAAAAAATTCCTACGGTTTACAATCCTACAAATCAAACAACCCACATAGGAAAAAATCCTAAGGATTAGAATCCTTCAAAATTCCTTTGAGAATCCTTTGAACCAAAGAAGCCCTAAACTTTTATAGGCCTCCATGAAAGTAAATAAGTGTACAGAACAACCATAATCTCCTTTGTACTCCATATCATACTGTAATTGTGCATATCATACTGAATCTGATTCATGATGTGTAGACAGATTAATCAAACATGGTTGTTTTGCCAAAAAACATCAAACATAGAATGCTTACCAGTGTACCGTGTTGGATTCTCGGTCCTTCAGCTATATTATCCTAGGCATTTGTTTTTCTATCACTGTTCTTTCCTTCTATAACATCTACTGAAACAACATTGAAGGGATACCACAGTCAAAAGTGAGCGAGGGCAGCAGAGCCAGTTGCAGCGAGGACAGTAAAGCCGGTTGAAGAAGGGGATACCACAGTCAAAAAGCGACAAATTTCAGATGAAATAATTAAATGATGCAATACAAAAAATATATCATTTTTCACCTTTTCATTGGGCTCCATCTAGGCAAGATTTGGAAGATGGGGAAGGAAGCGAGGGCAGCAGAGCCGGTTGCATAAGGGGTTGCGCAGAACCACGCCATCGAATCCGACCATGGCAGAATATGACATGGGAGGAGGGCGCTGGAGCTAGGTTGCAGATGTTGCCGGCATAGCCCCTCGCCATGGTCCCATGGAATCCATTGGTTGCACGGATTGTTGGATGCAGCGACAACAATTGATGAGGCAACAAATAGGTGAATTTATGTGTGCAGATTTGTAGAAGGCCAAGGGATGGTTTGGGGAGTGGGAGAGATGAAAACAGGAAACGGGAGGTGAATTAATGGAAAGAGTAATGGATCACGGGAGAAGGTTAGCACGATATGTGTCAGCTCCTATTATAGACTACTCGTCGGTTTCGTAAGACCGAGAGAAACCAACTACAGAGATTAAAAATCTCATGGTTCGCATCGCTGAAAATGAAAAAAAGAAAATGCTGAAGTGGCAGGTTTGCTGAGGTGGAAGATTGCAATTGGTTGCTGATGTGTATAGGCTGCATGTCAAGAAAAATCAGCTAGTGGGGTGCTCCTATTTAGATATAGAAGATATGCATAGGATGCTCATGTTGTAAGTTCAAAAATCCTTCTCCTAGTTTGACTATGAATTGTTCTCATTTTGATCTACAAAACTTGATTAAGATATTAAGTGTTTGTCTGAGGTTCTCGGCGAGTCAATGTAGCTGCCTTGTGGGAGAAGAAAAATGTGAATTTTGTGATGCATCACGCAAAATATGGATACCCATAGGATCTCCTATCTTGATCACTTTGGTGTCATTTTCCATCTGTTGTTAAGAAAGCATCGACGGAGCTAGACAAGAATGTCTGGAAGGGGAGACAAAAACATGAATGCATGGGAATAAGCACCATCCCAAAAAATAATCCATTATCTATTGTTTCCAATGGAGGTCCGCTTTTAGCCCCCAATAACGTGGACGTCCTTACCTCAGTCTCACATTGCCCAAAAGTATGAAAACATAAAATACTCAATGAACCAAGCAGAGCTATCTTTGCATATTTTGCACAATTATCTTCCCTATATATAGTTACAAAACAAATGGTGATGATAATACTTTTTTTGTGAGGGCACAGTCGGAGTGCGAATGCTATATCTCGTTAATAGCGAGTATAACATTCGTCTAACCTGAACAGTGCATGCATATGGGCTGGCCCGTTAAAGCAGCTCGTTCATGTCGGTGTAGTTCACTCGTATCGCTGTAGTTCGCTCTGCTCTAGTTTCTTTTTCACTGGTTTTCTTCGTTTCTTTCTCGGTTTTCATTTTTTTCGTATTCATCATTGTATATGTTTTTTCATTTCTTTCTTGGTTTTTTCTGGTTTTCTTGTTTTCTTCGTTTCTTTTTCTTTTTTATATTGCTTTTCAGCGGTTTTCTTGTTTTCTTTTTCTTTCTCTATTCAATTTTCTTTGTTTTTTCTTTGGCTTTGCTCTTTTTTACTTTTTTTAATACATGTTGAACATTTTCCAAATATATGAGTAACATTTTTTAAATTTATGTTGCACTATCTATTGTTTTCAAAATATAATGTTTTTATACACATTGTATAATTTTGTTATACGTCTAAAATATATTTTGATACACATTTAACATTTTTCATATATATGATTAACTTTTTCTTTACAAATGTATGTTTTACTGTCTATTCCCTCCATCCCATAATATAAGAGCATTGTTTATACTAGTCTAGTGTCAGAAACACACTTATATTATAGGACGAAGGGAGTAGTTTTTATCGTACACATTGTATATTTTTTGTATACATCAAAAACAATTTTTATACATGTTTTATCAGTTTTAAAATGCATTATTAACATTTTGTTTTCAAATATATGTTTTGATGTGTATTCACTTTCATACACATCGTACATTTTTGGTATATTTCTAAAACATTTTTTTAGAGGTTTCAAAATTTTCATCTACATGATTAACATTCTTTTCATATATATGTTTTGATGTCTACTTTTTTCTTACGAGTTCTACAGTTTCCCTATACACCCGAAACATTTTTTTATACATGTTTTAAATTTTGTTTAATTATAGAAACATTTTTGTACATTGTATAACCATTTAGAAAAATCATGTACATGTCTTTGAGACACGAGAGCATTATTTAAATGTCACAAGAAGTTTTGAAAGCTGTCAAAGTTTTTTAAATTATGCCAACAAAAAAATTTATTCAGCTTGGATTTTTTGAATTTCTTAATTTTGATTTGTTTTAAACAATAGGATATTTTTTTCAAAAATATAATTAAATAAAAAATGAAATAAAAACGAACAACAAACGAATGCAGCAAAGGACTAACTGGGTCGTGCCACTAATAACTCTCTTCAGGCGATCGCGACAACTCGCTATAAGCGACCTACAACTCCTATTGGGTGCTTCAGGCGCCAGGGAAGCTCCATAGTGCCCCACGCGCTAACCATGGTGGGCCGGCCCATGTAAAGCGGAATCGATCGCATTTTATTTCCTATGGGTTCACTCGATCACATTGAAAAGAAGAATGAAATTTTTTGTACACAACAAAAACAAATCATGAATTCCAAAAAGTTCATGGATTTTGAAATATAGTTTATGATTTTCAAAAAAGTTCATCGATTTGAAAAAAGTTCATCAAATGTGAAAAAAAGTTCACGGAAATTTAAAAAAAGTTCATCAATTTTGAAAATTTTCTTTGAATAAAAAAAGGTTCATTAAAGTTGAAAAAAAGTTTATCTACTTTAAAAAACATAAAAATTTAAAAGATCATTGAGTTTCAAAAGAAAGACCACAAATTTGGAAAAGGTTCATTGATTTGAAGAAATAGTTCACGTACTCCACAATATGGTGTATTTGTTTTTTCAAAAGTCAAACGAGTGTAGGTTTGACCGAGTTTTTAGAAAAATATATCAATATCCACAATATGGAATTTATATCATTTGATCCATCACGAAGGTAGTTTCATATTTTATTTATGAAGATTGCAAAAGTGGTTATTTTATTATACAACCTTGGTCAAACATTAAAATGGTTGACTTCACAGGCCGTTTGTAAAATATACACAGTAACGGACCGTACGCATAAGAGACCTACAGTCGGAGAGGTGCTCCTAATTGGCGCTTCAGGTGCCAGGGAATTTCCTTTTTTTAGGGGTAAAGCCAAGTTTATTACTCAAAATCCACATATAGTGGGATACGGTTTGGGTCGTGTGGTTGGCCATACCAGACATGGCGTCCCGAACCTCGACGAAGAGAAAACTTGGCTAGACTATGTGCTTCATAATTTGCAGCACGACTCTTGAAAATAAAATTACAGTTTAAAAGAGCAGAATTAAGATTGATCTCCTCAATGATTGCACCATATCTCCCTCGGTTTCCTCTTGCTATGCCAGAGACCACCTGCTTGGAATCACATGCAATAACAAAATTATGGATGTTTAGGTCTTGCGCTAGGGCAAGTCCCTCCTTGCATGCCATCGACTCCAACGTTGTTGGGTCATCAACTCCTTCGATTACCAAAGCCGAACTTCCTAGATAGGTGCCATTCATGTCACAGGAGATTGCGGCTGCCGAGCCTCCTCTTCCCTTTAAGACGCCCGCGTCGACGTGTATCTTTGCAAACCCCTGAGGGGGAGCCTTTGATCTCTGTCTGGTGTTGTTGCGGCTGGCGGTTGGCTGCTGCACAGGATTAGGTTCCCTGATGGCTTCAAGCTCCTCTATGAAACGTCGGACGAATGAAAAAGTGGCTTGTGGAGTTTGGAAGATGCCCTCATGGATCGCTTTCCGACGAGCAGTCCATATAGCCCATAGAGTTACTGAAAGAAGGACAAACTTCTCATGCGGTAGTACTTCCTGAAGTGTGAAGAGCCATTGTTTTGCACTCGGTTCAGATGTAGAGATTAGAGACTGTGCCAGTTTGTCATCTACCAGAGCCCAGGTACATCTTGATGTAGTACAGCTTACCAACAAATGTCTCCATGAATCTGGCGAACCACACAGGCCGCATGAAGGAGAGTCCGACATGTGCCGATGAGCGCGCACGTCTTCGGTGTGCAGAGAATGCTTCGACAGCCTTGATACGTCTCCAACGTATCTATAATTTTTGATTGCTCCATGCTATATTATCTACTGTTTTGGACATTATTGGGCTTTATTATCCACTTTTATATTATTTTTGGGACTAACCTATTAACCGGAGGCCCAGCCCAGAATTGTTGTTTTTTGCTTGTTTTAGGGTTTCGAAGAAAAGGAATATCAAACAGAGTCCAAACGGAATGAAACCTTCGGGAACGTGATTTTCTCATCGAATACAACTCAGGAGACTTGGACCCTACGTCAAGACACGTAACATGAGGCCACGAGGCAGGGGGGCGCCTACCCCCTAGGCGCTCCCTCCACCCTCGTGGGCCCCCTGTTGCTCCACCGACGTACTTCTTCCTCCTATATATACCCACGTACCCTCAAACGATCGGATACGGAGCCAAAACCCTAATTCCACCGCCGGAACTTTCTGTATCCACGAGATCCCATCTTGGGGCCTGTTCCGGAGCTCCGCCGGAGGGGGCATCGATCACGGAGGGCTTCTACATCAACACCAAAGCCCCTCCGATGAAGTGTGAGTAGTTTACCTCAGACCTATGGGTCCATAGTTAGTATCTAGATGGCTTCTTCTCTCTTTTTGGATCTCAATACAATGTTCTCCCCCTCTCTTGTGGAGATCTATTCGATGTAATCTTCTTTTTGCGGTGTGTTTGTTGAGACCGATGAATTGTGGGTTTATGATCAAGTCTGTCTATGAATAATATTTGGTTATTCTCTGAATTCTTATATGCATGATTTGATATCTTTGCAAGTCTCTTCGAATTATCGGTTTGGTTTGGCCTACTAGATTGATCTTTCTTGCAATGGGAGAAGTGCTTAGCTTTGGGTTCAATCTTGCGGTGTCCTTTCCCGGTGACAGTAAGGGCAGCAAGGAACGTATTGTATTGTTGCCATCGAGGATAACAAGATGGGGTTTTCTTCATATTGCATGAGTCTATCACTCTACATCATGTCATCTTGCTTAAGGCGTTACTCTATTTTTAACTTAATACTCTAGATGCATGCTGGATAGCGGTCGATGAGTGGAGTAATGGTAGTAGATGCAGGCAGGAGTCGGTCTACTTGTCTCGGACGTGATGCCTATATACATGATCATACCTAGATATTCTCATAACTATGCTCAATTCTGTCAATTGCTCAATAGTAATTTGTTCACCCACCGTAGAATACTTATGCTCTCGAGAGAAGCCACTAGTGAAACCTATGGCCCCCGGGTCTATCTTTATCATATCAATCTCCTACTACTTAGTTATTTACTTTGCCATTTACTTTGCCTTTATTTTACTTTGCATCTTTATCATAAAAATACCAAAAATATTATCTTATCATATCTATCAGATCTCACTCGTAAGTGGCCCTATAGGAATTGACAACCCCTATTTGCGTTGGTTGCGAGGATTTATTTGTTTTGTGCAGGTGCGAGGGACTCGCGCGTAGCCTCCTACTGGATTGATACCTTGGTTCTCAAAAACCGAGGGAAATACTTATGCTACTTTGCTGCATCATCCCTTCCTCTTCGAGGAAAACCAACGTAGTGCTAAAAGAGGTAGCAAGAAGGATTTCTGGCGCCGTTGCCGGGGAGGTCTACGCAAAAGTCAATATACCAAGTACCCATCACATACCCGTATCTCCCACATTACATTATTTGCCATTTGCCTCTCATTTTCCTCTCCCCCACTTCATCCTTGCCGTTTTATTTGCCCTCTCTCTCTCTCTATCCTCCCTCTATTTGCCTCTTTTTGCCCGCTTGCTTTTTGTTTACTTGTGTGTTAGTTTGCTTGCTTGTCGTTATGGCTAGTTCTTTACCTTCTGCCTCTATGTCTGAAGTTGGGGATACTATTGTCGATAATAATTTTGATGCTCCTACTAAAGAACCCACTATCTCACATATAAAAAGATTCCATGTTGGTAGTGGTAATATTATTGGAAAAGGAGTTATTCAAGATTTCTTTACTTGTGCCGGTGCTTTACCCTCTATGGGTAGTTCTATCCTTCATAGAACTAGTAGTCTTGCGGACGCTATTGCCATGCTTATAGTTGAACTTGAAAGGCAATCCATGCACATGCATCCTTCCATACAAAGGATTTTCCTAGAATTTTCTAATATTGAGCATTCTTCTGTTAAGCGTGTCATTACTATCTTTTTGGCTCATGAGTTTCGATTCATAATAAAAGAAGCCAAATAAATCTTTGCGCATTATAGGGTGGACGCTTGCCGTCCTCCCATAGAGGCCATCCTCTTTGATCAAGAAGAAATAATGTGTTTTCAATCTCTAGACTATGTTGTTTTCAATGAAAATCTTAGAAAAAGGGTGCCTACTAATGTTTTAGTTGATAGAATTTCTGAACTTAATGATGATTTGGCTATTCGAAATAATGAATTGGGATATTCTCTTGAATATAGGCTCACAAAGTTCTGTCAAAAGAATGCTTATAATGATGAATTGGCTGTGCAATATGAAGGACCGAAGGAGGAACCTATACCTCCCAAGGTTGATCTTGGAGACTTTTGTCCCAATAAATTTAGCCCTTTTGATTACTTTTGCTAGCCTCAAAGAGAACTTGCTGCTGAACGTAGAGAAATGAAATGAGTTTTAATAATCTATCTTACTATTATGGCAATACCTAGATCTATTCTTGCTTGTTATGCCTAGCTAGGGGCGTTAAACGATAGCGCTTGTTGGGAGGCAACCCAATTTTATTTTTATTCCTTGCTTTTTGCTACTGTTTTGTAATAAATAAATTATCTATCCTCTGTTTTGGTTGTGTTTTTTGTGTTTAATTAGTGTTTGTGCCAAGTAGAACCGTTGGGAAGACTTGGGGAAAGTCTTGTTGAACATGCTGTAAAAATCAGAAACTTTAGCGCTCACGAGAACTGCTGACATTTTTATTTGTAAAGTGATATTTAGTTAATTCTTTTTTCAGATGATTAATAGATAAATTCCTCACGTCCAGAAATTTATTTTAGAATTTTTGGAGTTCCAGATCTTGCGCTAGCTACAGATTACTACAGACTGTTCTGTTTTTGACAGATTCTGTTTTTCGTGTGTTGTTTGCTTATTTTGATGAATCTATGGCTAGTAAAATAGTTTATAAACCATAGAGAAGTTGGAATACAGTAGGTATAACACCCATATAAATAAATAATGAGTTCATTACAGTACCTTGAAGTGGTCTTTTGTTTTCTTTCGCTAACGGAGCTCACGAGATTTTCTACTTTAAGTTTTGTGTTGTGAAGTTTTCAAGTTTTGGGTAAAGATTTGATGGATTATGGAACAAGGAGTGGAAAGAGCCTAAGCTTTGGGATGACCATGGAACCCCCAAGATAATTAAGGACACCCAAAAGCCAAAGCTTGGGGATGCCCCGGAAGGCATCCCCTATTTCGTCTACTTTTATCGGTAACTTTACTTGGAGCTAAATTTTTATTTACCACATGATATGTGTTTTGCTTGGAGCGCCTTGTATGATTTGAGTCTTTGCTTGTTAGTTTACCACAATCATCCTTGATGTACACACCTTTTGAGAGAGCCATACATGATTTGGAATTTGTTAGAATACTCTATGTGCTTCGCTTATATCTTTTGAGTTCTATAATTTTGCTCTAGTGCTTCACTTATACCTTTTAGAGCATGGTGGTGGATTTGTTTTATAGAAACTATTGATCTCTCATGCTTCACTTATATTATTTTGAGAGTATTAATAGCATGGTAATTTGCTTAAAATCCTAATATGCTTGGTATGCAAGATTAATAATAAAACTCTCTTATGAGTGTGTTGAATACTATGAGAAGTTTGATACTTGATAATTGTTTTGAGATATGGAGATGGTGATATTAAAGTTGTGCTAGTTGAGTAGTTGTGAATTTGAGAAATACTTGTGTTGAAGCTTGTGATTCCCGTAGCATGCACGTATGGTGAACCGTTATGTGATGAAGTCGGAGCATGATTTATTTATTGATTGTCTTCCTTATGACTGGCGGTCGAGGATGAGCGATGGTCTTTTCCTACCAATCTATCCCCCTTGGAGCATGCGCGTAATACTTTGCTTTGATAACTTGTAGATTTTTGCAATAAGTATATGAGTTCTTTATGACTAATGTTGAGTCCATGGATTATACGCACTCTCACCCTTCCACCTTTGCTAGCCTCTCTAATACCGCGCACCTTTCGCCGGTATCATACACCTACCATATACCTTCCTCAAAACAGCCACCATACCTACCTATTATGGCATTTCCATAGCCATTCCGAGATATATTGCCATGCAACTTTCCACCGTTCCGTTTATGACACACTCCATCATTGTCATATTGCTTAGCATGATCATGTAGTTGACATAGTATTTGTGGCAAAGCCACCATTCATAATTCTTTCATACTTATCACTCATGCATCATTGCATATCCCGGTACACCACCGGAGGCATTCATATAGAGTCACATTTTGTTCTAAGTATCGAGTTGTAATTGTTGAGTTGTAAGAAAAAAATAAAAGTGTGATGATCATCATTATTAGAGCATTGTCCCAGTGAGGAAAGGATGATGGAGACTATGATTCCCCCAAAAGTCGGGATGAGACTCCGGACGAAAAATAAATAAAAGAGGCCAAAGAAGCCCAAATAAAAAAAGAGAAAGAAAAGAGGCCATAAAAGAGAGAGAGAGAGAGAGAGAGAGAGAGAGAGAGAGAGAGAAAAGGCCCAAATAAAAAAATGAGAGAAAAAGAGAGAAGGGACAGTGTTACTATCCTTTTACCACACTTGTGCTTCAAAGTAGCACCATGATCTTCATAGTAGAGAGTCTCTCATGTTATCACTTTCATATACTAGTGGGAATCTTTCATTATAGAACTTGGCTTGTATATTCCAATGATGGGCTTCCTCAAATTTCCCTAGGTCTTCATGAGCAAGCAAGTTGGATGCACACCCACTTAGTTTCTTTTTGAGCTTTCATATACTTATAGCTCTAGTGCATCCGTTGCATGGCAATCCCTACTCACTCACATTGATATCTATTGATGGGCATCTCCATAGCCCGTTGATACGCCTAGTTAATGTGAGACTATCTTCTCCTTTTTGTCTTATCCAGAAACACCATTCTATTCCACCTATAGTGCTATATCCATGGCTCACGCTCATGTATTGCGTGAAGATTGAAAAAGTTTTGAGAATGTCAAAAGTATGGAACAATTGCTTGGCTTGTCATCGGGGTTGTGCATGATTTAAATATTTTGTGTGGTGAAGATAGAGCATAGCCAGACTATATGATTTTGTAGGGATAACTTTCTTTAGCCATGTTATTTTGAGAAGACATAAGTGCTTAGTTAGTATGCTTGAAGTATTACCATTTTTATGTCAATATGAACTTTTGTCTTGAATCTTTCGGATCTGAATATTCATACCACAATTAAGAAGAATTACACTAAATTTATGCCAAGTAGCACTCCGCATCAAAAATTCTGTTTTTATCATTTGCCTACTTGAGGACGAGCAGGAATTAAGCTTGGGGATGCTTGATACGTCTCCAACGTATCTATAATTTTTGATTGCTCCATGCTATATTATCTACTATTTTGGACATTATTGGGCTTTATTATCCACTTTTATATTATTTTTGGGACTAACCTATTAACCGGAGGCCCAACCCAGAATTGTTGTTTTTTGCCTATTTTAGGATTTCGAAGAAAAGGAATATCAAACGGAGTCCAAACGGAATGAAACCTTCGGGAACGTGATTTTCTCATGGAATACAACTCAGGAGACTTGGACCCTACGTCAAGACACGTAACAGGAGGCCACGAGGTAGGGGGCGCGCCTACCTCCCCCCAGGCGCGCCCTCCACCATCGTGGGCCCCCTGTTGCTCCACCGATGTACTTCTTCCTCCTATATATACCCACGTACCCTCAAACGATCAGATACGGAGCCAAAACCCTAATTCCACCGTCGTAACTTTCTGTATCCACAAGATCCCATCTTGGGGCATGTTCCGGAGCTCCGCCGGAGGGGGCATCGATCACGGTGGGCTTCTACATCAACACCAAAGCCCCTCCGATGAAGTGTGAGTAGTTTACCTCAGACCTACGGGTCCATAGTTAGTAGCTAGATGGCTTCTTCTCTCTTTTTGGATCTCAATACAATGTTCTCCCCCTCTCTTGTGGAGATCTATGATGACCCACAAGTATAGGGGATCTATCATAGTCCTTTCGATAAGTAAGAGTGTCGAACCCAATGAGGAGCAGAAGGAAATGATAAGCGCTTTCCAGCAAGGTATTCTCTGTAAGTACTGAAATAAGTGGTAACAAATAGTTTTGTGATAAGATAATTTGTAACTAGCAACAAGTAACAAAAGTAAATAAGGTGCAGCAAGGTGGCCCATTCCTTTTTGTAGCAAAGTACAAGCCTGGACAAACTCTTATATGATGTAAAGCGCTCCCGAGGACATGTGGGAATATCGTCAAGCTAGTTTTCATCACGCTCATATGATTTGCGTTCGGTACTTTGATAATTTGGTATGTGGGTGGACTGGTGCTTGGGTGCTGCCCTTACTTGGAGAAGCATCCCACTTATGATTAACCTCTATTGCAAGCATCCGCAAATACAACAAAAGTATTAAGGTAAACCTAACCATATCATGAAACATATGGATCCAAATCAGCCCCTTACAAAGCAACACATAAACTAGGGTTTAAGCTTCTGTCACTCTAGCAACCCATCATCTACTTATTACTTCCCAATGCCTTCCTCTAGGCCCAAATAATGGTGAAGTGTCATGTAGTTGACGTTCACATAACACCACTAGAGGAGAGACAACATACATCTCATCAAAAAATCAAACGAATACCAAATTCACATGACTACTAATAGCAAGACTTCTCCCATGTCCTCAGGAACAAAAGTAACTACTCACAAAGCATAAACATGTTCATAATCAGAGGGATATTAATGTGCATATAGGATCTGAACATATGATCTTCCACCAATTAAACCAACTAGCATCAACTACAAGGAGTAATTAACACTACTAGCAACCTACTAGCACCAACCCCGGACTTGGAGACAAGAATTGGATACAAGAGATGAACTAGGGTTTTGAGATGAGATGGTGCTGATGAAGATGTTGATGGAGATTGCCCTCTCCCGATGAGAGGAGCGTTGGTGATGACGATGGCGATGATTTCCCCCTCCGGGAGGGAAGTTTCCCTGGCAGAACAGCCCCGCCAGAACCCTAGATTGGCTCCGCCTCGTGGCGGCGGAGTTTCGTCCGAGAAGATGGCTTATGATTTTTTTCCCATCGAAAGAGTCCATATAGCAGAAGATGGCCAACGGAGGGCCACCAGGGGGCCCATGAGGTAGGGGGCGCGCCCAGGGGGTAGGGCGCGCCCCCCACCCTCGTGGGCAGGGTGTGCCCCCCCTGGTGAAGTTCTTGCGCTCAATGTTTTTTATATATTTGGAAAACATCATCCATGAAGTTTCAGGACTTTTGGAGCTGTGCAGAATAGGTCTCTAATATTTGCTCCTTTTGCAGCCAGAATCCCAGCTGCCGGCATTCTCCCTCTTTATGTAAGCCTTGTAAAATAAGAGAGAATAGGCATAAGTATTGTGACATAATGTGTAATAACAGCCCATAATGCAATAAATATTGATATAAAAGCATGATGCAAATGAACGTATCAACTCCCCCAAGCTTAGACCTCGCTTGTCCTCAAGCGAAAAGCCGAAATCGAAAAATATGTCCACATGTTTAGGGATGAAGGTGTCAATAAAAATAAAATACGGATATGAGGGCATCATGATCATTCTTAGAACAGCAACTTATATAATTCTTGTCATATGATATCTTATGTTAGAGTAATAATTCAATCACAATATCAAGTATGAATCGTAAACTTCATTGAAAACTAACAAACTATAATCTCAGTCATTGAGGCAATTGCAATTTATCATAACATAGGAAAGAGTCAATGTATAAGAGCTTTTCAGTAAGTCCACATACTCAACTATCATATAGTCTTTCACAATTGCTGACACTCACGCAATATTTATGGGTATGGAGTTTTAATCGGACACAGAGAAAGATAGGGGCTTATAGTTTTTTGCCTCCCAACATTTTACCTCAAGGGTAATGTCAACAATAATAGTTCATGAAAACCCACATCTAATTAGCCATATATACCAGGATCTTTCCAACATATTATGCTTGCCAAAGGATAAAATGTAAAAAGGAAGGGTGAAGATCACCATGACTCTTATGCAGTATAGGAGATAAAAGTAAAAGATAAGCCCTTCACAGAGGGAACCAGAGGTTGTCATGCGCTTTTATGGTTGGATGCATAAAATCCTAATGCGAAGGAATGTCACTTTATATTGCCACTTGTGATATGGACCTTTATTATGCAGTCTGTCACTTTTATTACTTCCATATCACACGATCGTATAAAGCTTATTTCCTCCACACCAATCGATCATACATATTTAGAGAGCAATTTTTATTGCTTGCAGCGATGACAACTTACTTGATGGGTCTAAATCAATCCATAGGTAGGTATGGTGGACTCTCATGGCAAACCTGGTTTAAGGGTATTTGGAAGCACAAGTAGTATCTCTACTTGGTGCAATGAATTTGGCTAGCTTGAGGGAGAAAGGCAAGCTCAACATGTTGGAGGATCCAAGACAATATAATTTAGCTCAGATGTAAGAAAGCATAATCCATTACGTTGTCTTCCTTGTCCAATGTCAACTCTTTAGCATGTCATATTTTAATGAGTGCTCACAATCATAAAAGATGTCCAAGATTGTATATTTATATGTGAATACCTCTCTTTCTTTATTACTTCCTATTAATTGCAGCGATGACCAAAACTATGTTTGTCAACCCTCAACAACTTTTATTCATCATACTCTTTCTATGTGATTTCATTACTCTCCATAAGACTCACATGATCTCTTTGTTTCTTTTTATTTCTTTCTCTTTTCTTTTATTCACTTGGGATCATGGCAAAAATAAGCAAGCCCTTGACTCAACACTAATCTTTATTCTATAGCTCACGGACTCGATTACATAGAAGGATAATAAAGCGAAACTCACGACTAGATCATACTAAGAACTTTTATTCTACTAGATAAAAATATTACCAAAAGGATCGAACTAAGAAAAACGGTAAAGATAAAAGTGATGGTGATACGATACCGGGGCAGTCCCCCAAGCTTGGCAATTGCCAAGTGGAGTGCCCATACCCAGGTGATTATGTCTCTCTTTTCGGGGATGGTGATGTGATGTTCTTGGCGATGATGCCCCTCAAGATACGATTCTCCTCCTCAAGCTTGTTGACTTGCTGCTTAAGATCCATTATTTCCTTTCGGAGTTTTCCTGTAACAGCCAAAGCTCCCTGCACCCAAGGGTGTGATACGTCTCCAACATATCTACTTTTCCAAACACTTTTGCCTTTGTTTTGGACTCAAACTTGTATGATTTTAATGGAACTAACCCGGACTGCCGCTATTTTCAGCAGAATTGCCATGATGTTGTTTTATGTGCAGAAAACAAAAGTTCTCGGAATGACATGAAACTCCACGGGATATCTTACAATAAATAATAAAAAATCCTTGCCAAAGATGAAGACCAGGGGGCCCACACCCTTCTCACGAGGGTGGGGGGCGCCCCCCCTAGGGCGCGCCCCTACCTCGTGGGCCACCTGGAGACCCCCCGACTCCAACTCCAACTCTATATAACTGCTTTCGGGGAGAAAAAAATAGGAGAGAAGAAATCATCACGTTTTACGATACGGAGCCGCCGCCAAGCCCTAAAACCTCTCGGGAGGGCTGATCTGGAGTCCGTTCGGGGCTCCGGAGAGGGGGATTCGTCGCCGTCGTCATCATCAACCATCCTCCATCACAAATTTCATGATGCTCACCGCCATGCATGAGTAATTCCATCATAGGCTTGCTGGACGGTGATGGGTTGGATGAGATTCACCATGTAATCGAGTTAGTTTTGTTAGGGTTTGATCCCTAGTATCCACTATGTTCTGAGATTGATGTTGCTATGACTTTGCTATGCTTAATGCTTGTCACTAGGGCCCGAGTGCCATGATTTCAGATCTGAACCCATTATGTTTTCATCAATATATGAGTGTTCTTGATCCTATCTTGCAAGTATATAGTCACCTATTATGTGTTATGATCCGATAACCCCGAAGTGACAATAATCGGAATACTTACCGGTGATGACCGTAGTTTGAGGAGTTCATGTATTCACTATGAGCTAATGCTTTGTTCCGGTTCTCTATTAAAAGGAGGCCTTAATATCCCTTAGTTTCCATTAGGACCCCGCTGCCACGGGAGGGTAGGACAAAAGATGTCATGCAAGTTCTTTTCCATAAGCACATATGACTATATTCGGAATACATGCCTACATTACATTGACGAATTGGAGCTAGTTTTGTGTCACCCTATGTTATGACTATTACATGATTAACCGCATCCAACATAATTATCCATCATTGATCCAATGCCTACGAGCTTTCCATATACTGGTTTACGCTTATTTACTTTCCCGTTGCTATTGTTACAATCACTACAAAATACCAAAAACATTACTTTGCTTTCATTACTCTTTTGTTACCGTTACCATCACTATCAGATTACTTTGCTAGTAAACACTTTGCTGCAGATACTAAGTTTCCAGGTGTGGTTGACTTGACAACTCAGCTGCTAATACTTGATAATGTTCTTTGGCTCCCCTTGTGTCGAATCAATAAATTTGGGTTGAATACTCTACCCTGGAAAGCTGTTGCGATCCCCTATACTTGTGGGTTATCAAGACTAATTTCCGGCACCATTGCCGGGGAGCATAGCTCTATTCTTTGAGTCACTTGGGATTTATATCTGCTGGGCACTATGAAGAACTTGAGAGATCCAAAAACTAAGATCTATCCCTCAACTACGAGGGGAGGTAAGGAACTGCCATCTAGCTCTGCACTTGATTCACCTTCTATTATGAGTAAGCTTGCGACACCTACACCTGCTTCTGCTATTTGTTCTGATATGTCGCATGTTATTGATGATGCTACTTCTGCTATGCATGATACTTATGATGAAACTACCTCTATGCCTGATACTACTATGCCACTTAGTGATTTTCTCGAGGAACGACTTGCTAGGGCTAGAGAGATTGAAAATATTGAATCTGATTATGAAGATGAAAGTGATGATGAAGAATCACTTGTTATTACTGAGGGTTATTTATTTGATCAAGATGCTTCTTTAGCTATTTTAGCCTGCAAAGATAGATATGAACTCAAAAGGTTATTAGGTAAATGGAATAAGCAATATCCAAATGCTAGGATGAGACCTGACCCTGCTTTGGCTACTTCACCTATATGTGTTGCTGATAAGGATTATGAATTCTCTGTTGATCCTGATATAATTACTTTGGTTGAATCTGATCATTTTCATGGTTATGAATCTGAAACTGTTGTAGCACATCTTACTAAATTAAATGATATAGCCACCCTGTTCACTAATGATGAGAGATCTCGCTACTTTTATATCCTTAAAATATTTCTGTTCTCATTAAAGGGTGATGCTAAGATATGGTTTAAGTCTCTTGATCCTGGTTGTGTGCGTAGTCCCCAGGATATGATTTACTACTTCTCTGCTAAATATTTCCCTGCGCATAAGAAACAAGCTGCTTTAAAGGAAATATACAACTTTGTGCAAATTAAAGAAGAGAGTCTCCCACAAGCTTGGGGGAGGCATCTCAAGTTACTTAATGCTTTGCCTGATCATCCTCTTAAGAAAAATGAAATACTTGATATCTTTTATAATGGACTAACCGATGCTTCCAGAGATTACCTAGATAGTTGTGTCGGTTGTCTTTTCAGGGAAAGAACACCGGATGAAGCTGAAATCTTATTGAATAATATGTTGACAAATGAAAATAATTG
This sequence comes from Triticum dicoccoides, assembly GCF_002162155.2. Taxonomy (NCBI): domain Eukaryota; kingdom Viridiplantae; phylum Streptophyta; class Magnoliopsida; order Poales; family Poaceae; genus Triticum; species Triticum dicoccoides. Next base: position 580,264,650 of record NC_041390.1, read on the forward strand.
GGCACCTCTTGAGCCAGCTCCTGCTCTAATTAATGATCCTATTCCTAAACCAACTCCGAAGAATGGAGGTGTTCTATTTCTCAGTCCTGAAGATATGCAAGAGGCAAAGAAATCTATGAAATAAAAAGGTATTAAAGCTGAAGATGTTAATAATTTACCTCCTATTGAAGAAATACATGGTCTCAGTTTACCACTTGATGAAGAAATATATGATCTTAATCCTTTATTTATTGAAGAACCTCCAGACCTCGATAACTCGACACATGTAGTAAAGGTAAATTTTCTCTATAGATATGATAAAGCTGAAATCCCTCCTACTAAAATTGCTAGTCAATGCTTGGATGAGTTTGATAAGTTTATATTTAAGCAAGAAGACTTGAATGCTTATTTTGGTAGACAATTAAAACAAGATGCTGATATGATTAAATACTTGGGTGATTATATGGCTAATATTAGAGGTGAACTTAAACTTGTTAGCAAACATGCTTCTATGGTTACCACTCAAGTAGAACAAGTACTTAAAGCTCAAAAAGAATTGCTCAATGAGATGAATAGTAATAAAAATGATTATCTTGTTAAAGTGGCTACTAGAACTGGTAAAATGACTCAGGAACCTTTGTATCCTGAAGGCCAACCTAAGAGAATTGAGCAAGATTCTCAGAGAAATAAAATTGTTGCACCTAGTTCTTCTAAAAATAGGAAAAAGAAAAATGATAGAACTGTGCAAACTTCTAGTGAACCTATTGCTGAACCACCTGATAATCCAAATGATATCTCTATGCCTGATGCTGAAACACAATCTGGTAATGAACATGAACCTAATGAAAATGTTAATGATGATGTTCATAATAATGCTCAACCTAGTAATGATAATGATATAGAAATTGAACCTGTTGTTGATCTTGATAACCCACAATCAAAGAATCAACATTATGATAAGAAAGACTTTGTTGCTAGGAAACATGGTAAAAAAAGAGAACCTTGGGTTCAGAAACCCATGCCTTTTCCACCCAGACCATCCAAGAAAAAGGATGATGAGGATTTTGAGCGCTTTTCTGAAATGATTAGACCTATATTTTTGCGTATGCGATTGACTAATACACTCAAAACAAATCCTTATGCTAAGTACATGAAAGATATTATTACAAATAAAAGAAAGATACCTGAAGCTGAAATTTCCACCATGCTTGCTAATTATACTTTTAAGGGTGGAGTACCTACTATACCATGCTCCATTAAAAGAAACTATGTTAAAACTACTTTATGTGATCTTGGAGCCGGTGTTAGTGTTATGCCTGTCTCTTTATATCGTAGACTTCATTTGAATAAGTTGACACCTACTAAAATATCTTTGCAAATGGCTGATAAATCAACTGCTATACCTGTCGGTATTTGTGAGGATGTGCCTGTTGTAGTTGCAAACGTTACTATTTTAACGGACTTTGTTATTCTTGATATTCCCGAGGACGATAGTATGTCTATTATTCTTGGAAGACCTTTTCTTAATACTGTAGGGGCTGTTATTGATTGCAACAAAGGCAATGTCACTTTTCATATTAATGGTAATGAGCATACGGTACACTTTCCAAGGAAACAATCTCAAGTTCATAGTATCAATTCTATCGGAAAAATTCCATCGATTATATTTGGAGGTTTTGAATTTCCTCTTCCTACTGTCAAGAAGAAATATGATATACTTATTATTGGGGATGTGCATATCCCTGTTGAGGTAACCTAGTGTTATTCGAAATTTCTCCGGTTTCATGTTAATCGGAATGGGTTTGTTAACAAGACTTGATCAACCTTGTTAGTGGATTCCTTTTGACGAGCATGAGATGGATGAAACTAGAAGCACAACTCTCTGTAACCTTTCTATACCTTCTGTTATTTAGTTGAAATAAAGTAAAAATAAATAATTTTCTGTCTGTTATCTGATTATCCGTGCAATATAAAAATACCTCGAAAATAAAAGTTCTCCAAATGCCCTAAAAATTAAATATGATTTTTTATAGAATATTTGAGGATTTATGGAACAAAGAACACACCAGGGGGGCCAACCACCTTGCCACGAGGGTGGAGGGTGCGCCCACCCCCCTAGGGCGCGCCCCCTGCCTCGTGGGCCCACGGTGGCCCTCCTCCACTTATTCTTCCAGCCACACACTTCATCTTCCTCCCCCAAACACGAAAAACCAACTCAAACCCGAGTCCAAGCTCGTTTTGCTGCCATTTTCGATCTCCTTGCTCAAAGCACCTCTCACAAAACTGCTTGGGGAGATTGTTCCTTGGTATGTGACTCCTCCATTAGTCCAATTAGTTTTTGTTCTAGTGCTTTATTGATTGCAAATTTGTGTTGTTTAGGTGACCCTGTTCTTGAGCTTGCATGTCAAATTTATATGGTCAAAAGTAGTTTTGATGCATGATATAGGCCCTAGGCACTTGTAGGAGTAGTTGCTATAAATATTATTGAGTTTGGTTTACTTTTATTTTGAAGTTACTAAAAAAATTCAGAATTTTTTAGAGGAAGAAATTTGCTTGCAAAAATGTTCCAAGGTGGTTCTTCAAAGAAGCAAGGACCCATGCTTGCAATGCGTGATGTTGACGAAGAGCCACCAAGAGACGCTCCAGTGCGTCCTTGTGAGTGGCCTTCTAAAAAATTTATGTATCAAGCGGGAATTAAAGAAGAATTTAACGCATATTTGCGTAATGCCGATCTTGAGGACTTTGAGGCAGACAAATGCCCCCAGTATCATGAGTTCACAAGCTCTTTTGTGAGGAGGTTTGAGTATTCATCTTCACGTAATTCTTCTTCGGTCATGTTTGATCTTTATGATAAATCTTATACCATGGACCTAGAGGATTTCACTCTTGCTTGCAAACTTCCACAATGGGGTAGTGTTAGGGATCCCCCTAAATCTGAATTTAGAAACTTTCTTGCTAGTATAACTGTAGAGGAATCCAGAGATATAACGCAAGCTACCATAGGGAGCATTCACTTTCCAGCTATACATTATTTTGCTCTCTTCATAGGTAGGTGCATAAATGCTAAGGATGAAGCATGTCACACGTGTGTCCTGACCTTAGCATTCTCAGGAGTGATGTGTCAGGAGACCAATCTTATCATATGGCAGCCATTATAGCTCATAGGTTGCATCATAATAGACATAATGGAGATTTCTTTGGAGGAATTTATGCAACCCGCTTAGCTAAATTTCTTGAGATAGACATTCATGAAGGAGACATGGAGTTGCCTCCTGCTTATTTAGATTTTGATTCTATGGTTTCCCACCATTTTGTCGAGAGGAACGAATCACCTCTCCAGTACCGACTAATCTTTGACAGACGCCGTGCTGTCCATATTACTCTCTAATACGTCCATTTTGCATCATGCTTTTATATCGATATTTATTGCATTATGGGCTGTTATTTCACTTTATGTCACAATACTTATGGCTATTCTCTCTTATTTTACAATGTTTACATGAAGAGGGAGAATGCCGGCAGCTGGAATTCTGGGCTGGAAAAGGAGCAAATATTAGAGACCTATTCTGCGCAACTCCAAAAGTCCTGAAACTCCATGGAACATCTTAAAATAAATAAAGAAAAATCATCACCAAAGATGAAGGCCAAGGGGCCCACACCCTGCTCACGAGGGTGGGGGTGTCCCCCCCCTCTAGGGCGCGCCCCCTACCTCGTGGGCCCCCTGGTGGCTCTCCAACGTCCATCTTCTGCTATATGAAGTCTTTCGATGAGAAAAAAAAATAAGAAGGAACTTTTCGGGATGAGACTCCGCCGCCACGAGGCGAAACCTTGGCGGAAAAAATCTAGAGCTCCGGCAGAGCTGTTCTGCCGGGGATACTTCCCTCCAGGAGGGGGAAATCATCACCATCGTCATCACCAACGCTCCTCTCAGCGGGAGAAGGCAATCTCCATCAACATCTTCACCAGCACCATCTCATCTCCAAACCCTAGTTCATCTCTTGTTTCCAATTCTTGTCTCAAAGTCCGGGATTGGTGCTAGTAGGTTGCTAGTAGTGTTGATTACTCCTTGTAGTTGATGCTAGTTGGTTTATTTGGTGGAAGATCATATGTTCAGATCCTATATGCATATTATTACCCCTCTGATTATGAACATGAATATGCTTTGTGAGTAATTACGTTTGTTCCTGAGGACAAGGGGAAGTCTTGCTATTAGTAGTCATGTGAATTTGGTATTCGTTTGATATTTTGATAAGATGTATGTTGTCTAGCCTCTAGTGGTGTTATGTGAACACCGACTACATAACACTTCACCATTATTTGGGCCTAGAGGAAGGCATTGGGAAGTAATAAGTAGATGATGGGTTGCTAGAGTGACAGAAGCTTAAACCCTAGTTTATGTGTTGCTTCGTAAGGGGCTGATTTGGATCCACATGTTTCATGCTATGGTTAGGTTTACCTTAATACTTTTGTTGTAGTTGCGGATGCTTGCAATAGAGGTTAATCATAAGTGGGATGCTTGTTCAAGTAAGAACAGCACCCAAGCACCGGTCCACCCACATATCAAATTATCAAAGTATCGAACGCGAATCATATGAACGTGATGAAAACTAGCTTGATGATATTCCCATGTTTCCTCGGGAGCGCTTTTCCTTATATAAGAGTTTGTTCCGGCTTGCCCTTTGCTACAAAAAGGATTGGGCAACCTTGTTGCACTTTATTTACTTTTGTTACTTGTTGCTCGTTACAATTTATCTTATCACAAAACTATCTGTTACCACTTATTTCAGTACTTGCAGAGAATACCTTGCTGAAAACCCCTTATCATTTCCTTCTGCTCCTCGTTGGGTTCGACACTCTTACTTATCGAAAGGACTAAGATAGATCCCCTATACTTGTGGGTCATCATGACTCTTTTCTGGCGCCATTGCCGGGGAGTGTAGCGCCTTTGGTAGGTGGAATTTGGTAAGGAAAAATTTATATAGTGTGCTGAAATTTACTGTCACTTGCTACTATGGAAAGTAATTCTCTGAGGGGCTTGTTCGGGGTATCTTCACCCCGTCCAGTAGAGCAAAGAGTTGCTCCTCAACCTGCTGAACCTATTGAAAATGAAACTCCTTTTAAATTTCCTTCGGGTATGATGGAAAGACTGCTAGCTAACCCTTTTACAGGAGATGGAACAAAGCATCCTGATGAGCACTTAATATATGTGGATGAAGTTTGTGGACTATTTAAGCTTGCAGGTATACCCGATAATGTTGCTAAGAAGAAGGTCTTCCCTTTATCTTTGAAGGGAGACACATTGATATGGTATAGGCTATGTGATGATATGAAATCATGGAACTATAAAAGATTGAAATTGGAATTTCATCAAAAGTATTACCCTATGCATCTTGTTCATCGTGATCGCAATTATATATATAATTTCTGGCCTCGCGAAGGAGAAAGCATCGCTCAAGCTTGGGGGAGGCTTAAATCAATGTTATATTCATGCCCCAATCATGAGCTCTCGAGAGAAATAATTATGCAAAGTTTTTATGCTCGGCTTTCTCATAATAATCAAACCATGCTCGATACTTCTTGTGCTGGCTCTTTTATGATGAAGACTATTGAATTCAGATGGAATTTATTGGATAGAATTAAACACAACTCAGAAGATTGGGACCTCGATGAAGGTAAAGAGTCAGGTATGACACCTAAGTTTGATTGTGTTAAATCTTTTGTGGACACCGATATTTTTCGTAAGTTTAGCACTAAATATGGACTTGACTCTGAGATAGTAGCTTCTTTTTGTGAATCTTTTGCTACTTATGTTGATCTCCCTAAGGAGAAGTGGTTTAAATATCATCCTCCCATAGAAGTAAAAGTAGCTGCACCTATTAAAGTTGAAGAAAAGACGGTCACTTATAATGATCCTATTGTTCCTACTACTTATGTTGAGATACCATCTTTCCCTGTTAGAATAAAGGATCATGCTAAAGCTTCAATTGTTGTTCGTAAAAGCAATATTAGAACTTATACACCCCCTGAGCAAGTTAAAGTAGAACCTAATATTGCTATTGTTAAAGATCTCTTGTCTGATAATATTGATGGGCATGTTATTCAGTTCAAAGGTGAAACTGCTAGAATTGCTAAACCTTGTGCTAAAGATAAACATAGACCTGTGGTAGGTGTGCCAGTTATTTCTGTTAAAATAGGAGATCATTGTTATCATGTCTTATGTGATATGGGTGCGAGTGCTAGTGTTATACCGCATACTTTATACGAATAAATTAAGAATGAAATTGTACCTGCTGAGTTAGAAGGTATTGATGTCACAATTAAACTTGCCAATAGAGATACTATTTCACCAATTGGAATTGTTAGAGATGTTGAAGTCTTGTGTGGGAAAACTAAATATCCTGCTGATTTTCTTGTTCTTACTTCTCCGCAAGATAGCTTTTGTCCCATTATATTTGGTACACCCTTCTTGAACACTGTTAATGCTAGGATAGATTGCAAAAAGAATGTTGTTACTATTGGCTTGGGTGATATGGTTCATGAGTTTAACTAGTAAATGTGCCTGTGCGTTGCCACGGGTGACAATGGAGTTAAACGAATCAAACAATGATTAAGTTACATGGATAACTTCTTGAGGATCGAATGCATGGATAGTATCATGAGATGACACTAAAACATACATAATACTATTCAACCATTGATAATGCATGGATAGTATCATGAAGTGACACTAAAACCTACAAAAAAATTATTTGACCATTGATAGGGTAGGCGCATCAATCAGTCTTGTTTCAATTTCGTATGTTGATGTCCAAGAGCAGATTTTTAGTAAGGATTGTTTGGATCTCCTTCAACTCCATTGAGGGAGTCCTGGATTAGGGGGTCTCCGGACAGCCGGACTATCTCTATTGGCCGGACTGTTAGACTATGAAGATACAAGATTGAAGACTTCGTCTCGTGTCCGGGAGGGACTCTACTTGGCATGGAAGGAAAGCTAGGCAATACGGATATGGATATCTCCTCCTCTGTAACCGACCTTGTGTAACCCTAACCCTCTCCGGTGTCTATATAAACTGAAGGGTTTTAGTCCGTAGGACAACAACCATAACATACAATCATACAATAGGCTAGCTTCTAGGGTTTAGCCTCTCTGATCTCGTGGTAGATCTACTCTTGTACTACCCATATCATCAATATTAATCAAGCAGGACGTAGGGTTTTACCTCCATCAAGAGGGCCCGAACCTGGGTAAAACATCGTGTCCCCTGCCTCCTGTTACCATCCGGCCTAGACGCACAGTTCGGGATCCCCTACCCGAGATCCGCTGGTTTTGACACCGACATTGGTGCTTTCATTGAGAGTTCCTCTGTGTCATCGCCGTTAGGCTTGATGGTTACTACTATCATCAATAGCGATGCGGTCCAGGGTGAGACTTTTCACCCCGGACAGATCTTCGTATTCGGCAGCTTTGCACTGCGGGCTAATTCGCTTGGCCGTCTGGAGCAGACTGAAAGCTACGCCCCTGGCCATCAGGTCAGATTTGGAAGTTTGAACTACACGGCTGACATCCGCAGAGACATGATCTTCGATGGATTCGAGCCACAGCCGGGCGCGCCGCACTGTCGCGATGGGTATGACTTAGCTCTGCCGCCGGACAATACCCTAGAGGCTGCGCCCGCAACAGCTCTGACCCTTAGCTCGGAGCCAGTTGAGGACGGGTGGTTAGACACCGCCTCAGGGGATGCAGTCTCAATGGCGATCGAGCCGAACACCAGCCTAACCCTCTGTGCAGCCCGTGACTCCAAGGTGTCGGACTCTTTTCCGGGCTCCGAACCATCCGCGCCCCTGCCAATCGAATCCGATTGGGCGCCGATCATGGAATTCACCGCCGTGGATATCTTTCAGCACTCGCCCTTTGGCGACATTCTGAATTCACTAAGGTCTGTCTCTTTGTCAGGATAGCCCTGGCCGGATTATGGCCAACAAGATTGGGATGCGAACGACGAAGAAATTCGACGCCCACCCACCACCCACTTAATAGCCACTGTCGATGACTCAACCGACATGCTCGACTTCGACTCCGAAGACATCGACGGTATGGACGAAAAATCTCAATGTGAAAGAACGTCACTTTATATTGCCCCTTGTGATGTGAACCTTTATTATGAAGTCCGTCGCTTTTATTACTTCCACATCACAAGATCGTATAAAGCTTATTTCTCCCACACCAATCAATCATACATATTTAGAGCAATTTTTATTGCTTTGCACCAATGACAACTTACTTGAAGGATCTTACTCAATCCATAGGTAGATATGGTGGACTCTCATGGCAAAACTGGTTTAAGGGTATTTGGAAGCACAAGTAGTATCTCTACTTAGTGCTGAGAATTTGGCTAGCATGAGGGGGAAAGGCAAGCTCAACAAGTTAGAGGATCCATGACAACATACTTTATCTCAGATATAAGAAATACATAACTCATTACGTTGTCTTCCTTGTCCAACATCAACTCTTTAGCATGTCATATTTTAATGAGTGCTCCAAATCATAAAGATGTCAATGATAATATATCTATATGTGAAACCTCTCTTTCCTTATTACTTCCTATTAATTGCAACAATGACCAAAGCTATGTCTGCCAACTCCCAACAACTTTTAATCATCATACTCTTTCTATGTGAAGTCATTACTCTCAATAAGATCAACATGAACTTTTTGTTTCTTTTTCTCTTTTCTTTATTCACCCAAGATCATGGCAAAATAATCAGGCCCTTAACTCAACACTAATCTTTATTATATATAGCTCACGTACTCGATTACAAAGAGAGATCATAAAGCAAAACTCAAAACTAGATCATGCCATAAACTTTATTCTACTAGATCAAGATACTACTAATAGGATCGAACTAAGAAGAACGGTAAAGATAGGAGATGTGATTGTGATATGATACCGGGGCACCTCCCCCAAGCTTGGCAGTTGCCAAGGGGGGTGCCCATACCCATGTGATTATATCTCCTTGGTCGGTGAAGAAGGTGGTGGTGATGGATAATCGCACATAGAGCATAAGAGGTCCTCCAGCTTGCGGATAATGCCCTTGAGTGCGACAATATGCTCCTTCAACAAAATATTTTCTTGTGTGAGATACTTATTCTGTATACGAGCTAGCTCAATCATCTTGAAAGCTTCGATCTCGGTTGGGGTAAGAAGGTTATGATCAAGTTAAAGGATGTCTTTTGCTGCCGGAGCTTGATCCTTCGTGGCCTTCTTGATCCTTTCATCCTTGTTGACCTTCGTGGGTTCTTCCCCTTCAGATCTATCCTCATTAGCCAAGCATCGTTGTCACCATTGTTGGAGGAGGGGGACGACATGATGCCTGGCCTTAAAAACCCTGATTGAAAACAACTCGAAACAAGAACATAGGAGATTTGCGTGATACGGGGGTCAAAGCCTTCGGGAGAATATATAATGATTTTTTACCGACCAAAATACGTATCGTACAAGAAAACAAAGTCCGGAAGGCACACAAGGTGCTCACGAGGTAGAGGGGTGCGCCCACCACCCTCATGGGGCCCTCATGTCCTTCTCGGACTGCTACTTATTTTTCTATTTTTCTAAATATTCCAAAACGGAGAAATATTGCCTTAGAAATTGTTTTGGAGTCGGTTTACTTACCGTAGCACATACCTATTCCCTTTCGGAGTCTGAAACGTTCCGGAAAGTGTCCCTTATGTATTCCTCCGGGATTACGGTTTCAATAATACTGGTTTAAACATTTATGGGATTACCTGATATATATAATGTTTGATTCTTTGACCGTTTACCACCTTCGGATTTGTGCCTTCGAAGTTGTTGATTTTTATTGCACCGGAACGATAGACCTCCTCGATAACACAGGGGCCTTCCCATTTAGAGAGAAGTTTTCCTGCAAAAAATCTTAAATGAGATTTGTATAGCAATACATAATCACCTGCATTAAACTCACGCTTTTGTATCCTTTTGTCATGCCATCTTTTAACTTTTTCTTTAAATAACTTGGCATTTTCATATGCTTGGGTTCTCCATTCATCAAGTGAGCTAATATCAAATAACCTATTCTCACCTGCAAGTTTGAAATCATAATTGAGCTCCTTAATAGCCCAATATGCCTTATGTTCTAGTTCGAGAGGTAAGTGACATGCTTTTCCATATACCATTTTATATGGAGACATACCCATAGGATTTTTGTATGCAGTTCTACATGCCCATAATGCATCATCAAGTTTCTTGGACCAATTCTTTCTAGACCTATTAACAGTCTTTTGCAAAATTAATTTGAGCTCTCTATTGCTCAACTCTACTTGACCACTAGACCGTGGGTGATAAGGAGATCCAATTCTATGATTAACATCATATTTAGCAAGCATTTTACGGAAAGCACCATGAATAAAGTGTCAACCACCATCAGTCATTAAATATCTAGGGACTCCAAACCTCGGAAAAATAACTTCCTTAAGCATTTTGATAGAAGTGTTATGATCAGCACTACTAGTTGGAATAGCTTCTACCCACTTAGTAACGTAATCAACATCAACTAAAATATGTGTATATCCATTAGAGGCAGGAAAAGGTCCCATATAATCAAAGCCCCAAACATCAAACGGTTGAATAACAAGAGAATAATTCATAGGAATTTTTTGACATCTACTAATATTACCAATTCTTTGACATTCATCACATGACAAGACAAACTTACTGGCATCCTTGAAGAGAGTAGGCCAATAAAATCAGATTGCAATACCTTATGTGCAGTTCTATCTCCAGCGTGGTGTCCTCCATAAGACTCGAAATGACATTTGCGTAGGATCTGTTCCTGTTCATGCTCAGGTACACAACGTCTAATAACACCATCTACTCCTTCTTTATAAAGATGTGGGTCATCCCAAAAGTAATATCTCAAGTCATAGAAGAATGTTTTCCTTTGCTGGTATGTGAAGCTAGGTGGTATAAACTTAGCAACAATATAATTAGCATAATCAGCATACCATGGAGTACTACGAGAAGTACTTATAACATTTAATTGTTCATCAGGAAAGTCATCATTAATAGGTAGTGGGTCATCAAGAATATTTTCTAACCTAGATAAGTTGTCTGCAACGGGGTTCTCAGCTCCCTTTCTATCAACAATATGCAAATCAAATTCTTGCAGCAAGAGAACCCATCTAATAAGTCTAGGTTTAGCATCTTTATTTTCCATAAGGTATTTAATAGCAGCATGATCAGTGTGAATAGTTACTTTAGAATCAACAATATAAGGTCTGAACTTATCACAAGCAAATACAACTGCTAAAAGCTCTTTTTCAGTAGTAGCATAATTTCTTTGAGCATTGTATAGAGTCTTACTAGCATAACGAATAACATTTAATTTCTTATCAACTCTTTGCCCTAGAACAGCACCTACAGCATAATCACTAGCATCACACATAATTTCAAAGGGTAAATTCCAATCAGGTGGCTGAACAATAGGTGCAGAGACTAATGATTTCTTAAGTATTTCAAATGCTTCTACACAATCATCATCAAAGACAAATGGTATATATTTTTGCAATAAATTAGTCAGAGGCCGAGAAATTTTTGAGAAGTCCTTAATGAACCTCCTATAAAATCTGGCGTGACCAAGGAAACTTCTTATACCTTTGATGTCCTTGGGACATGGCATCTTTTCAATAGCATCAACCTTGGCTTTATCAACTTCAATAGCTCTTTCAGAAACTTTGTTCCCCAAGACAATACCTTCATTAACCATAAAGTGGCACTTTTCCCAATTCAAGACAAGATTAGTTTCTTCACATCTCTGCAAAACTCGATCAAGATTGCTCAAGCAATCGTCAAAAGAGGAACCATAGACCGAAAAGTCATCCATGAAAACCTCACAAATCTTTTCACAAAAGTGAGAGAATATAGCCGTCATGCATCTTTGAAAGGTAGAGGTGCATTACAAAAACCAAAAGGCATACGTCTATAAGCAAAAGTACCAAAAGGGCAAGTGAAAGTAGTCTTTGATTGATCTTTAGCCGACACAGGTATTTGAGAGAAACCAGAATAACCATCTAGAAAGCAATAATGTGTGTGTTTGCATAATATTTCTAGCATTTGATCAATAAAAGGTAAGGGGTAATGATCTTTCTTAGTAGCTTTATTTAATTTGCGGAAATCAATTACCATCCTATAACCTGTGATAAATCTTTGTGAAATCAATTCATCTTTATCATTAGGAACAACAGTAATACCTCCCTTCTTAGGGACACAATGGACAGGACTTACCCACTCACTATGAGCAACGGGATAAATTATACCTGCCTCCATAAGCTTGAGTATTTCTTTTCTTACCACTTCTTTCATTTTAGGATTCAGACGTCGTTGAGGATCACGAACTGGTTTGGCATCTGCTTCCAAATTTATTTTATGTTGACATAGAGTGGAACTAATGCCCTTAAGATCATCAAGAGTATATCCAATAGCAGCATGATGCTTCTTCAGAGTTTTCAATAATCTTTCTTCTTCATGCTCTGAAAGGTTAGCACTAATAATAACAGGATATATCTTCTTTTCATCAAGATAAGCATATTTAAGATTATCAGGCAACAGTTCAAGCTCAAACACGGGATCACCCTTGGGTGGAGGAGGATCTCCTAAAATTTCAACAGGCAAATTGTGTTGCAGAATAGGTTCCTGTTTAAAGCATACTTCATCTATTTCCCTTCTTTCATTCATGAACATATCATTTTCATGGTCTAGCAAATAGTGTTCTAAAGGATCACTAGGAGGTACGGCAATAGAAGCAAGACCAATAATTTCATCCTTACTAGGTAATTCTTCCTCGCGATGTTGTTTACTAAATTTAGAGAAATTAAACTCATGAACCATATCATCCAAACCAACAGTAACAATATTCTTAGTGCAGTCTATGGTAGCATTGACAGTATTTAAGAAGGTTCTACCAAATATAATGGGACAAAAGCTATCTTGTGGAGAAGTAAGAACAAGAAAATCAGCAGGATATTTAGTTTTCCCACACAAGACTTCAACATCTCTAACAATTCCAATTGGTGCAATAGTATCTCTATTAGCAAGTTTAATAGTAACATCAATATCTTCTAACTCAACAGGTGCAATTTCATTCTTAATTTCTTTGTATAAAGTATGCGGTATAACACTAGCACTAGCACCCATATCACATAAGCCATGATAACAATGATCCCCTATTTTAACAGAAATAACAGGCACGCCTACCACGGGTCTATGTTTATCTTTAGCACAAGGTTTAGCAATTCTAGCAATTTCACCTTCGAACTGAATAACATGCCCATCAATATTATCAGACAAGAGATCTTTAACAATAGCAATATTAGGTTCTACTTTAACTTTCTCAGGAGGTGTATAAGTTCTAATATTGCTTTTACGAACAACAGTTGAAGCTTTAGCATGATCCTTTATTCTAACAGGGAAAGGTGGTTTCTCAATATAAGAAGTAGGAACAATAGGATCATTATAAGTGACAGTCTTTTCTTCAACTTTAATAGGTGCAACTACTTTTACTTCTATGGGAGGATGATATTTAAACCACTTCTCCTTAGAGAGATCAACATAGGTAGCAAAAGATTCACAGAAAGAAGCTACTATCTCAGAATCAAGTCCATATTTAGTGCTAAACTTACGAAAAATATCGGTATCCATAAAATATTTAACACAATCAAACTTAGGTGTCATACCTGACTCCTTACCTTCGTCAAGGTCCCAATCTTCAGAGTTGCATTTAATTCTATCCAATAAATTCCATCTGAATTCAATAGTCTTCATCATAAAAGTGCCAGCACAAGAAGTATCGAGCATGTTGCGATTGTTTTCAGAAAGCCGAGCATAAAAACTTTGCATAATTATTTCTCTCTGGAGCTCATGATTGGGGCATGAACATAACATTGATTTAAGCCTCCCCCAAGCTTGAGCGATGCTTTCTCCTTCGCGAGGCCAGAAATTATATATATAATTGCGATCACGATGAACAAGATGCATAGGGTAATACTTTTGTAACATCCCAAATTTTCAATTTGGAATGTTATACATTAGATCATCATGCATATCTTATTTTTCTTGCATTTTGGTCGATCCTAGAAATTTCACGCAACTCAAGGACCTTCGGAGAGAGTTGGAGATTTCGTTATTTTCATATTTGAGAGTTTTCTCGAATTTGAAAAGAGGATCATTTGATTTATTTATTTCATCTTCAATTATTTTTCCGATATCAAAATATGAGAGAGGGAATAATATGACTTTCCCAAAATATAGGGAAAATGAAGATTTAATAAATAGATCAAATTTCGTTTTTCCGGTGTTTGTTTGTTTTTCTTTGGGTAGGGAAAAATGCGCGTTTTCGAAAATTGCATTTTAGGTCCGTAGAAAAGTTCATTTTGTTTGACTCATTTTTAGGAGCCGGGGAAAATTTACTTTAGGGTTTTTGGAGCCCGTTTAGTTTTTCTTTTTCTTGTTTTTCTGCGCGCGGAACCAGTTAAAAAAATCCGCAGGCCAGCCGGGCCAAAGGCCCAGCCAGCCGCCGCTCCACCCCAGCCGCGCGCAGCGCCAGGCGCCAGGCGCCAGGCCAGCCGCCACCTCTTCCCTGGCCGAATCCTATTAGGATTCTAGGCTAGCCCCTTTTCCTTGTTTCGTTTTTCCTTTTCCTACTCTATTTCTTGTCCCCTACCCCAAGTAATCTCTCCCCTCTCCTATATAAATACCCCCATAGACCCCTCCTCTCCTCACACCAAAAAACCCAAACCCCCTCTCCTCCCCAAGCTGCGCCCCACCCCGCGCCCCACCCCGCGCCCCTCACCCGCCGCCGCCGCCCCTATAGCGCCGCCGCCGCCGCCCTAGCACGCCGCCGTCGCCACTGTTCGCCCCGCCTCGCCGGAGGTAGCCCTGCGCCTCTCTTTTTCTTCCCCGCGGTTCGGTTCTTTTAAAAGAAACCGTTCCGGTTTTCTTTTCCGGTTTTTCTCTCCGATTCTTCGTTTCGGTTTCTTTTCCGAAACCCCTAGATCGGTTTTCCGTTTTCTTTTTCGGTTTCTTTTCCGAAAAACCTAGATCAGTTTTCATTCTTCTTTCGGACCGTTCGTCTCAACGAACGTGATCACCGATTATTCCCGGTTAACGACGCCCATTCGTTCAACTGTTCGTCTCTTTCTTTTCGTCGGATTTATTCCGCGATCGCGATCTCAGATCCGATCTTCGTTCTAGTTTATCTTCTCGCCCGTTTATCAGAATCAGGTGATTCAAGCGCCTGGAGTTTCGTCTCGAAACCGCCGTTCCGTCTAATCAACTTGAACAAGTTTTTGCTATGGTAAAATTTGACCTAGTTTCAACTTGCTAGAACCGAGTTGTTTTCTTCCGCCGTTTGTTTTCCGTCGTTTGTTCGGTTCGTTCTTTCTTTGCAACCGGAGTTCTTAAGTTGAACTTTCTGGTTCGTCCTCTCATTCGAGTTTTACTTGTGCATTAGATGAGTACTTATTGTGTGGTTACTATTGTTTTCTTACGATAGATTGACCGGAGTGTGACGAGTAGATCTATCAAGAGTTTTAAGTACGAATCATCTTCATCAACATTGCAGGCAAGTTCACACTTTGATCATACTTTTTTTACAACCCATGTTTTATTGCATTAGATCAATCCTCTCACATTGCATGATTAGGATCTAATTAAACTGTGGGATGGGAAGTAGATGAGGTAGTACCTATCACCTGTATTACTATGAAACCTTTGGGAGTTACTTCTACGTTTGCTTATTATGCCATGCTATGCTAGTAGACGTGGATTGGGTGAGTGATATCCATGACAGTTGTGAGTTGATAATTTTAATGGTTTATGTAAGGTGGCAACTTAAACACACATCTGGGTGGATTGAGGCACCTGATGTCTATCAGGACTTGCCTGTTTTATTTTGGACCGCCACCCAGGCTCAAAGGGATCATAAGATCATTCATGCTAGAAACTTCCGTGTGCAGCCACATGCTACTATGGGCTCTGGCTTAGTTGACTAAGTTGTGCGAACTCTTACGGGGTGGACTAGCAGATGTAGGGGTTGTAGGTGCTAGCGCTTCTGAAAGACTATGTCTCGGTCATCCATTTCTCAAACACCATGTAGTGCGAGAAAACAACCGGAGGTGATCGAGTCATGTGGGAAAAGTGCGCAAACCTCTGCAGAGTGTACAAACTAATCATGATTAGCCGTGTCCCCGGTTATGGACAACTTGAGTATCTAGTACTTGAATATCATGTGAATCTCATCATGTTACTTCTAATTAATGTTGTTGGGTTTTAATTGTTCACTTAATTGGGATTGAGAATGCTGTCAACCATTCTCAATGTTCAACAACCACCATGATAGCTAAATAAATTTATTCCTTTGCAGTAGGGAAAAATTGGCTTTACGCAAAACCTTATAACCATAGAGCTTTTCCACCAGCCATATATGCATGTAGTGATAGTCTTTATTCATCATTCTCTATGGTGTGAATTTGCCAGTACATTCAATGTACTGACCCGTTTCAGGCTGCAACGTCTCATGTTGCAGGTTTCTTACGTCGAGTAAGTGATACGTTAGGGTTACGATTTCTATACTCAACTTTGCCGTTGGTGTTGATGGGAATCCACAACCTTGTTGCTTCCGCTATATGGATTGAGGTAATAGTATTTACGTTACTTTATACATGTGATTTACCTCTGTTATAAATCCTTCGAGTACTGTGTGTGTCAGCATACCGATCCAGGGATGACACTTAAGCACAGAGACTTGACCCATTCGGGTCGGGTCGCTACAAGATGGTATCAGAGCACATGTTGACTATAGGACGTGACCCTAGAAACTGGCAAGCCCATAGCAAAGATTTTTCTCTACAACTTCCCCTTTCAAAAAGATCTTTTACCTCTCTTCTCTTCTGAGCTTATTCAAAAATTCTCTTTAGTGAGACCATACCCCTTTTCCCTTTTGACCACACGAAGATTCGACTGATGAGACCACTCCAAGAAGTACAAGATATCGGACAACTAAGACCACTTCGAAATGAAGAGTATTTCCGTGCATCTGAATAGTGGAAACTACAACGGTTGAAGACCGAAGACAAGTAGAATTTGAAGGCTCTGAAGAATTCTCAGATTTGTATGACCTAGGAAGGCTACCCTTATGGAACTTGACAGATTATGGAAGTTGTCAATGCCCGAGATCAAGGTGTGTTGGAGAAAGACTGGAACATGGAGCATAGGACTCAAGGTTTTATCAAGAAACCCTAAGGCAGGAGATATCAACTATGGAGAGATAGCTCATGGAAATGACAAGAGCAGAAACACGGTTATCCGTGATGTCATCACCCGCTAATGCTATTGTCACCGTGCTGAGTTAAGGATGCATGTCTTTAGAATGGATTTGATGGAAGAAGGCTGATGGAGCACCTATCATAAGATGAGGTTTTAGCCCTAGCCGGTGTATCACCAGGATCTGGAGTAGTACATCAAGAAGTTTAAAATGGAGCTCTAGGAAGTTGTGTTAGACAAGGAAGTATTTCATGAGGAACTTAGGATCCTGAAGCTGAAAGTAGCCAAGCTGGAGGAGCTACAACCTCGAGATACCGGAGAATTGTCAAGAACTGAAGGACAGTATGACCATGGTTCATGTGAAGGATGTTGAAACCCAGAAGTTTGAAATGCAACTCCAGAATATTAAAGGATGTCACGAGAGATTTCACGTCAACAGAGCTGATCTGGCAAAAGAACTTGAGAAGGACAAGCATGATCGGAATAAGCCATTGGAGGCATGAA
This sequence comes from Triticum dicoccoides, assembly GCF_002162155.2. Taxonomy (NCBI): domain Eukaryota; kingdom Viridiplantae; phylum Streptophyta; class Magnoliopsida; order Poales; family Poaceae; genus Triticum; species Triticum dicoccoides. The sequence goes on from NC_041390.1 coordinate 580,282,466, forward strand.
CAATGCTTGAAGAGTTTGGAGACGTTGAAGATTTATTGACCTTTAGAAGACCAAACCCCTGTTATATACCTACGTTAGATGCGACATTTGTGAGCTGTCATTTGTTTGATGTTTTCCCGACAGCCACAAATAAAATCTATCTTTTCAAAAAAAATTGTTTGTGTTGTGTGTATCCCTTTCTACCTCTCTTATCTCACCCCAAACCCATGGACCCAATAGATGATGAATGGAGATGAGCTTGTATTTCTGGACCGATGAGTCAATTGGAGACAGACCGATGGATTCGGAACATGGAGGATCATATGGAGAACAACCCTATAGTCGGAAAGGATATGGCCCAGCATGCTCTTCAATGCTTTGAAAGAGGTGCTGCTACTTGGTGGAGGATGTACCAAACCATGAATGGATGGCAAGGAGTAACCACTTGGGGAGAATTAAAGTTGACTCTACAAAGATATCACCTTGTGTCCCAGAAGTTGAAGTCTTATGGAAAGGATATAAGGAAACCTTGTGCATGCAAGATTTGTGGAGAAATAGGCTACACCCATAAAGCAGACAAGGATGAATGCATTAACTATGAAGGAAGTCACCCAGTTGAAGAATGCCCAACCAGGAAGATTACTTGTTTCTTGTGTGAAGGGACTACCCACTATCCTGCTCAGTGTCACATTTACCCCATGGTACAACGAACCATCCAGCAGAAGAACGAAGTAATGAAAGGAGCCCTCATGGAAATTTTAGAAGAACCCGTGATGAAGGAAGATGTGGAATACACACCTAAAGAGGACCCGAGTAAACCCTGCACTAAATCTTGCTATTCATGTGGAGAAGAAGGACACATCTTCCAAAATTGTATAAAGGGGGATCTAGTAGAATTCCCAACGGAGGAAGTAGCGTATGACCCACAGGAAATAGAAGCTCTGATTGGAATGGAAAAGACCAGGAAGAGAAACCGATTGGAGCCCAGGAGGAACCTGAGTCATATCACCTGTTACAGGTGCAAGGAGTCAGGGCACTACCTCAGCAGTTGCCCAAAAAGAAAACCTCGATACTTGTCAGAAGTAATATGTTTTAGTTGTAATCAAGCAGGGCACTTTGCCAGAGATTGTCCGAAGGAGAAGGAGACTTGTGATAAGTAGTTGAGTTTGTAACAGAAGAAATATAGTCGTAGTAGTGAGAACATTTTCCTTTATATTGAGGTGTTGAGTTGAGGCATGTAATGGAAAAACAGGAGATTGTAATAATTTGAGAATCAATAAAGTTAGCAGTGTTGGTACTGATTTGGATTTTATGAGTTACTCTATGAGGAAAGATGTTGACCATTTTTGAGGATATGAGAAATATGGTCTATAAAATATTGGAGCATTTTAAGGGTGGTAGTACCCTGTAAGAACCGTTGACCCCTGGAAAGGATAAGGATACTCCACTAAGTGGATTTCGGACAAAATGAATACGAGTTTTGTCTCGATATGTGTGATGCCCAAGAGTATGTGGGATGAAGTTGGAGATCGTCAGTTGTTTGGACCAAAGGTGATCAAAGGAGTCAGAAGACAATGTTAAGTTGATTCGAGATAGACTGAAGGTAGCTCAGTCCAGGCAGAAGAGTTATGCAGACTTAAAAATGCAAGGAGATAGTCTATGAACTTGGATATAGAGCATGTCTTTGTGTGTCCCCTCTGCGAGGAGTTAAACGAATTGGAGTTAAGGTAAAAGTTAGCCCCGAGATTTGTAGGACCATATCCATTTTTGGAGCGTATGAGAGAAGTGGCCTACAAGTTTGAGTTACCCAAAGGACTGTCAGGAGTTCAAGATGTGTTTCACGTTTCCCAGTTGAAGAAGTGCCATGCAGAGATGGCCAATATTCCCCTGTAAGGACGCTTGACCCTGGAAAGGATAATGATGTTCCACGAAGTGGAATATGGACTTCATAAGTACAAGTTTTTATCTCGGTATGAGGGATACCCCACGAGGATGAAGAGATAAATTACTATTGGATATAAAGGAGGTATGATGTTGGAAATATGGATCAATGGAAAATTCCATGATGAGTCTGAGTAATCATGTCCTAGTTTTGGTGCCAATAGAAGGAAGGAAGACAATACAATTGGGTGGATTTAAGAATACTAGGAAGTTGGAAGTTGAAATAATGATCAGTTGCCCGATGATAAGTTCAAGGACTACAAGTGATGAGATGGGCCATAACCCACAGGCCCCAGGACCTGCCAAGAAGCAAGCACATTATTGCTGAAGGAAAAACCCTGGAAGTGGATATACCTTTGTCGACAGACGATTTTATAGGAGTTTACGCAAAACCTGAGAGTTGTGAAGGAACGATAGATGGTTGTTTGGCTTGCAGAATCAATGGATTATTCCGAACTTGGTTCGTCGATGAGAGAAATTCTGCAATGCTTGTGAGGATGACCGAGTGTTACAATGCGAGATTTGCTAAACCGTATACAAGGTAATGATTTGGGTGCGGGATGGATTGATCACCATATCGACTTACTCTTATTATTCGCCTTGCTATATGGGATGGTAAATCTGAGTGACTTGCCTATAGTAGAGAGACGACGATATTAAACCTTGTTAAACCTTAGAATGGTATAAGAATTTTTCCCTTGTACATGGCAGCTTTTTGCCAACCGTAGGATATACGGTGAGGATCAACCCAGACCCATTTCCTGCAGGAGAAACCATAAATTGTTGACCACCATGAGATATCGATAGTTTTTTAGTCTTGGTGCTAGACCCGTCAGCTAAGAAGACCCAATCTCGGAATAACCTTACTAAGAGGAAATGACAGAAGAATTGAGTAAAAGGTTATGCCACTACCTGAAGAGCCTAGAGAAGGAATTATCCTTACGATCTGAGAAGACGGCACTGTCAAGAATAAGGATGGAGTATATGAGTTTTGATGAAACCGTAACAATGATTCTAAGGGTGGTAGCACCCCAGACACCGTGTGATGATCGATGGATTTTGAAGACCCCCAAACCCTAACCTTTTCTTGCTAGCCTCTCCGAATCTCGAGGACGAGATTCCTTCTAAGGGTGGTAGGTTTGTAACATCCCAGATTTTCAATTTGGAATGTTATACATTAGATCATCATGCATATCTTATTTTTCTTGCATTTTGGTCGATCCTAGAAATTTCACGCAACTCAAGGACCTTCGGAGAGAGTTGGAGATTTCGTTATTTTCATATTTGAGAGTTTTCTTGAATTTGAAAAGAGGATCATTTGATTTATTTATTTCATCTTCAATTATTTTTCTGATATCAAAATATGAGAGAGGGAATAATATGACTTTCCCAAAATATAGGAAAAATGAAGATTTAATAAATAGATCAAATTTCGTTTTTCCGGTGTTTGTTTGTTTTTCTTTGGATAGGGAAAAATGCGCGTTTTCGAAAATTGCATTTTAGGTCCGTAGAAAAGTTCATTTTTTTCGACTCGTTTTTAGGAGTCGGGGAAAATTTACTTTAGGGTTTTTGGAGCCCGTTTAGTTTTTCTTTTTCTTGTTTTTCTGCGAGCGGAACCAGTTAAAAAAAATCCGCAGGCCAGCCGGGCCAAAGGCCCAGCCAGCCGCCGCTCCACCCCAGCCGCGCGCAGCGCCAGGCGCCAGGCGCCAGGCCAGCCGCCGCCTCTTCCCTGGCCGAATCCTATTAGGATTCTAGGGTAGCCCCTTTTCCTTGTTTCGTTTTTCCTTTTCCTACTCTATTTCTTGTCCCCTACCCCAAGTAATCTCTCCCCTCTCCTATATAAATACCCCCATAGACCCCCCTCTCCTCACACCAAAAAACCCAAACCCCCTCTCCTCCCCAAGCCGCGC